>NC_142128.1:39893125-40199166 GCF_024610735.1 Ursus americanus
CCAGGGGCTCCAGGGTCAGCTGTGAGGTCCAAAGGAGGAGGAGCAAATACATTCTCACTGCGTTCTATTTCTGTAACCAATGGAAGTCATACGTGCTCAGACTTTTTAAAGGAGTGGGTATTCCAGGGTAGAAACAGAATGCCTCCCATTCCTCCAGGAATAACTGGTTACTGTCTTATTCCGGACATAGGGTCATGGTGCACGCTGCCCGGCCCCCACCCAGGACCCCTGCCCCACAAGCAGCCAGCAGCCACGCCAGGCACATCAGGTAGGGCCGCTGTTGGCGCTCAGGTCATGTCACCGAATTTTACCACCAACACCTGTGAAGAGCCCCGAGCACTGGAAGATAAAATCCCTACACGTGGAACTGCAGAGCCCAGGGGGTGGTGCCCTTATTCTAACAAGGTTATTTCTACTGGTTTAGGAGAGCACATACGTGTGCGGGGGGGCAGGGAGGGGCAGAGGGAGAGAATCTCCAGCAGGCTCTGTGCTGAGCGTGGGGCTCGATCCCACGACCCTGAGATCACGACCGGAGCTGAAACCAAGAGTTGGACGCTCCACTAATTGAGCCCCCCAAGCGCCCCAAGGTTATTGATTCTGAGCTACAGCCTCTCCCCCAGAAGAGGCACAGGTTTTAAATAAGAACAGTTTGATGAGTTTGGACAAACGAACATAGCTGTGCCACCACCACCCCAACCGAGGATCACAGGTGCCTTTCTCACGGATCTAACTTTTGCACAGGTAATGCATTTTGTATTGTAAAGTTCCCAAGGATCAAAAAGGTTCCAGTGAAGGTGTCTGCCTATGCCCCCACAGGGAGCACTGAAAATGGGGAACAGCTATCAAACAGCTCCTGGCCCACATGCCCACCCACCTGGGCAGTGACAGGTGGCATGCTGGGGCCCCCATCAGCACTCACTCTATGGTAACTGTGAGCCCTGGACCATTTTCCACAGGAAACCCCTTTCCATGGAAATGAACTGAATCCTCTCTAACCAGAGCAGTGCCTAGCCGTGCTCCGCCAGGGCTAATCCAGCTGACCCCAAAGCCTCCACGAAACACAACCTCCCCTGCCCCCAGCTCCCTCCTTACACTGAGCCCAGGGGACCCCAGCGAGCGGTGCCAACCTCCCAGGACAGGAGTGGCCACCTCAGACCCCAGCAACAGCAAACACGGGCCATGGAAAGAAAGCACTCATGGCAAGAGCCCCAAGACAGCACTGCTGTGGGGCAGGTGAGTGCAGCCAGCGGCTGGCCAGGGGCTTCTGTGACCCGGGCCCTTAGGGACCTGCAAGGCCTCTCTCTGGTCTTAAGTGAGGGTAGGAGAGTGACCGGAAACACAAAACTCAAGTAGAGGCCCCACTATCCTGGGTTCCGTCTGCTGCAAAACCAGGGGGGTGCCACCCTGCAGATGCCCTGCACCTGTTCACTGCCACCGCCAGACGGGGATGGGGGCAGGACAGGGGCCTGCTGCCACCCACCCAGGCCTGAGATCGACCACGGGCTCCTGTAGACCCAGAACTGGCAAAGCAAAAGCACAGCCGATCCACAGCTGGCCGGGCCGGATGCTCTGGAGAACACAGGCATGCTAACGCTACTCGCTTCCCCAAAACGGATCACCCGGCAAACGTGCAGGCTGGTTCCGTGCTTCCTTTCGTGGTCCTCAGGTGGCTGCTCAGAAATGCGTGTCTGTGGCCTGTCCCATGCCGACACTCAGAGCAGACCGGGCAGCTGAGGCCAGGGGCCCACTATTATCACACGCAAGGGAGCCAGCCCCAGCTCTTCAGTTTTCCTTTGATTACAAAAGTCATGTGTTTATCGTAGCAAAACTAGGAGATACTCAAACGCAAAAGGAGCACCACAGAGCTCACCCGTAACCCCACGGTGCGGGGACAACGAACACCACCATTCACAACGTCCCATCTTGTGTGCATATAATCACGCATGCAGTCCCTTCTGTAAATAAGAAGGGCCCGCGGACCATGTGCCTGAGCTCTCCCCACGCTCTCCTGAAGGGCACTGGGGGCAGCAGGGAGTTCCCGCTACTTATCCTCACCCCGGTGCTGACAAATGCCCCAAAGCTGCACCCCACGCCCCGAGGTCTGTCTTTCGTCACAGAGGATCCGCTGCTCCCTGTGTAACTGCCAGTTACACACCACCTCTGCAGGGTGCCCCTGACACAGGGGCGAGGGCGGGGAGCCTGTGCACAGGTGACATCACCAAGCTAGCGGCTGCACGAGCATGGCTCACACCTCTGTGCCCAGCCTGGGGGTCCTCCACCCCAGCCTCAGCAGAGAGCAGACGAAGACCCCTTCAGGGTCTTCCTCCCTCTCCACACGCTGGAGAGGCTCCCACTCAGGAAGGCCCTGGAGGAAGGGCTGGGTTGGGTGTTCCTGTCAACACCTACTCCGACTCAGTCTGACTCTGTCACAGACCAAACTTCCCTCTGGCTTTCCAGGTGCCATAGAGCAGAAAGAGCGGCACAGGTGTGGGGGAAGGGGTTGATGGGCATTCCTCACTGCTCACAAAATACATGCCCGTGGGGCTCCTCCCGGGCCCCAGCGAGCCCCCCCGGAGCCCGCAACCCACACAGCTAGGGGCCCTGCCTGCAGTGCCTAGCAGGTCTGACATCAGGGGTCTCCTCGGCAACTCCAAAAGCCTGGGGGGGCGGGGAGGCACGGGCTGCCCTGTGGCACAGACAAGACTGGTCTTGCGTCCAGACCGCTCAAAGCTGACACCGCAGTGAGAGTCAAGAGCAGATCTGTGCACGCAGCTACTGTCCCTTCTCTTTCCAGCCTCCAACCACACTCAGATCCAGTCGGCACGCAAGCGTGCTGGGGGAAACCCAGAGGACGCAGACAGAAATGAGCAGGTGCCCACACCTCTCTGAGGACCCGCGGCAGCCCCTTCCCTGGAGGCTCCAAGGCTCAGGCTCCACCATCCTAGTCAGGGATCCAGGTCAGCCCACCCCGGAGCCCCCAGCCCTGAGACGGTCCTGGGAGGCAGGGAAGTCTCCTCTTCTTCCCGGGGAACTGGGTGGCCGAGTGGCGTCTCCGAGGGTCTCGGCACCCCTCCTCTGGCACCTCCGACAGCAGGAGCCAGGAGAGCCGATGGGCACAGAGGGCACCGTAGCTTAGACTCCTAGTGGAAGCCTGGTGTTCAGATGTCAAACTTGGCTTAGGAAGAATCACGCACGTGGGGTCTGACAGCACAGCAGTGGGAGGTCATCCTGGAGAGTGGCCCGGGCACGGTTGCTGGCCTTACCTGCGCGCCCCTGGAGTAGGACCTGAAGATGGTGCAGAACCTGCCTTGGCCTGAGGTGTCCCTGAAACACAGGGGGGTCGGGGGACACAGCCCATGGGACCCCAGCATGCACAGCATGACCCCTGTGAGGTGCCGACCCCCCGCCCCCTCCCACTCCACAGCTCACCCTGGGAGACGACCTCCATGAGCCTGTGTGCCTTGGAACCTTGCCCTGGTGGGCTGGAGAACCCCATTCCCGTGGGGGTTCTCACCACCCGCTGAGGGTCTGAAAAATGCCCCTTCATGCGCAGCCCCGTGAAGAGCAAGGGCAGAGGGGCCATGGTCACGGTGGCAAGGAGTGTTCACGGGCCAAAGGGAGCTGGGCTCTAGTAGATGAACAGCCCAGACTTCTGGTTTCTACATCACAGGGACACGGTCTGTGCACACGGCTGTTCCAGGGAGTGTCAACAGGACGCCGTCCCGTCTGAGGACCCCTGACTCGCTTCGGGCCCCGCGCCATGACACTGAGGTGCCGCAGCCCCTGCCCTGGGCACCTCGTCCCGCAGGGCCTGACTCACCAGAGCTCCAGCTTGACCCGCCGTCCATCCAGCAGGATGGTGGTCGTCTTATAGTCGATTCCTGGAAGGAAGCAGAGGGCAGCTGCAGGCGACGTGTGCGGACAGGCCCACCATGACCCACCTCGCCAGGGCCGAGGGCCGTGCCACCCCCACCCAGAGCCTTCCTGTGGCTCCAGCCCAAGCAACCCGAGCTGGCCATCCCGGTGTCGCCCCAAGAGCCTGTGCTGGGTGCTGACAGCCACGGGGCGGAGGGAGGGAGGCTCGTCTTGGTGCTGACCTATTTCACCTGGGTCCCGACATCGACCTCCCAGAGGCTAAGCGTGTCTGCGTTCTAGGGTTCACCATAGCCCCCAGGAACTGATGAGCGGAGCGTGCTGGCAGCATGATGAAGGGTCAAGTAACCTCTAAAATGCCATCTCTCTGGAGAGCTCTCTGCAGACCCACGTCTGCCCTAGCTTCAGTTTTTATTTACTCTTTCATGGGACACAGTCAGTCCGAGAGAAGTTCGTAGGAACAGGGACACTCAGCTTACACATAACATCTTCAAGTGGTCTGTGGGCCATCCAGAAACTTCCCACAAGCTATGTCTTCCATCCTCCATTCCTAAGTCTTAAAAATCTCGCCAGTTTCTTTACTTTTTATAACACTTGCTCCAAGAGGGCTTGAAAATGGGCTTTTTTTTAAGGTTTATTTTTTATTTTTATTTTAAGATTTTATCTCTTTAATTGAGAGAGTGAGAGAGCGTCAGCGGGCGGAGGGACAGGGGGAGGGAGACAGAATCTCAGAGTCTGTGCTGAGTGTGGAGCCTGACACAGGGCTCGATCTCACAACCCTGAGATCATGATCTGAGCAGAAACCAAGAGTCGGATGCTCAACTGACTGAACCACCCAGGCATCCTGTTTTTTTAAGATTTTATTTATTTATTTGACAGAGAGACAGAGAGAGAGGAAGGGAGCCCTAGTGGGGGAGAGGGGCAGAGGGAAAAGCAGACTCCTCACTGAGCTGAGAGCCCAACGAGGGGCTCGATCCCAGGACCCCAGGATTATGACCCGAGCTGAAGACAGATGCTTAACTGACTGAGCCACCCAGGTGGTGCCCTGCCCCATTCTTTTTTCTAAAGCAATCTCTACACTCAACATGGGGCTCAAACCCACAGCCCTGAGATCAAGAGTCACACGCCCCCCCAACGGGCATTTTTAATGCAGGTGTCATTCACACACCATGTCGTGTGCACATGGCACTCCCCCCACCCTGGCACCGGGGCCTCTACCCTCGATGTCCTTCTGCCTGGCCAACTCCCCACTGCGCGTGAAAACCTGGCTCCCATGCATCAAAGGACATTAACAGAATGAAAATGGAACCACCAAAACAGGAGAAAATACTTGTAAATCACATATGTGATAAGAGACTGATATCCACAGGGGCGCCTGGGTGGCGCAGTCGTTAGGCGTCTGCCTTCGGCTCGGGGAGTGATCCCGGAGTCCTGGGATCGAGCCCACATCAGGCTCCTCCGCTGGGAGCCTGCTTCTTCCTCTCCCACTCCCCCTGCTGTGTTCCCTCTCTCGCTGGCTGTCTCTCTCTGACAAATAAATGGATAAAATCTTAAAAAAAAAAAAAAAAGAGAGAGAGAGAGATTGATATCCACAATACAGAAAGAAATGCTACAACTCAATAACAAAAAACAACCCAATTAAAAAATGGGCAAAAGACTCGAACAGACATTTCTCCAAAGAGGATATACAAATGACCAATACGCACACAGACAGGTGCTCAACCCCACTCATCATCAGGGAAACGCAAATCAAACTGCAACGAGATGCCACTGCACACCGTTTAGATGGTTATTATATAAAGGTGCTGGCGAGGGTGTGGAGAAGCCAGAGCCCGCGTGCACCGCGGTGGGGGTGGCGAAGGGTGCAGGCACATGGAAAACAGTCTGGAGGCTCCTCAAAAAAGCAAACACAGAATTACTATGTGACGCAGAAATCCCACTTCTGGGTTTACAACCAAAGAAGTGAAAGCAAGGAATCAACTACGGATGTATTTGCACACCCACACCCACAGCAGCACTATTCACAACAACCAGAAGCGGGACGCAGCTCGTGTGTCCATCGGCAGACGAAGGGTAAAGTGTGGTCTGTCATGCAGCGGACCCCTATCCAGCCTTAACGGGGAGCACACGCCAGCACGTGCCGCGCCAGGGGTGGGCCTTGAGGACACGGCGCTCAGGCAGAGAAGCCTGTCTCAGGAAGACAAACACGCAGGATTCTACTTCTCGAGGCCCCTCGCGCAGTCAGATCCCTGGAGACAGCAGGGAGATGGAGGTCACGGGGGCCGGGGGCAGGCGGGGAGTCAGCGTTTCACGGGGACGGAGCTTCAGTTTGGGAAGGTGGACAGCGGTCGTGGTCCCACAACAGCGCGAATGTGCTTAAGGCCCCTGAGATGTGCACCCGACAGTGGTGACGGGGGCAGACTTTCTATTATGTGTGTTTTACCACAATTAAAAGAAAAGGGAGAGAAGACTCTCTTGCACGTATTCTCAAGTGAAAGAAACACTCCTCGGGAAGAAGCAAACTCAGGCCTGTCCCCACCGTCTTTCCTCTGCACCCGCCCTTCCCCCCACCCCCCAACTCTTGTCCGCTCCAGGACCCGAGGTCCTGGCTGGGAGCTCCTGTAATTCTGTCAAACAGGAAGCACAGATCTGGCCCAGCACTTGCCTCCTTTTGGTCCTGGCTCCACTGCTCCCGTGAGACGGAAATGGTGGTGACCAGAAAGGCTGTGGATGTGGACACCCACGGTCTGGGCAACATCTCCTCTAGGTGGCTGATTGGCCCAGGAGGCTCTGGAGGCTCTGGCCTAGGGGATGGGACACTCCCCAGGACCTCTCCAAGGCTCCCCACGAAAAGGGCAGCCAGGCTGCCAAGTCACATGGAGGTGACTCCCAAGGCCCCGCTGGGAGCAGCAGGGAGGAGGGCGTGCCCAGGAAAGGCCGAGGAGACGGGGTGCTGCGGGATGCCTCACTGGTCCGTCCGTCTGCCCACGCATCCCGACAGCGCTCTGACTTTCGTCTGCAGGCTCCACTCTCCAGCGGCTACGGTAAATCCCCTGCCAAGCACACAGGAGGCAGATGAGCCCTCGGAGCCAGGAGCTGTACCGAGGAGGGGGGCTGCTCTGCTTCCAGCCTCTCCTGCTCTGCAGCCCACCCGGCTGGGTCCAAGGTCTCCCCGGAGCACAGGGTTCTCAGGGAAGGCCGCAGAGGAGAGCTCAGAAGCGGCAGGGAGCCATGTCCCCCCACAGCCTGGTCAGGAGCCCCAAGCTCCCATGGAAGGCTGAGCAGCCCATGTGAGGGGACTGAGGGAAGTGCACAGCAGGGCCCAGCTGTGGACAGCCTGGCAGCCGGCCGAGAGCTCCCAACAGGGCGGAGAGCCCCAGGCTGACAGGTTTATGTGGGCACCAAAATTCCAAATATATCCTTTATGCCTACCCTGCCCCTCATCCCCACCTCCCAAATCTGGACAAAAACGTAGAGTGTACTTTAGAAAGTCTTAGGAAATATAGACCAACAAGTCCAGAGAGAGAGGCATGCCTGTAGGAAAGCCGACTCTCCCCCCATAAACAAGGAAGCACGTCCACCAAACGTCACTGCTCCATCGGCTCTGACAAGTCTTGGGTCTCAAGATCTGTTGCTGCAGAGCTGCAGTCACCCTCCCCCGCCCCACCCCGACAGTCCATCAACATCGAGCACCCCTGTGAAAAACTGTCGGCGACACCGAACATCATGGACAGCATGGGCACGACCACAGAAGGGTCAGCTGGTGGAAGCTCGGATGACCACCTGGGGGCCCGACGCACAAGGTGACAGGAGCAGCTCATACTGGGTGACCAAGTCTCAGGGCCCAGGAGTGGGAACACTCTCTGAACAGACACAGGGCACCACGAGGCCAGCGGCGGCCAGCGGCAGCTGACCAGAGCCCAGGTGCCGTTCTGATCCCTGATCCTTCTCATGAGACCTTTTTTCCTCGGAGAGCTTGTGAAGCGTGTTGTCTGCCCAGTGTTCCGGGGGGTCTTCGTCCCTGTCTGTGCAGGCGCCCGGGGCCCTTTCGGCGGCTGCAGCTCTGCCCTCCACCACTCAGCCGATGTGTCCCACATCCTGGTCACACCGTGTTCTCTCATCTCTGCGCTTCTGTTCTGTGTTCTGGGAGCTGTCCTCAACTTTACCGTTCTCCTCTGATGTGTTAGAAAGTTCTGCTCTTTCTACCTTAATTTCTAAATGCTCCTTGCGGCCCTCGGAGCGCTCTTCTCGAGTAACAGCCTGCTCCTTGTTGTTGGACGCAGCACCTCTCTGCGTCTCAGGCAGTGCCACTAGACTGCGGGGTGCTCAGGTGTTTTTCCTCACACCACCCCTCCCAGACCCCAAGAAGCCGCAGCAAGTTCAGGTGACTCTGCTCCAGTGGGGCTCACCATGGAGCTGCCAGGCACCTCAGGCTGTATGGCGGCCCCTCATCTTGGACTGGGGGCTGTTCCTGCCAAAAGCCGGCAGCTGCTTCTGGGCAGCCTGGGAGCACGACCTGAGCAGCAGCGGCAGGCTGGCCGGGGCCCTCCACCGCACCCACTTCTCCCAGGGAGCAGACCTCCCGTGTCCCTGCTCAGCCTTCGCCCTCGCTTCTGTCCCAGAGGGGGCGGGGGCACGGGGTCCCTGCTGGCGCCTCACAGCCCGGCTTCAGGCCCCTGCGCTTAGTCCCCGCAGCGGTCCCTGCGTCCCACACAGTCAGCCTCCCTCACCTGATGGAGCCACGGTTCCTAAGAACGTCTTTTCTAGTGTGTTACTGGGTTTCTCAAGGGAGTGGCAACTCACTCGACACAAATTACTGTTCAGGTTTCCACTCTACACCAGGCACTGCTTCGGGAACCAAGGGGCTAGTGTCACTGCCAGCTGTCCCACACCTGCATCCAGACCAGAAGCTACAGAGGGTCCCTGTGAGGGGACACGTGCTGTTGTCACAGATTCAGGAGACAGGCCAGACACCCCAGGTGAACTGCCGTGCACGCAACCCACAGAGTAGTCCTGAGTCCCACCAACAGCCCTCAGCCGGCAGGTATCTGTCCAGGTGAAGCACCCGCGGACCTCGCTCTGCACAAAGACCCGTCCTGCACCAGGCGCGAGCCCCGCACGCCACACTTGGCAGGGTGCCACCACCGCATGAATCACAGGTACCGTGTTGGTTCAGAATTTCACCAAAAGTTCTTCACCATTTTGGGAAAAAAAATCCCCTCCCCCCTAGAAACATGCACCAGGTACACGTCTCCTTGTCACCTTGTCGGCGTCTAGCACGACCGTACCCATGCACAGACGCTTTAGGACCCACTGTCGCAGACACACTGTATGTCCCCGTGTGTGTTTTAGCTGCGCACGCAGATCTCTGCGCACAGACGGCACGGAGGACCTGCGAATGGAACTCACTGCTTCAGCACAGGGAATGCTGCAAAGTGCTGGTCCCAGAGGGCCTGACACGCCTGAGGACAGCACCTGCCGACAGTGCCCGGACGCCACGTCCCGGCACCACAGCCCAGGCAGGGAGCCGACCCCAGGAGAACACCGACGGAGGCTGGAGGAACAGGAACGCTGTAATTACGGGCTGCTGGCTGGTGTTCTTCAAAGAGATGGGTCAGAGACAGGAGGTGGAGGAGGAGAGAATGGTACAGAAAAGGTCATTTACGTTTCAACTTTCTGGAATGCCTGTTTTTGGTAGTCACCCCCTTCCTGGTGGTTTGAGGGGCGTTCACCGAGGCACCCCTCTTGCTTGCAGAGACCCGCTTCAGCAGGACCCGAGAGCAGAGCTGCAGCACGCACAGGAGGAAGGCTAGGCACTGCCCTCCATCTCCCCTGGCCTCTCACGGTTGGGAGCGGTGGGCCTGTCAAAGATGACCTGGTGCAACGGCCACTCTGCTGGCCGGAGTGCAGGTGTGGTGGTGTCCCCTCAGGGGTCAGCAGACGGACAGGCTAGGAGTCACACTCCTCTCTGCTCCCTCCTTCAGAGCTTCACCAGGGCGCACACGCCTGTCAGCACAGCCTCAGGACCACCGATCTCCAAGAAAACCCACTGTCACTAGGAATGACATGGTGCTCGGAGGGGGCGGGGGCGGACACAAAGAGGAGCCAGATAGCTTCAGCTGTCTGCCCGGTCAGCTTGATTTGGTGTGTAAATCGAGACTGTCGGGCCAGTTTTCCACTGTTCAGAATGAAGACCACTGCACACAACCTGGCTGACCTCTGTGCCTGGGGGGGCTCCGTCGGTGAAGCGTCTGCCTTCGGCTCAGGTCGTGATTCCAGGTCCTGGGACCGAGTCCCAAATTGGACTCCCTGCTCAGCAGGAAGCCTGCTTCTCCCTCTGAGGCTCCCCTGCCCTCTGTGCGCCTGCGCGCACTCTCTCTAATTAATAAATAAAATCTTTAAAAAAAGAAAAAAAGGGTTCTTTCTGTTCCAGCCCACACTGGACTGCAGCCCGAGAGAGACCCGGAGGCCTTGTGAGGACCCAGCTATGCTGTGACTGGGTTTCTGACGCGCAGAAACTTCTGGTAAGTGGGTGCAGCTTTAAGCCCCTTAGTTTGTGGTCATTTCCTCGTTGCCTCTGGGCTGCTGTGCCAAAATACCATCAAGTGGCGGTTTACAAACAACAGAGGCTGACTGCTCACGGCTCTGGAGGCTGGAAGTGGGAGACAAGGTGCCCGCAGAGTCGGTGCACGGTGACGGCCTGCTTCCTGGCTCACCCACGGCAGGAGGGGCCAGGCAGCTCTCTGGGTCTCTTTGACAAGGGCATTGATCCCATTCCCGAGGCTCCACCTTCGTGACTAAGTCACCTCCCCAAGGCCCCACCCCTGACCATCACCTGGGGGGGTCAGGTGTGAAGATGTGAATCCTGGCAGACATAAACATTCAGGCTAAAGCAAGAAGACACACCAGAAGTATCCACCAGAAATGCGCAAACACACTCCTCCGACCCGTCGCCAAAAAGCTACCCAAACCAAAACAACACAAAGAACGTTTCATGACGGTGTGGTGGGCACAATAACGCCCCCAACCCGCCCCTGGAGATGTCCTCCCCCTAATCTCCGGAATCTGTCAACACGCATCCTGCAAGCTGAAGAGACCTTGCAGGTGTGACTGGGGCGATGGGCCTTGAGAGGGAGAGGGTCCTGGCTTATCTGGGTGGGCCTGAGCTCATCAGGAATCCTTAAAGATGGGGACTCTTTCCTCGCTGAGTCAAAGACGAGATGGAAGGAGGAGAGACTCAAAACCTGGAAGGGCCTGACCGGGCTTTGAAGACAGAAAAGGGAAGGTGGATGAGGCATGTGGGTGGTCTCTAGAAGCTGGGGCGGCCCCGGTTCACAGCCAGCAGAGACACGGGGGGCCTGCGAAGGCCGAGAGCCGGCAGAAAGGAGTGCCCAACCTCTCGTAACTGTAAGAGCATGTGTAAGATAACGTGTTACTGCAGGAACAGGGAAGGAGGCCGCCGTGGGAAAGGAACGGGAGGCTATCTACCGCAGCGCTAGTAACAGACTGTACAAAGTAGAGCCCGCCCACTGGGGGTGGTTAAGCAACAGAAGGTGACCCCTAGGACAGGAGGCTGTCCTAAAGAAACAGGATAAAAAGAAAGTGAACCCAACTCTCACCCGCCGCCCCTTGGGACAGTTCGAAAACTGCGTGGTGGTACCCGCTAAGCCCGGACACACCCTAAACTCGGCACCCCCGCTCCTCGGTGTACCTCCCTCCTCGGCGTATCCCCGCTCCTCAGCGTACCCCCCACAGAAACACACACATACAGGCACCAAACACAAGTATGAGAATTTTCGTAGGAACGCTATTCAGGAAAGACCCAAACGTGGAAACTTTCCAGAAGCCCACGTGCAGAACAGATAAGGCATTGCAGCCGCACAGACGGAGAGCTACCCAGCACCCAGGAGGGAGCCATGAACACACAACCACACAATCACACAGCCGCACAGGACGGAAAACGGAGTGTGTGTAACTCCACTTCCAGGAAAACTCGAGAAACACAAATTAGCCTGGAACAGAAACACCAGCGGCTGCCAAGTCTGGGAGCAGACAGACCGGTCTGCTAGGAGCATGGGGGCTGAGGGTGGAGGTGGTTTCTCCGGTGTGCACACCCGTCAACACTCTCGGAACTGCAAACTTTAAATGGATCTGGGCTCTCGGCACTCAAAATATACTCAAAAGAGCTGATTAAAAAGAAAACTAGGCAGGGGCGCCTGGGTGGCTCAGTCGGAGAAGCGTCTGCCTTCGGCTCAGATCATGACCCCAGGGTCCTGGGATCAAGTCCCGCATCAGGCTCCCTGCTCAGCGGGGAGCCTGCTTCTCCCTCTTCCCCTCCCCCTCCCCTTGCTTGCAATCGCTCACTCTTTCTCAAATAAATGAATCTTAAAAAAAAAAAAAAGAAAAGACAGAAAAAGGCTGACAACATCAAACATTGGCCTAGATGTAAAGCAACTGGAACGCACATCCTGCTGGTGGGAATTCTGAAGGACAGAGGGCTTCAGAACACAGCTGGGCAATTTCGCACGAACTAAGCGCGCGCGCGCGCGCACACACACACGGCCCAGCCACCCCACTGCTAGAGGCACATGCACACAAGGACTTGTGAGTTAGGAATGTGTCTTCATGCCACTAAATCATACACCCACAAATGGTCAACATAACATGCATATTTACCAGAAAACTAATTTTTTTTTCAAGTTTTATTTATTTAAGTCATCTCCACACCCAACATGGGGCTCAAACTCACGACGCTGAGATAAAGAGTCGCACGTTCCTCTGACTGAGCCGGCCAGGGGCTCCCACAAAAATAAAATTATTAAAAAACTTTGAAGATTTGTACAAGAATGTTCATACCAGCATTCTTCACAATAGCCCAAATCGGGAAACGGCCAGTGACCAGAACCACACTGACAGGTGAATGCATAAACAAACTGGGGTATTTGTGTGCAAAGGGATGCTACCTGGGAACAGACAGATGGTAATGGTGCGTGCCCCACGTGAATGAGTCTCACACACATCCTGCCAAGTGACACACACCACCAGCACGAGAGACCATCTTGCAGGACTCCATTACAGGAAGTGCTGGAGAGGCAAAAGTAACCTTAGAGTGACAGGAAGCAGGCCCGTGGGGGCTGGGGGCTGAGGGCCGGACTTCCAAGAGCCATGACAGAACTTTTAGGGGGAAATGGAAACAATCCACATCCTGATTAAGGCAGTGGTCATTGAGGTATGCGCCTGTCAAAACTCATTGAACTCTACACTCACCATATGTAAATTATATCTCAATAAAACTCATTTAAAAAAAGTAAACCCACAGGATATTGACCCGCACGGCGTTTACATCGATAGGTCTTTTAACCATGGGGGGTCTGAATACAGATGGGAGCTGGATGCGAACACCTGTCCCCTAGCATGCTGAGCGCACAGACGTGGTGGGAAGAAGGAGGCTCCACGAGCTCCCATCCTTCTCCAGGCCAGGATCTGCCCCCACAGGTACACGTAAGTCTGTCGCTGAGGAAAGAAGAGGGGGGCCGCCTGCTGAAGGACGGAAAAGGAAGCAGAAGTTACCTCATAAATTTCAAAATGCCTTTCTACATACACTAGCATGCTGGGTTTCAGGAGGAGCTCTGGGGCAGTTTGTGGACAGGTCTCCTTAATAAACCAGACCAGACCAGAGCAAAAGCTCTCATGAAAAGCAGGCCCACTCTGCGTACAACCCTTGGCAAAATACACAACCCTTAACATAAAAAAAAAAACACAAAAATTACTCATAACCCCAAAATTCAGAGATACCCACTGTTAATGTGTGCCTCACTGCCCGATGCTTTCATGTCACACACACTTGTACACGATGTTGTTAGACTCTGCCTGCTTAACAAGGTATCAGAGCCTTCCTCGTGTCATCGGACACTCACTATTCCTCCAAACCACTGTTTTTAACGGCTATATAATATCCCACCCTATGAATATACCGTATTTCCCTTCTAGACCCTTGGGGGTTTCAGGTTTTCATTTCTATTATTAAAAAAGAAAAGAGAAAGAGAAAAAGATAAAGAACCCTTGACTGTCTTTCGTCGTGTCCCCTATTATCCCGGGAAAGACACCTACCTAATTCCTCAGGCTCTGGGTAGTACGCGGTGCTGACCCCCTTGCAGCACGACCCACTCCCACACACTCTTCGTGCTGGGCGTCCCCAGATTTACTCCGTCACGCACTTACAGGTGAACATTCCACCCCAAAAGTTAAACATCTTTCCGTCTATTTTTCATTAGAATCCCCTCTCTGGGGGCGCCTGGGTGGCTCAGTCATTAAGCGTCTGCCTTTGGCTCAGGGAGTGATCCCAGAGTCCTGGGATGGAGCCCCGCATCAGGCTTCTCGGCTGGGAGCCTGCTTCTTCCTCTCCCACTCCCCCTGCTTGTGTTCCCTCTCTCGCTGGCTGTCTCTCTGTCAAATAAATAAATAAAATCTTAAAAAAGAAAAAAAAAAAAGAATCCCCTCTCTGAGGACTCTGTGTGTGGCCGTGGCCCACTGACAAAATGAGGAAAATCCTCCTAAAAATGATAACGACCACCAAGCTGTCCTCACTCACCGAGGGATCTAGTCACTGCTGGACCCAAATCAAATCACTGCCAGCCCCACGGACCGAGACAGCTGCGTGTGTGAAGGTGCCCAGGACCTCTGGCTCCCACGGGAGACCCAGGTCAGACGAGTGCAGCGGCTTCCGCAGGCTGATGAGGGGCCTGAAATCTGTGCTCAGGGACAAAGCTCCTCCCTGTCCAAGCCGCACCCACAGGAAAACCAGACTCAGCTCCTGATAGCTTCCAGCCAACATCAGACCCAGGAAGGATGAGACCACCCTGTGAGAGGTCATGACGTTCCTGCAGTCACTCAAGGCTGTGCAAAGGGTTTCAAGTCTGGATAATATCACTTAACCCACTAGCCATCCTCACAGACCTGATTACCAGGCACTCACCCTATCCTGGCTGCCCGGGAAGGTGCAGACTGGCAACAGCCCAGCTTGCAACCACAGAAACTACTAGATGATGCGCAGGCCCGTCTCCATCACAGCACTGCTACGGATCTGGGAGGCAGAGCACTTTGTTCGGACCCACCCAGGTGGCTTCCTGGGCTCATGGACGTGTGTTTATCACCTGGCCAAGATCCCTGTCCAGGGCCCAGGGCCCACATTAACTCACATGCCCAGAGATCTGCCACCTGGATGTCTGTACTCTGACACTTCTCAAAATCGGTGAAGTCCCTGCCTGCTTCCAGGATTCAGGCCTTCTTCCATTCTCTGTTCTTGCTCGGGATGCTGGCCTCCTGACACCAGGCCCTCTGCACTCCTTCTTAGTTAGACCTCTTAACCTTCCCTCCCTCCTCACAATCCTGAAGTCCTGTCTTTCCAAGCACCACCCCCCATCCCGCACAAATCACGCCCCCCTCATGCATTCCAGCCAAAGGGCCAAACCCCTCTGCTCCGTAAACACCAAGCACCTTGAAGGGCCAAAGCTCGTCCAGTTGTGTCCTTGGGTCCCTTCCACACCCACTGGTGCCAAGTTTACCTGGCCACCTCTGTCCCCCTGTCCCTCCCCCACCCTCTGAAGGACGCATGCCCACAGTCAACGAGGCACTCAGTACTCCAGTCTTGGCGGAAGAAAACCACACACTGTGGACATGAGACGTAGCCGGTCATTACCAGGCCTACAGCAGCACAACCACAGCGAGCAAACCTCGTTACACCTACTGCTCACTTGTATTTACTCTCATTCCCGAAGGATTTAAGGGGCCCACGTCCCCCCCCCAAGGGTGACCCCCATACACCCAGTGCTCCCAGTCTCCCACTCAGCCTCCTTCCCCTGCGTGCCCAGGGCAACAAACCCAGCCCCATGGGCCACCTTGCTTCAAACCAGGGCGCTGGGCATGGAGACCTTACCCAACTCTCTCCGAATGGCGGATGGCAACACGCTGACCCATGCGGCCCCAGACTCCACAACACCCACACCAGGTGCTGCCCACTCCCCAGGCCTGGCTACAGCTCCACCGTCTGCCTCCTCTTCGCCATCCTCCCTGGCCACGGACCCCAGACCAGGTACCATTCAGATACAACAGGAGGTGAAAGACCCTTCCCACCGACTTCCTTGGCTCCCTGTTGGGGTCTCCTTCCTGAAACACACTTCTGTTTACTTCCTCAACCAAGCCACACTCTTGCTGATGGGAATGTGACACAGCAATGTCCCGGTGACAGCACAGCCCTGCAAGAGAGGCCAGCTCTGCACTGCCGTGTGCCGGCCCCTGAGGCTTGTGTTCTCTTACCTGCCTAAGCTGATTCAAACCGCTCAAAGTGGGAGAAAAACTTAAAATTTAAACTATTCTACCTACTTACCTTAGGACAACCTAGGCAAGGAAGGCCATGCCAGCTCAAATGACCAACCAGCCTCATTAGCTTCCTCTGAAGCCCATTCCCAAGGCTGCGCCTCCCCACCTGCCACCCTGCCAGGGTGGGGTAGCTGATCTTTACCCCCCACACACAGCAGGTGAGTGCCTCTGGCAAAGGGGAGCTAGGAATCCCAGCCCTGCACAGATAGGTGTATATGTGGCACTTTGTGGCCTTCTGGAAACTTCTCTGGAAACTGGTGGTTTGCTGCCCTGGTTAGCAGCTGACCCTGGGAGCTGTCGGGGCTCTGCTCTGCTGGTCTCGGCCAGGACTGAGGCTGGCAGGGCTGGAACAGCTCAGTGAAGGGAGAACAAATAGGCCTCAGTGACTGTCCCAGGCCCCAGAACAGAGGGAGGAGGCAGCCCCAGGACCAGGGAGGGTCTGTGGTGAGAAGAGGGTCACCCCTCCCAAGCAGCACCAGGTGCCCAGCAGCCAGACTCTGACTGAGAAAGCCGGGAGAAAAGCGTCAACCAGGACCTCAGTGACCAGCTGCCCAGGCCCAGGGGAATGGGGTCGGCAGCCGGTGCCTGGGGAGACAATGGGTGCCAGGCCCTGCGCTGCCTATGGCAGCTGCACTCTCAGCTTGCCTGAGCCTCGGCTCCTCATCTGCCGAATGGGAGGATGACGGTGCCTCCGCCCGGGTGGGAAGAGCACCGGGGGAGCCCACGCTGTGACCATGCTGGGCACACAATATACTCCGGGCCAACGCCCCTCTTTGGAACCTGGCATCTGACAGAAGAAAGGCAAATCCCAGTAAATCGCCCAGAAAAATGGGCAGAGTGCAGACACAGCACCAACCACACACAGAGAAAGAGAAGGGACGACGAAGGGTTGTGCGGTGAGCCAGTGGCCAACACCGGGTTTCCGGCAACACCGAGACGCTGCTCACGGGCTGCTCTTCATTGAGGACGCACACCAGTTAACGCCTCCTGGGCACACCTCTCACACCAGCACTGGGGACAAAGGAGCGGTGAGACCCACAGGCATGCTGTCAAGAGCGCCATCCGCACTCAGGAGAACAGCGTGCTGGGGCACCTAGAGACGCAGCCTCTCCTTGGTTGGCACTGAGGAGAGAGAACAACCTCCAGCCAAGTGAGAAGACATGCTCAGAACCGTCCAGTGACAAACCGTGGAGTTGGGGGACATGGTGAGCTCCAGCCAGCCATCGCCTGCTGCAGTGGGCTGCACCCACACTCTGGAGTGCCCCCCCCGGGGCACGGCAGGCATTGTTTGGTCCCACGAACGCCAAGAGCCAGCAGGCGCCACACACGCGCAGCACACCTCATGCTTGCCTGGCTTCGTCCACACCCGGCACGAACACCGTGCTCCTCCTACCTTCCCAGCCCCCGGTCCGCGGCTCAAAGTACACTCAGCAGCTCCCACCAACACTGACCCCCAGAGGAGCAGGGAGAGAGGGATGGATTTGTGTCCACTCTTGGTGGGCACCCAGGTGCAGAGCACGTAGCCGCCCTACATGTTCACTCCCCTCAGAAAAGTGGGGACAGGCCGGCGCACCGTAGTAGGGCACTTCCCGGGCTTGTGGGCGTACCAGCATGCTGCCTTGGGGCCCAGCCACCCAGTGCAGACTCAGACCTGGGGGTGCACAGGAGCACAAGCTGCTCACAGAGCACCAGCACCTCCTTCCTGCCGGCTCTCACGACCACGACTCCTTGACACGCATGCTCTGGAGTAACTGCCCCGCGGACGGCCCACGTAGAACCCTAGGCAAAGTGTTCTGCGGTCTCCCCGAGAGAGCAGATGCCTCCTCTGAAACCACTGTTGTTCATTCAGACGAGAAAGAACTCAGACCTCCTGGAAGGAAGGGTTCCAGGTCTACAGAGACCTAGGAACACAGCACAGGTGAGCATTACCAGACACCCAGGGCCTGCTGCAGGCTTCCGGGGCGGGGGGGCCACACTGTCACATACGGCTGTCACTGATTCAGGTCCCAGCACTAGAAAAGGCCATTTTGATGACTCACGTGTTTGCAAAGCACTCATGTACCTATCTGAAGAACGAGCTAGACAAGACTTCAATGCAGGTAAGTAATCAGGTTGGCCCAAGGAAAGGAGTTTGATTCCACGTCCTTCACCAAGTGGGGATTTCCCTGCCATGGGTCATCTGCTCCTGCTGAGAGGAACCATGCAAGTTTAGGCAGAAAACAAGCCTGGGAACACGCTGAGGGCTTTTAACAATGAAGAGTGAAAAGAAACACATGCATATCCTTTGTAAGAGAATCAGAGATTTAAAAATTCCTGAACGTTGTTAACTCCTACAAAGAACAAATCCACATGATGGGGAACCCTGAGAGCCCGCTGCTCCAGAGCTTCCCAAACCCTCCAGAGTCTCCCTCGGGAAGCCTTCAGAGGAGCAGAAACAAGTACGCTCACACCTACCAACTGCCCCTCCCGCTGCCCCCTCAATACAGAGCCCCAGTCACACCACCACTCCTCATGTTGCGCACGTCTTAACCTCAAGGACCCTCAACACAGGCTGGCACTTTGCCTTTTCCACTCGATGCTGGGGGCGATGGGAGGGACCTGGGAGTGCTCCTTTCCTCACCACTCCTGGCAGATGGCCCTCGCACTGGACCAGCTCACTGTGAGTCTCTGACAGGTCACCATGTTCTATTCAATACCGCCCTAGTTCAGTCAACATGTCACAGGAACTGTGGAACCACATGGCCCGACAGAGTGCACAGGAGGTGGGTCCCACCTCTCCAACCAGGGGCTCTGTGTACCCTGAGAGCTCGCGCACCCAACTGGAGTACCTGACGGTGAGGCTGAGCTGACCCTCAGATGCACGGATCAATAACATTCCAGGAAACCACTGCTGCCCTGGACGAGGCCCAGCCTTCTCACACTCTTCTAAACACGCACCACCAGCCTCCCAGGAATGGGGCTGCAGGAAGCAGTGCTACCACTGGAAAAGCAACTCGACCACTCAGTGACTCTGAAAGGATACCTCTGCCATCACTGAAACCGATGAAGGGGCCCCCAGTGGAGCCTCAGCTAAAGAAAAATCCAGGCCCCCCCCCTTTCTTGCCCATCGAGCCATCTCCTCTAAGGTGGGGCTGAGAGCATATGCTTTAGGAGGGGGCACCGTGTAAATCCAGCACAGCTGCCTACGGCTGAAGCCGTTCCAGCAGGAAGGGCATTTTGCCAGTGCAGGTGATCCAACAACCTTGACAAGTCCTAAAATGAAAGGGTCGGAGAAGTGGCGTCCACACACTGTCAGCGGCCTATAGGCAACAACTTAGCCAACAGCAAACGCTCAGAGCCAGTCAGACAGGACTGACAAGAGTCCAAGAAACAAAGTAACAAAGGGTGTGGAGAACAAAGACCTGAAGAAGTAAAATTAGATGAAGGTCCTTGCAAAGACTGGATGCTGACATGCTATCAGCAGATTTCCTGGTTCCCCTCAAAAAAACCTCCGTGTGGCCTGGAACAGGGCCCCCACCACAGAGGAGGTACTGACCACACTGATCCCTGAGCACGTTAGCTGTTTTGTCGTCGTCGTTGTTTTTTAGGTGAAAGATGTAAACTGACGGGAGCTGAGACGGGTGCTGGTGATGTGTACTAGCTGTCTACTTTCACCACGCAACAGAAAATGGAGGGGTGGGCATCTCCTCCCAGCACAAGGTGTCGGTTCCCTGAGCACTGAGTAACCGTCTCAGGGGGACAGCCTGCCTCCGAGGAGCCCCCTGCGCACACACACGCCACACGGTCAGGGAAAACCCTGGCGGTACCTGGCACACCTGGCCTGCACAGAACCCGCAGCGGTGCGGCCCCCACCGCCGGATGCTCCCCTCAGATACACCCTTCCCTGGCCCCGGAACATCCCACTTCCACGCACCCTCTAGGGGTGCTGTCCCTCCGGGGCTGGGATGGCGGTGCCCACTGCCACCACGCTGCTCTGCTCTGACGGACCCAGAGGCCCACCCCCAAGCCATTCGCCTCGCCAAGGCCTCCGGCGGACCTGGCCAGCGCCAGACGGACTGCGAGCTCGGAGCCGGCGGCCCACCCCCAGCCCAACACACACCCCGGGGCTCGGGCCGAGCAAGAACGCGCGCTGCGAACTGCCACTGGCCTGCTGGCTGCACGGGGTGCGGGTGCGCCCCCGCCGCCCTTACCGTTGCTGTAGGCGTACGGGGACTCGGCCGCGCCGTCCTGCAGGCTCTCCAGGATCTCGCCCTTGCCCACGTCGCTGTCGCCCACCAGCAGGAACTTGAGCAGGTAGTCGTAGCTCTTGACCGGGCTGCCCTGCGTCCCCATCCTCTCACGCGCGCGCGGGCCGCGCCCGCATGCCCACGGCGCCCGCCGCGGGAGCAGGGCGGGGAGGAGGCCTCGGACCGACCTGCGGGCCCGGGGCGCGGGTGAGCGGGGCCGGCCGCCCAGGCCCGGGCTGGCGGCGAGGGCCAGACCCCGCCCGCGCCACAGCCCGCCCGCACCTGCGTCCTCGTCGCCGCCGCCGCCCGCCCGCCTCACCTCAGCACCGCCGCCGCCCCGCAGCTTCCCGCACGGCGCCGCGCAGCCCCGCCGCCCCGCCCCCGGCCCGAGCGCCGCCATTGGCTGTCCCCCGCCCGCCCAGGCCCATTGGCCCGTGCGCACGCCCGTCACGACCGCCCGCCTCCCACCGTTTCCCACACTCCAACGTTAAGCCTCCGACCGCCCCGCCTCCACGCCGTCGCCATTGGTGGCCCGCCGCCTCTTTCCTGTGGCTATTGGTCTGTACGCACGTCCGTCACGACTGCCCGCCCCCCACTCAGCTTTGGGAGGGGGCAGATTGTGGCCGCCTCGCCTAATCGCCGTCGCCATTGGCCACTCGCCTCCGGGTTTCTCGGAACCGCTGGTCCGCCTGCACGTCCGTCAGCACCTCTACCGCTCCCTCCGCTCCCCTCAGAGTACCCGGAGTCACCAGCCACCCTGCCCTCTGCCCCAACACCTCGGGCCCTCGCCCGCCCCCTCCCCGTCGCCATTGGCCACCGCTGCCGATCGTCCCAGAGCCACTGGTCCGCCCGCACGTCGATCACGGCCCCTCTAAGCCCGCCCCACTCGCCCCGTGCTTCCCGCCCCTTTCCCTACACGTTCACCAATCAGGAGCTTGGGACTTCAGGTTGTTTGCATACGCCCCCTTCCCGCGGGCGGGAGCAGGATGGTGGCGGTCCCCGGGCTGAGGTGGCGCAGCTGGGTCCCGGAGGACGAAAGTCCCTAGCAAGCTGCGGCCACTGCTCCCTCATAGACCCCTGCGAAAGTGGCGAGGCCCCCTGTAACTGCGCTCTCGGGAGCCGCCCTCCCCGAGGTGGGGCGGGACCGGGTGTGGCGGGCCGGGGCCGACCAATCAGCGCTCGGAGAGGCCCGGGGAGGCGGGACTTCCGCTCCCGGGGGGCTGGCGCCGCAGGGGCAACGCTCGAGGTGGTTCCGGTAGCGGCCGGGGGCGGGGCGAGCCGCCGACTGGCCTGGGGGCCCCTAGTTTGCGGCGAGCGGTCGCCAAGACACAACGTTCTCGAGCGTCGGCGGCGCCATGGACGGAGGGCTGCACGGGCTCTGCCCCCAGGGGCTCGCGGCAGGAGACACGCGGCCCCCGGCTCAGAGCAGGTCGGGCGGCGTGGGCGTCCGGGCGGGGGTCACTCCGCGGTGGTTTACAGTATGAATGGGCAAAGAAGCATGAAGAGCCCGTGAACACGTGTGAAGACGCACTTCACTCTGCAGAATACTGTTTGCACCACCAGATGAGCAGCCTCGCTTGCGGGCCAGCCCCTGGGGAACAGCCCGCTCGGAGGGCGGCGGGACAGGCTGGTCATTTCTCCTGGTCCGCTGGTTGGGAGCTGTTGGGTCAGCCAGGTCCGTGCAGTCCCATAGGGACGCGAGAAGAGAAGAACGCAGATGACGGCATAGCAGAGCCAGGATGATTTCAGTATTGACGCTTCTAAAAATATCCGCCCATTTTACTAAAGGTTTCAGGTATAAAGAAACACGATGCGCGCCTAGGAAGAGGTCTGGAGTAGGCTCACCAGAGCGACAGCGTCGTTTCCTCTGGGGCTGGGGATCAAGAGTGACTTTCTCTTCATTGATAACATTTGTTTTATGAGAATATAGTTATAAATCACACCTAATAATGAGTGACTCAAAAAGTTAGGTATAAAAATACCATAAAATGAGTAGTTCAGCTTCTAGAGAAATGAAAATTTACATCCATACACACTTGTACCGGAATCTTCATGGCAGCACTATTCACGTAGCCAAGAGGTGGAAACCGGTGTCCCTCAACAGCTCAATCAACGGACGCACCAAGTGTAGCCAAGCCACACAATGGATGTATTCATCCATCAAAGGGAATAAAGTACTGATCTATGCCACATTCCACTTACATGAAGAGCCCACAACAGGCAAATCCATAAAGCAGATGAGTGGTCGCCTGGGCCCCAGGGGATGGGGAAATGGTGAGTGACTGCTTATTGGGGACTGGGTTTCTTTTCGGGGTGATGGGAAGCTGGTGATGGTCATACTACTTGGTAAAGTTACTAAAAATCACTGAATTGGCAGCTCTCTCTGCCCACGGGTCCTGTCCCCGTGCTATAATAAAAGCACCTTTCTTCACGGTAAAACAAAAATCACTGAATTGTGCACACAAAATGAGTGAATTTTATAATATGTAAAATATGCCTCAATAAAGCTGTTAATAGGAATGCCTGGGTGGCTCAGTCAGTTAAGCATCTGCCTTTGGCTCAGGTCCGAATCCCAGGGTCCCAGGATCCAGTCCCCCATCGGGCCCCTTGCTCATCCAGGAGCCTGCTTCTCCCTCTTCCTGCCAGTCCCCCTGCCTATGATTTCTCTCTCTGGCAAGCAAACAAACAAACAAAATCTTTTTTAAAAATACAAATAAAGCTGTTAATAATAATAAATCAAAGGAATTAGTTGTCAAAGCTGAGCCAAGCACAGCTCTTAGCAGACCAGGTGCTGAGTGCTACATGCAGCAGAGAGGCACAGAGAGGTAGGGCTCCCTACAAAGCAGACCTGTGCAGAGGGAGCATGTCACCACGATGACCATGACCCAGTGTGCTGCACTGAGGACAGCCCAGCTGGCCTGTCTGCCCAGCAGGTAAGGAACTGGTTGCAAGAAAGTTCTTCCCAAGGGGTCACTAAACCTGGGGCATGGCTCCAGCAGCAGGTGGCTTTCAGACGGCAGACCCCAGCAACAGTGGCACCACACCGAATGACCCCACACCCCCAAGCTGCAGACAGCCTTTACTGAGATGTGTGCCCACCTGCACACTGCTGGTTCATTTTGGCACGGTGCCTGGGAGCTTCCTGATGAGCTGGTCCCTGTGCTAGGTGAGCAGCACCTGGCCCTTCCTTACCTGCCTTCAGAGAGAGGCTCCCCTCTTGTCCTCCTGGTCCTCCAGGGAAGCATGGAGCCGGGACACGGAAGGGCAGAGGCTGGCATGGGCAGCTGGCATGGGGATGGGCAGAGCCACTTGGCTCATTCATAACCCACAAAGGAGCTCTGACAGCCCTGCTTGTACATTTGCTCGGGCCACGTCCTCCTCCTGGGGAACGGCCATCCCCCAGATGCTGGGTTACAGCACACACAACCACCCACAACACACCATGTTACAGAAACAGCCAGTGGGCAGGGTCTTGTTGGGAGGCAGGGGGCCAAATCCGCAGCAGGCCCAGGGACTGAGTACTGACTGGCACAGGACAAGGAAGCCAGCAGCTAGCACTTGGCTTCCACCTGCCCACCCCTGCACCTCAACCTGGCAGTCAGGGAAGGCCCTTGGAGGTGATCGGGCTGGACCTCTCCTGCAGAGATCACTGCAGCTTCTGCCCCGCGCTGCTCACTCCCTGCTCTGAAGGACCAAGACCCTTGTCCAGGGACCAGCAGCACTGTGAGGTTAATAATGTCCTTCTTGGTTTCTGAAGGGTGACAGGTGAGAAGCTATTATCATCCCCCTTCCAGAGAACTTAAAATTAAAAACATCCTTCACCCCTCTCAGGATTTCCCCTGAAGGGACTCCAACGGCCTTAGGCCCTGCTGCCTGCTCTCCCATCATCCAGGACAAAGAGAGGAACTGGGCTCAGCACGCATGGTTTCTGACCGAGCCTTTCCCAACACAGCCTGTGGAGCAGGGCCAACCATCCCTGCTTTGTAGGTTGAGGGCCGGGGCAGGGGTGGGCACTCGCCTTGGGGGCTTCTGGTCCTCTGCTGGGTTCCTGCATGGCTCACATCCCCTTTGACCTCTTCCCTCCCTGCCTCAGACCAGAGAGGCCCCACAGGAAGCTACAGGGGCCCGCCCTCCAGGGCTCCCCATCCAGCCTCTGCTGACCCTTTAGTGGAGGCACAGGCTGACCTCTCTGGATTCCAGCCCTTCCCTACAAAGCCAGGAGGCCAGGAGCACAGGTGACCACCTGAGGGTCCCTAGGGCTGCAGGAGGGGGAAAGTCAGTCAGGCAGTGCCTCTCCCCTGCGTGGAGCCCACAGCTTTCAGGTGACATATTCACCGGAGCCAGGGCAGCTCACTCCTGCCCCAGGGAGGCCTGCACCCCTGCCCTCAGCCCTGTCCCCCACACCAAGGCAAGGCCAAAACCAGACAGCAAGTGGCCCTGCATCCATCCACCCATGCCAGCACACCTTCAAGGGGTCAGACCTGTAGGGAGGCCTGCTTCAGGGTATGGGGTGCCCAGTGCCCCCCAGCTCAGCATCAAACAAAAACAGGTGTCACAGACACCTCAGGACAAACAATGGGGGCCAGCTGTCCCATGACCCCAGGAGAAGGGGAACCTCACCCCACCCCCCACCAAGGTTAGGATGGGGGGGCCTCCTCAGACCCACCGCCCAGGTAGCGATGGGAAGGCAGAGGGGCACACTGCAAACTGGTGGGAGGTTTTATTGTCACGGCAGAGAAAGGCAGAGCTAGGACCTGGTCCACGAGATGCTGGGCTGGTGGGAAGTCCCCCACGGGCTGCCCACTGTGGCCTGCAGCCAAGGAGTGCAGGCTACAGCACAAACATTTCCCGCTCCAAGATGACAAAACACACAGGGTGCCATCTGCACGTGCAGGCTTCCTCCTCCCGGAGATGCTGGGGCTCACCCCCACCGTCCGATTCCATTCCAGCCGGCAGGAAGACGCAGCCTGAATGCTAGAACCCCCCCCACACACTGGAGGCCACAAACATGTCTGCCCAGGAGCTGCCTGCTTCCGTGGGAAGCCAGTGAGGGAGAAGGAACATTTGGCCAAGGGGCCTGTTCCCGCATGGGCGCAGGGCAGGGATAGGCCAGCAAGGGGGACAGGT
The DNA here is from genome assembly GCF_024610735.1 of Ursus americanus. Classification (NCBI taxonomy): domain Eukaryota; kingdom Metazoa; phylum Chordata; class Mammalia; order Carnivora; family Ursidae; genus Ursus; species Ursus americanus. The sequence goes on from NC_142128.1 coordinate 39,918,730, forward strand.
GCTCGGTCTTCAGCAAGGCAGTTCCAGGCACCCCATGTGGCCTGGCTCCACACTGGGAGACCCAAAGGCCCGTGGGCAGCTCCTCCTGCAGAAGCGATCTCTCCAGGGGGCATCACGCAGACCCTGTGTGATCCAGGCTGAGGGTGCTGCCGCCCAGCTTCCCAGAGGGCCCGGGTTCACTGGGGCTGCTGGCTTGGGTTAGGGACACAGAAGTGCAGCCCCCAAGCATCGGTCAGCCGCAAGAACTGTTGAGTGCGTCCTGGGAGGGGTCCCTCTACCCCATGACAGGGTGGGGCCACTGGGAGCACCAGGGAGACCGGCCAGCTCACCCCACCCGGAGCGGCCATGGTGGGCGGAGATGGGGGCTCTGGGGGGCAGGGCTCCTGGGCAGGCTTGGGGAGCTGGTGGGCACCGGGTGGCCAGTGCCATCACAAGAGATCAGGAGGCAGGTCCCAAGGCAAACACGGCTAGTGATGGAACACAGGCCTGTTGGCCTGGCTGGCTGCCCATGTCCTCCTGCCCGGCACCCCCTACCTCAGAGCCAGGAGGTGCAGAGGCCTCGGACAGCTGGGGGCAGAGAAGGCAAAGATCCAGAATGCGTGCTGTCCTGACAGTCCACACCCCTGGCAGGGAAGTGGGTGGACTGTGGCCGCGCGGTGGTCTGGGGAGGCTGGCGACCAGGGCCCCTCAGTCCTGCTTGTCCCCTCTCTGTCTCCAAGGGTAGATGAGCTCTCCGAAGAAGAGCTTGCGGCACAGGGAACCCCAGGAGTGCGTGGGGTGGCAGCCACAGCTGGGGAGGCGGTAGGTGTGCACCACGCGACAGTAGGGTAGGGGGTTTATCTGGAAGCACAAGGGCAGCGGTCAGCCAGGATGCAGCCCCCAACTCCCTGAGGCTCAAGCCTGCCAGTCCTAGTGGTCCCGCACTGGGGTCCTGGGCTGTCCGTGGCGGGGCAGCACCCGCTCTGTCCAGCCAGGCCGCCCCTGTGGTCCCTGGGGGCAGGGTGAGCAGCTCGAGAGGGAGCACTCGGGCCGAGGTCAGGGGTGCTCTCCTCTGGGCACGCTGCAGGCAGGCGAGACGGGCCAGGCTGGAGGGGTACAGACTCCTCGACAGCAGGACCCGCCTCCCAGGCGGGGCCTGGGAACACACCACACCCCCAAGAAAACCACGCAGGGCCCCCCCACTGCCTCAGCATCTGACCTCTCCCTGAGACGTGGCCCTCGTGCCACCCCCACCAGCACCCAGCGAGTCATCCAGCAACCGCCCGCTCTCTCCCACAGGCTAGAGGGACTGTTTCAGAGAAAGTGTGTTCTGAGGCCTTTGCCAAGTCTGTGCTCTTCCTCCTGGAACAAGAGCCCACAGAGCTCAGGGCAGGAGCCCGGGGTGGCTGAAGGCATCAGACACAGCACAGGGGATCCCATCCAGGGTCCTGCTCAGGGAGGTTCCAGGCAGAGGGGCCACGGTGCCCAGGGGTCTTGGGAGTGAGGGAGCCTCCCCTCGGGGCCCCACCTGTCAGCCCTCCCCCAGGGCAGCAGAGAGGGATCAGATTCCAGCTGCCCCAGAATATGGACAGCATCGTGGCGGGTGGGCAAGGGGTCTGCAGAAGACTCACCTGCATCAGGAGGCGGAGGGGCCTGCCAGCCTCGTGCTCCAGAACCCGGAACTTCACGCCAGCTGCAAGGACAGCAAGGTGCGCAGTGAGGCACACAGGGCCCTCGGCAGACAGTCACCCGGGTTCCTGCTCCGTGTGCCGGCAGGGGCTGGGCACGAGGGCCAGGAGGGCACTCAGAAGGCTGTGGGTGGTCTGGGCCGCACACGGGGCTCACCTCCCCCCACGCCTCCCCCCACCTTCCCGTCTGCCTCTTTGAGTTGGCTGCCTGGCCGGTATCAAAGCTGCGCACAGCTTCATCAGAAGACAGAAGCTGTGTGTCTGGGAGGCGGGGAAGAGCCAGCCGGGCATCAGGGGCACAGGCTGCACTGCTTTCCGAGTGGGATGTGGCTTTTCCCGCAGAGCGGGCAGGGAACTTGGTGGGGTGTGGCTGCCCTGCTGGCATCTACGTGTCTGTGTGAGGGGCCGACTTGGGAACCCACTGCGCCCCTGACCTAGAGTTCGGGGTCCCGAGCCCGGGAATTTCCAAGGCAGAAAGTTCTTGAAAAGAGAAGCAGGAGCTAATTATCTATTGATGAAGAGGCCCCAAGGCAACCTCGGTGAAAAAGAGAGAAGGTGGCAGCATCTGTGGATTTTTATGTGAAGTTAAAACAACTCTGCTCTGACCACGAGCTTCGGGCTGGGGGAGGGAAGATGCTGGGTCTCAGGCTCTCCGCCTGCCGGATCCTGGCATTCTCCAGGGTGGACAGAGGCTGGGGTCCCTGGCGTGGGCCACCTGGGGGTCTATGGGGTAGGTGGGCTGGAAAGAGAAATCAAGGGCACCCGGCTGGCAGACCAGGTCCCAAGTGCATGGAGCACGCAGGTTCAAGTCCCGTGGCTCTCCACGGGCTGGCAGCAGCTAGCTGCTGGGAGCTCTGGTGTGGGCGCTGAGCTGCAAACTGCAGGCAGGGCCTCCCGGGCATGCTGCTCACCACAGGGGCCAGCGCAACAGCCGCTGGTGGGGCTGTACCAAGAATGCCCCGTGTTCCCCGTTGTGTTCCAAACCCCTGAACGTAGATGGGCTGACTCACAACGCTGTGACCAGTGAGGTCGGCCTTCCCCGGCCTGCAGTGGGGATGGCCTCCCCTGAGGGGCATCTGGCCAACCTAGCGGTTGGTGTCAGTGTGAAAACAGGGGCAGCCACCAGGAGAGGGGGACAGCCAGGGGCAGCTAGGATGGGGGGTGCTGCCCTGGTGTGCAGGGGTCTGGGGGTGGGAAGGTGCTCCTGTCATACGGATCTGGCCAGCCCAGCATCCTCCAGCCTGGCCTGTCCCCTCCAAGGCTGAGGGGCACCAAAAGGCACACACAGTTCCACACAAGCTCACAGGGACACTTCTCTGAGCCACATTCAGGTACCACCCACACTACTGCAGACGACATCAGACAATGTTCGTGCTGGCCACGAAGAAGGTGAGAAAGAGAAAGGGCTGCCTCTGCGCCCCTCAACCCTCCAGCTCAGTGCAGGCAGCTGGCCCAGGGGACACCCAGGGCTTTCTGCCCACCCCCACAACCAAGTCCCACACTGCACTGCTTCCAGGCAGGGCCCACGGAGGTCCACGCGCCCACCCCGCACACAGACCTACCCGCAAGCCTGTAGGGCCGGCAGAGCCGGAGCCCGAGCGAGTACAGCGGCAGGGAGTTGATGAGGTCCACGAGGAGGTGGATCAGGCCCTGCACAGCCACCACCAGAAGCCGGAGCTGCAGTGACAGACGGCACTCAGAGCTGCACCGCATGCCCACGAGGGCAGCGGCCCGGAGGGTGTTGGGCCACGACGAAGGGCAGCAGGGGCTCAAGACCCCTGGGCAGGACACGCATCTCATCCTGACCTGAGGCCCAGCTATGGGGAGGCAGGCAAGCAGTGGGCAGGAGCAGCTGACCCCAGGGAAACATGCTACTGGCCCCTCGGCCGGGGCCACCTGGGTGCCACTCCTCCCGGCTCCTGTCCTCAGCGCACCCAGCCGCGTGTCCCAGAGCAGTGGGGGGCATTCCCCCGGGGAAGGAGCCCCGCCCACTCCAGGGCCCAGCACACAGTGCCCAGAGAGTCTGGAATAGCCACGCCCTCTCTGGGGCAGGGATGGCTGCCTGGCTGGCAGGCAGAGCAGGCAGTGATCACTCCAAGCGCTGTGGGCGAGGCCCAGCAGCCAGGTCACCCAGGTGGCACGCGCAATGCCCTCCCATGTCCTGTGCCTCTCAGCTTACCAGCGTGAACACCAGATAGTAGAGGGCTGTGGTGGGCAGAAGAAAGACCAGGATGGTGAAGAGCAATGTCCCGATGAACAGCTGCAGGGAGAAAGGACACCGCCATCAGCAAAAGCCCCACGCCAGGGACAGCCCCAGCAGCACGAGCCCCACGTCCGCGGCCCATCCCCACCAAACCCATCCTACGACTGAGCAGAAACGGCGTGCCCGCCAACAGCACACATGGGCTTCCCGAGACGACTCCGGAAAACCCGCTCACGACAGCTTTCTCCAGGACAGGGAGGGACGGGTCTGCATGCCACCCACACTCGGTGACACACGGGGAGACAGAACCAGCCACCAGGGTGTGAGCACACCCACCAAAGATGGGAGGGCTGGGAAATCTAGGCAGGAAATGCATGCCTTGCGGGCAGCGCACAGGGATCACCTGGTCAGACCTGGTCTGAGCGTGCTACGGGAAAGCCAGGGCCAGGCCCTGTGCATGGGTCACGTCCATGCCCCACCGTCCAGAAGCTCCCTGGGGCCCAGCACCCTCCTCACACCAGGGTCCACCTCCCACTGGGGCAATGTCCTGTGCTGTGTGAGGGTTCCTTGCCCCTTGCAGTCTCCTCACGTCCCCCAGGCTCCACGCTGACCCTCTGGCGGGCGAGCTGCCCCATCACGTGCTGAGCAGCCGCACTGGCCAGGCTCACGTAAAGGGGCCAGATAGACGGGAGTGTGGCGGCAGTCACCCCCTTTCCCAAGCTCCTGCCCAGTACCTGATCCAGGTCATAGGAGCAGGAGTCCACGCGCTGGCGCAGAACGTTCCACTTCTTCCCCCGGAACAGACGCCAGAGCGAGGACAGCCCACAGATCTTCAAGCAGTACAGCCTGCAGGACGCAGGCAGTGTCGGGGGCGCTGCACCACCCCGCCGGCCCCCCATGGCACCCAGGGCTCGGGAGGCCACCGTGGACCGGCCCGCACGAGTGGCGCCCACACACGCACCTGGCCCCGTAGACATAGAAGCAGTAGATGTGGAAAGTGAGCAGAGCGATGATGTCAGACAGGATGGACAGGGCGACCGTCAGGCCCAGGCAGGCTGAGAGGCCCACGTGCCACAGGATGCGCTCAATGAAGGGGGACATGAGGTGTATGTAGCCTGGTGGGATAGGGGTTGGCCCTGAGGGGGGAACCCAGGGAGGTCCCGCCCTCCCCAATTCCTCCCTGAGGAGGGGTGCCTGAGGCTTCTGGAAAAAGTGATGGGCTTCCCTGCCGGCCGGTCCTTCTCCAAGCAGCCAGGCCAGCAGAGCAGGGCCACACACACGTATCCGGGATGGCAAGAGGGCAGAAAGCAGGGACCGAGGGACGGGGCGCGGCCTGGGCCCAGGTGGAGCGGGCACTCACTGATCCACAGGTGCAGGTGGTAGAGAAAGAAGCGGCCCAGCACCTGGTCCAGCGCCCGGTTCATCTTCAGCCCAGCAGGCGCACCCATCAGCCACTGCAGCAGATGCTGGAGCTCCTCGGCCACATGCTGTAGAGACATAGGAGGGACGTGAGGTCCATAAACTGGGACCCACCACAGCCAACCTATCCGGGCAGGGAGAAGTTCATCTGTGTCCCTCTCCAGGTGTCCCCTAATGTGATGGGCACACGAGGTTTCCCGCACTTGTCTGGCCAAGGAACCCCTCTTCACAGATGCTCTGGGACCTGGGGCTGAGAGGCACAGCCCGCGAGGAGGACAGTCTGCCCCTGGCCCTCGGGCCACAGGGGCCCTGATGGGCGTCACCTTTCCTCCATCTCAATCCTCTCGCCACTGGACCCAGGGGAGTGCTCAGCCCCACATACCCAGAGGTGGCACAGACCCCAGCTCACCGTGAACCTTGTAGGGGGAGCTGATGGTCTACCCAGTGCCCCTCTGCTGAGGACCCTGCCTCACCACCTGGCATGGCACCGCAGAGGCCCGGGCCTGAGCTGGGTGGGTGATCCCAGGTGACCCTGAGGGCGTTGAGCCCATCAGGGCCCCAGGTAGCAGGTGGGAAGGCTGGAGGGCTCCCTAGAGGGAAGGACAGATGAGGTTCCACTGAGGGCCTGCGATGGCACGGAGACTCTCACAAGCAAGCGGGGAAGCTGAGCAGTGTCCTGGCCGCCCAGGGAGGAAGGCCAATGTCCGGGCACTGTGCCAGTTCCAATGCACAGGCCCCGAGGACCCTCAGCCTCATCAGCAATGCTGAGGCCACGGCTGTGACAGCCCTTCCCCACAGTCAGAGGCCTGCCATTCCCCCCACTGCCCACCGTGTGGGCCTGTGAAGGTCTCAGCTGAGTCCGGGGCAGTGAGAAGAGGAGCAGAGCCTTCTTTATAAATACAGCTTATCTAATATTTAAAGGATGGGAGCTGGGTGGCAGGAAGAGACTTTCATTTTTAAATTAAATATTTATATTTATATTTCTGCGCAGTTCTGCAAAAGGGAGATCGAAGATGAGGCTGGCCGAAAGGCAGAGCACGGGTGAGCAAGCTACAGCAACTGAGCCCCCTTCCTGGCCTCCAGGCCCTCTTTCCTCCTTCCTCTTAGACCAGGTCTCCCCAAGAAGCCATAGGGGCTCTCGGCCTGTGAGGGCTCCTGTGCACAAGCAGGCCCAGAGCACGCGTGCGCCTGGACACTGAAGGCAGCGCCCGAGGCTGCACGCGCAAGGACCACCCAGCCAGGCCTCAGCCCCTCGACCACACTGAGGCCAGGAGGCCACTGGGGAAGGCCCAAAGAGCCACAGGGACTGCCCCACACAGGAAGACAAGCTCCCAACAGGAGCGACAGGCCTATGGCTCCGAGGAAGGGAGGCAGAGAAGCCGAAGGCTCAGCACTGGTGGGGCAGAGCAACAGGGTGGAAACTGGGAGAAGGATCACGGTGGGGGGGAGACCCAGCGGATGAACCGCACTCAGCATGGGAACCAGAGGATCAGCACTGGGAGTGGCCTGACTGCACACAGATAGCCCTGGACACACGGAATATTTATGTGGTGCTTGCTGTGCAGAGGGCCAAGCCCAGAGCCAGCTGCCCTGAAGAGCCAGGGACACTGGGCCTGGTGGAAGGGGGTGGGCTCCCCCTAAAAGCCTCAACCACGAGGTAGCCTCAGACATGACCACCTTCAGGAAAGGAAGATAAGGGGCCAGAAGCTAAGATGTGACCCAGTGGGGGCAGGTGGGCATCCAGTGAGCTGAGTCTGTGCAGCCCTGGGGACTCTGTGAGACACAGTGGCTCCTAGGGGACCTGCCTGCGGTCAGGGACAAAGGCTGCTCCTCTGGCCCAGCAGAGGGAAAGGGTCATGCAGCTCTGGCCAGCTGAGGGGTTTCTGCTGCCCCCAGGAAGGGCCCCACCCCCATCCCTGGGACACAGGTGCTCCAGTCCGGACCAGGCTCCACCCAATCAACTCACATCAGCCACGGGGACGAGGGCCTCCGCCAGTTGCCCGATGCGGTCCTTCCCATGAAGCCAGGACAGCAGCGCAAGGCCAAGGGCCACATCGAGAAGCACAGACACAAGCACGTTGGCCTTCCTGAAAGGAGGGGGCCAATGGGAGTGAGTGGTGAGGGGGGCCTGGCCGGAGGGGGTCAGCGTGGGTGGACTTGGTGCAAAGAAGTGTGGGGGGGGAGCATGTGACCGGCTGCTATGAAGGACGCCCAGGCGGGCCCTGCACCTCATCAGCTGGGTGGGGTTCTCGGCCTTCTGGGTGCTGAAGACGAGCGTGAGCTGCTCCAGCCGGTGCCTGAGCTGCTCGCACACGGAGAGCTTGCTCCAGATGAAGGACAAGGGCCACAGCTTGAACACCCTGTGAAGGAGCCAGGACAGGGGGCCGTTCAGGCCGTGCAGCAGTTCTCCTGCCTACCAGGGAGCGGGGGCCCCTCAGCGGCACCCACACCCCTCACCAGGCCCACCTCAAGACCCTGGAGGCCCTGAACACCGATGGCCACATGCCAAGCTCAGCAGGACAGGGACGCCGTGGGGGGGCACGGGCAGGCAGCCCAGGGGAGGTCACGGTGTGCTCATGGCTGTTAACTGCAAACTGGACCTCCTCACAAAGCAGTGACTCCAGGCACACCCAAAGCCAAGTGCCGAGGCTTCAGTGCAGGAGTGGAAAGAACGTGCTGTCCCGCCACCCAGCGCCTTGCCCTGCTGGATGGGTGACCCACACCAAGGGTCTGCAGGCCAACCGGGCTGCCCCATGAGACGATCTCTCACAAGGCAAAGGAAGCACTGAGATGCTTCTGCACGCATTCCAACACTAAGAGATGTTTGCAAGCAAAGGTAAAGAACGCGCCCTGTTGTCGCTCGGCCCCACATCCACCCAGAGCCTGGCTGCCACCAGCAGGAACCACAGGGCTTGTGCCAAGCACAGAGCCGCCAACTAGCCCTGCACTCGAACCCTCAGGAGGAAGTCGGAAGTCTTCAAGCAGTTCTGAGTGAGCCACCTCCAGGAACGAGACACATTCTGCACAGCCCTCCTGAACTCCAGTCAAGTGGAAGCAGCTTTGCACTGTCTGCGCTGAGCGCCTCCCGCCCCAGCCTACACGGCAGGGATCTGAGGCTCAGACCAGCCCAGGGCAGCCAGGGCCCCAGCAGCATCCCCGGGGGCTGCCCTAGGGGGCGAGGGGGTTTCACATGTGCACAGGAACAGCGACGCCTCTCATGACTGCCGCTGTGCTCTCCCCACGGCTCTAGCCTGATGGGCTGATCAGGATCTGAGGCGCACACACGTGGTTACCCCTTCTCGAGTCCTTTGCAAGGTGATCAAAGCTAAGGACCATCTCTCCCCAGACTGCACCTGGGCTGACACACACTTCCCTGGAATTCATTTTGGGGGACTGTGAAGATCCAAAACCCAGCCTGCACATCAAGGTCCCCTGCAGCCCTCAACCCCAGGCACTGTCCACACAGCTGCCAAGGTGCTCTGCCAAGTCAGGCCAGAGTGTTCTGCAGCCCCCTGTGAGCAGCTGAGGCCAGTCCCCAAACCCAACAGCCAGAACCCCGGGACCTAAGGAGGGGGGCCATCGGGGAGCTGGCTTCTCACAGAGGGAGGGGCCCCTGCAGCCTGAACACCATGGTGCTGCCCCAGAATTCCCTAGGGCCCTCAAGGGCTACACTCCTCGGCCAGGCCTGCAGCCAGGAGTATTCCAGGGGACTGTGTAGCAGAGCCACGGCTGGGGAGCGCCACCCCAACCCACGTCCATCAGTGAGTGGACACTGCCCCACCAGGGCCAGGGAAGCAGGTGGGACCTGCGTGTCTTCAGGAGGACAACTCCCAGGCACCAGGCCACGCCAGCTGTCAGCCGGCAACAACCTGGGTCTGTTCATGGTCTTATTCCCCTTGCAGGGGACTGGGGTCCCATGCGACTACTGGGGGAGCCTGCTCTGCCCAGGGAGTAACCACAATCCAGGCATCCTCAGAAGATATCAGGGGAGGGAAGAGGAGATGACAGCAGGGGCACGGGGGGAGCGGGCACCTCAGCAGGACCTGTCTGGGCCTCCAAGGCTCTGCACAGAGGGGTGGGCCTAGTGGCCCCAGGGGCACGTACCGGCAGGCGCTGGCAGCTGAGATGAGGGACAGCAGGCAGGCCAGCAGCACGCAGATGGGCCCCGAGGCCCGCTTTGCCAGCTCCGCGAGGATGCTTGCCTCCACGCCCTCTGACTGCCAGTGGCTCAACCGCACAGGGCCCTCGTCGAAGCGGTCACTTCGGAAGAGAGCCTCACTGCGCGCCACCGTGTCAAAGACAGCAGCCAAGCCCCCGGCACTGGCCGTCGCATCACCAGCCTGGCGGTCAGGCACGGCCGCAGGCGGGTGCAGCTGGGACAGCAGCACCTTGCGCTGGTCGTAGAAGACGAGCATGACCTGGTCCTCGTAGGGGGCGCCAGGGTGGGGAGGCACCTGCCGGCGGGTGGCCTTGCAGCTCCACAACTTGCTGCCCCTCTCCCGGCACAGCTGGAGCCAGGGCTCGTGGGAGAAGATGGCGCCCAGGCCCTCCAGGAAGTGGCCCAGGCTCTCCTCAGTCTCCTGCCGGCGGTGGCACCAGGTGCCCAGCACGGCCAGCCCCACACGGCTGGCCTGATGCACCTGGGCCAGGAGCTCCTTCACCTGGATGGGGATGAAGGGAAAGTGCACCACAGCCAGGACCACGGCGCTGCTCTGCTCCGGGACCCACCGTCCTACCAGCAGGCCGCTGTCGGCCGAAGCACAGCATGTGGGGAAGAAGGCCTTGAGCACCATGCCGGGCATGCTGGAAGAGAGGAGAGAGGCTCGGTGTAGGGCTGCCACCGCGGCCACCGCCACCACTACGGCCGAGGGCCCCAGGGCGGCCGGCAGCACCACAGATGGTCCTGACTTCATGCACGCAGGGCCACGGGGCCCATGGGTTGGGGCAACCCGGCTTTGGGTTTGGTCATGGAGGCTGGCGGGACCCCAGCTGCCCATCTCACATGGGCACTGCCCTACCCCCATCCCGGGCCGGCCAACGCTTCCCCCCATTTCAGAGACAAGCGGGCTGAACAGGGCAAGGTGATGTGCCTGACCCCCGGTACCACTCACGAGGGTGTGCAGGGCTGAACGTGATGGCTTAATTTTTGTTTTCAAGGAAACTGATGAGAGTTTGTTATGCGTAGCACTTGGAATAATGTACAATCTCGTTAACAATTAAAGTAATGCACATTAAAATCTAACGAACCTTGATTTACTTACTAAGCTAGCGAAAATAAAGATGAAAATGTAAATGGGTTACTGCTGGGGTAAGGGAAACCAGATGCAGGCACACTGCTCGTGGCTGCGGGCACTGGTGCAGGAGCCTGAGAACATACCGGAGGACGAGCCTGCGCCCCAAGCCCACCCCCTGTCTGGTGAGCCCCCGGAGAAGCCTCGGTGGTCTCATGGGGCTTTGGCAGCTACTCCAACCCTCCAGCCTATTTCGGGGCTGGGTTCCCAGCAGGGGACTGACTTCTCTTGTCACAGTTGGGCTTGGCAGCTGTCTAAACATGGGAACCCCGGAGGATGACAAGCTCCCCACGGTCTTCTCTCAGGCTGAGGGGCGTGAGCCTTCCTGTCCTCTCACACTTTCATGTGGCCTCTAAGCAGCAAGACCAGCCCCAAGCAGCCGTGAACCCTGCGTTCTCTGGGACCCTGAGCCTTGCCTTGCCCAGAGGTAAGCTCACTGGGGATGCAGGTTTCTCAGCAAGCACTGCATTCCTCCATCTGAGCCCCCTCCCCGAGGACTTCACCTTGGAGCATGCTCTTTCTCAGACACCGACTGTCCCCACCTTGTTGGCACAAAGGACAGAGCAGCCACCCTGAGCTAAGACCCCCAAGGTGGAGCCCACACTCGAGGGAGGAGCACAGGCCCTGGATAGAGCCCAGGCCTCCAGGACCCACTGTTTCCCAGGCCCTAGGGAACATACAGGCTGGGACACTGGGACATGTCATCCATTTCCTGTTGGCTGGGGCCCTCTGGGAGGGGCCTTACACAGACACAAACGCCCCCAGGGCTTAGGAGGTCACTGGTACAGCTGCTCTCCCTCCCTGAGGGGAGGCCAGACTGGGGCTGGGAGGTAGAAGCCTTTCCCAGCAACTGTAGAAGGCCTCTCACAGTTGTGGGTTCCAGCTGAAAAGGGTCCTTCTGAGCTGAGCAGCAGTAATCCCAAATGTCGCTCCCCACCAAGTGACTGGAGAGGGCAGGCACCAGTAGGTGCCGCCAGGGGAAAGCCTGGAGCCCAGCAACAGCCCTGGGCCAAATCCCTGCGGCCATCACCGGGGGCCCACTTTTCTTCCTGACCCTCCTGACAGGGGCAATGTGAGAGGGATAGAGCCGTTCTGAATGCGGGGGACCTGGGGCTTCTGGCTTGCTGACCACCGGGCATCACACTAAGCCTCTTGGTTGAAACACACCAGCTCAGCCAAACAGCACCATCACACCCTGCTTGGGGACTCCTTTCACAGGAACTAAGGAAAACTACCCATGGCTACTGTCGGAAAAGAAAAACAATTGGCCTAACAGTGAGCAGATGCTCTGGGGGAAGCTGCATCTGTCGGAGCAACGGTGTTTCACTTCGGGAACACTCACGGACTTGTACACATACGCTTTGTGCATTTTCTGTGTGTTATGCTTCATCTACAAAGTCTGCCTAAAAAAGAAGAAGAAAAGCAGTGGCTCCTTAGGTCTAAGAAGAGCAGAGGGCAGAGCTGCTGTTCTTATCCGTGGGGCAGCGAGCGAGAACACATCACGGGGCCAACTCCCACCCCACCCCCACCTCAGCCTCTGGGAGTGAGGAACACAAAGAAATCTGCTCAGATCAGACATCCAGAAAAAGAAGAAAGAGCAGACAATCGATAGCGGAGGTGCAGACGAGGGGGCGGGAGGGGGGCAGGAACTTGGGCCATGGGCCCATCTTGAAAGACCGAGATCCAAAGCAAGGGCACACGCCCGCGGCGACGTGTGTCCGGGGGACACTGAGCTCCCTTCCCAGATGGTCTGGCAGCCAGGTCTCCGGGGGCAGGGACGCCCCTGCTCTCAGCACCCGAGGTCAACAGTCTGCCTTATGAGGGAAACTATGCTTCTCTCTTCTGCGGGAATGGACTGTGGGGAAGAGCCCAGTCATGGCTGGCGGGGGGCAGCTCTCCCGCTGACAGCCGCCTCTGGAGGCCTCCCCTGGCCAGGGCTCCTCCAGACCTCGCAGAAACTCACTTTTACTCCAGCTGTCGGTGTTTCTGTCTTGCGTTGGGTAAACAGTGCTCTCCCCCTCATCTCAGAAGAATGGCCATGAATCTACAATTCTGTTTCGGGTTGTTTTTTTTTTTTTTAGTCATCTCTACGCCCAACGCGGGGCTGGAACTCAGCACCCCGAAATCAGGAGTGCACGCTCCCCCGACGGAGCCGGCCAGGCGCCCCCCACATTGTTTTCTGCCCTCTGTACTGCGGGCCCCGGGCGCCCTTCCACGAGGTCCACCGCGGAGCCAGCTCCGGCTGTCACTGGACACGGCGGCCCGGCCGCAGACACCGCCCCCCGCCCCCCGCAGCCCGCCGCGCCCCCACGCCACGGACGAGGAAACAGAGGCTCCAGGGGCGGGGGGCGGAGGGGTGTACGCCGCGCCGGCCCTGGGAGCAGCCTCGGGGCCCCTTCCGCCGCCTCCCCCGCGCCCTGCGCCGGGTCCCGCCCGGCCGGGGGAGTCGGGGGTCCACAGCCCGGGGCCGGAGCGAGAGGGGCGGCGCCCCAAGGTCACGCCGCACAGACGCCGGCCCGCCCCCCCAAAGCTCACCGGCTGCTCCCCAAGGCCGCGCTCTCGGGCGGCGGGGTCGGGATGGGGTGGGGGACCGCGTCGGGCGGGCCCGGGCGGACGACAGCGCTCGCGGCCCCCAACCCCGCCGCGGCCGCGCCGCGGGACACGAGCCCCATTTCCGCCGGCTCCCAGCGTTGCCGCGCGACGGTCCGGCCCCCAAAGGCGCCCGAGCTGCCCGCGGACCCCGCCCAAGCGTTCCGCGCACGCAACGTTCCGGTCCCCGGAGTCTGCGGCCGGCGCGTGCAGCGTGCTTGTCGCCCCAGCGTCCTTGTCCCCCCACCAGCAGTGGCCTTGTCCCCAGTGTCCTTGTCCCCCACCCAGCAGCGTCCTTGTCCCCCCAGCATCCTTGTCCCCCATTGTCCTTGTCCCCCATTGTCTTTGTCCCCCCATTGTCCTTGTCCCCCAGGGTCCTTGTCCCCCCCAGCGCCCTTGTCCCCGCCCAGTGTCCTGTCCCCCTCAGCATCCTTGTCCCCCCAGCGCCCTTGTCCCCCCCAGTGTCCTGTCCCCCTCAGCATCCTTGTCCCCCCAGTGTCCTTGTCCCCCGTGTCCTTGTCCCCCACCAGCATCCTTGTCCCCCCCAGCGTCCTTGTCCCCCCAGTGTCGTCTCCCTCAGCATCCTTGTCCCCCCCAGAGTCCTTGTCCCCCCAGCACCCTTGTTCTCCCCACACAGCATCCTTGGCCCCCCTCCAGTCCACCTGCAGTGTCCCCAACACCTCTGTCTTCCAGTCCCCACCTTCTCACAGCTGCCAAACCTCCCCCATCCCCCATTTCCTCATCTGGGGCGCCCGGTGGACCTGGCTTTTGAGGGATCCCAACCTCACCTTGCCATCACCCTCCCAGGGGGAAAGGACCCCCAAGCCCTACGTGGGTTTCCAGAAGAAGCTGCCTCCCCAGCTCCGGACTGGCCCCGTCCAACAACGGTCTCTGCAAAGGGGCAACCCCAGGTTCCCCCTGGGCCCAGTGGGCCAGCCCAGAAGCTGCAGACATCTGGTTTGGTCGTCAGAGGGGTCCCTAGCCCCTCTTGCTCCAGGCAACGATATCCCTGATACCAGTAGTAATGAAGAGAGTTTAATGAGCACACAGTGTTCACGCCTCCTTACACGGACCACTTAAATCCCGCCACCCACACGACCTGGTACATATGAAGGGGACCTTGTCAGAGGCAATGTCCTGGTGACGGACTGGACCAGGCACTGTTCCCTTCCCACTGAGACCCCTCACTGGAACTAGGCACCTGGCTGGGCCCCAAACGTAGAGTCCCACCATCATGTCCCCACCCCTTTTAGGCCTCATTTCCCCACGTTTCTTAAGTAACCGGAGTCCTTCCTCATAGGAAGTCTCTCCTGGCTTGACCACTGCCTAGAACCCTCCCAGCACGCCCCACCCATGCGCTTGGAGCCCTTGGCTCCTGGTTTGCAGAGGAGAATATGCAGGTTCAGCCTGAGAGAGGATCTCACACAGGAGAAGTGGCCCAGGAGTATGGAGGCCCCCAGCCCAGCCATGTGCCACCCCAGGGTGGCCTCTGGGGTGGCCCCTCTTCTGCGCTGCCTTACCTCAGTTAGGGCCAGAGAAGCTGCAAGAGGCTTGGCACCTGGGGTGCCTCTGAAGATGGGGGACAGTGAGGGGCTGCACCCCTGCCCTTCCCAGCCCAGCCCAGCCGCACCCACCCTGCCTGCTTCTGTCTGATTAGGAGGCTGGGGCTGGGCCACCTGGCCAGAGAGCCTGCCTGGGTGAACGCTGGCAGCTGGCCCAACGCAAGGTCTGCAGCCTTCAGGGGCTGGCCCTGAAGCTCAGGCCTCCTGGGCCCTGAACCAGCAGGGCCAGGGCCTGAGTGGACATGGGAGCCGTGAGTGCTAGGGCACCGTAAACTGGAGTGTGCAGAGGGCCCAACTTTGGAGGCTGTGAACCTTGGAGGGGAGGCTGGGGGGAGACTGGTCTGTGGCTGCCAAGGAAGTTGAATCATCTCCAAGAGGAAGGCAGGAGGCAGCCCAGGACCTGACACAGCAGGAGCTTGGCAAACCTGCAAGCTCGGGGAGGCGTGGCCAGCAGTCCTGGAGGCCCCACCCGTTCCACCCGTGGGGGCCGGGGCCCTGGGGGCTGCACGCCCACCCGCTGAGGGGCTGCTCCCATCGGAGCCCACGGGTCAGGCCGGCTTCGAGCGGTGCTGGAACACCTTGGCGTAGCCGTCCCCCGCATCTGCCACCACGAGCATCCCTGAGGCCACAGGCCATGCCCAAGGGCCGCCTCAGCCCCTCGGACACCAGGCAGACGGGCGCGCTGGCCCGAGGAAACAGGGTCACGTGGCGCTGTTGCCATGTGCCACAACCACGATGCCGTCCACGTCAACGCAGGTGCCAGCTGGCTGCCGAAAGCGGGCACTGTCAGACCCCCAGGGAGCCCAGGGGCTGGTGGGCACTGCCAAACTCACGGTGAGGCCCCCGTCGGGCCCCAGGCCCACCCAGCAGGGACCCTCCAGCCCAGCACGGAGGCTGGGGCCAGCGGCTCCAGGGCAGGGCTCAGGGCAAAGCTGCGCACAGCCCCGGGCACATAGTTGGCCACCAGAAGGCGGCCAGTGGTATCCGCAGCCAGCCCCTGGGGGGACAGGAAGGTGCCCACTGTGACCCCGTGGCCTTGGGGGTCTCGGGCAGTGAGCTGAAGCGCGTGGACAGCCCCGTGGGCGAGGTCGCTGACCGCCACGAGCCCAGCAGCTGTCCCAGTCACATCCTCCGGCACGAAGGCTCCAGCTCCGGGCAGGTGGCAGGGCAGGTGGCAGATGGATCGTCCCTCGAGGTCCATCACGTGGACGCAGGGTGCAGCCCAGCCGTTAGGAAGAACAGACCATCCAGGGAGCAGGGCAGCCCCCGGGGTCCTCCTGCAGCCCCCATGGGCATTGGGATCCGCCCAAGCATCTGGGGCCCGCAGGAGTGAGCGGGGTCTCTGGGTGGGTCCAGCTTGAAGAGCGGGCCCTGGGGGCAGGCCGCCAGCAGGTCAGGGAGGCCCAGGAGGCCAGAGGACACACAGGCGGGTGGCTAGAGATCACAGTCTCGGCTCCTCTGAGCCAAGGTCCTGCAGCTGGGCCCAGTGTGGGGCTGCAAGAGAAATAATGCCCACTATGCGCCAAGCAGTGGTGACCCCTGACCCCCTGCTCCCTTCCAGGAGTGCTGGTGTTCTCCTGTTTTACACATGAGGAAACTGAGGCACGGGGGTGGGGACTGGCTTCAAACCTCGTCCGACCAGGTCCTGAGTGCTAGCCCGGTCTGCAAGCCCCGCCACTGGCCGTGTGTCTAGGCCCCATTTTTCCAGATGTGACCCCTGGAGCACAATTCTGGGGGACATGGGATCTGTAAAGGTTGCTGCAGGTTTTGCTCTGAGGCCTGCATGAGCTCCCGGGCATTGGGAGGTCCCAAGGTATGTGTGTGTGGGTGGGGGGAACGCTGACAGATGGGTAGTGTTTCTCAAAGTCATCTGCCCAGGGGACCCTTCCTTCCTTCAGACAAGGAAAGTGACCCTTCTTGGGGACAGCCCAAGGCCCTGCCCATTGCCCCCACAAAGCCCCTGGAAACTTCCAACCCCTGAAGGGTTAGGCAGCGGTGAGGGGTCTCCTACCTGCGGCTAGCCTCCCCGGGCCTTGCTCCGGCAGCAACAGCCTCTGTTGTTGGAAACTAGAGCCTGAGGGAGGGGCCACCTTGACGCAGCTGGTGTGGGCAGGTGGGAGGGGCAGGTGGGACTCTGACCAAGAACACGTTTGGGCAGGGACTCAAGGAAGCTGTGTGGAGTCGTCACTCAGCTGCTGAACCCCCTAGGCGCGCCCCGGTGCTGCCACATTCCTGCCTCGGGTCCTCTGCACTGGCCTCTGGGACATTCTTCCCACTGCCCCTGCATATCTGGATGCCACTCATGGTCAGCTCAGCCCACCCCTCTCCAGGGAGGCCCCCACACCCCTCCACAACCTGCCCTAATGTAATTCACGAGTCCAGGAGGCACTGAGCAAACAAGCCATACTCCCCCAGCAGGACCACAGGGTCAGGCCCTCAGGAAAGGGCTGGGTCACTCACCAGAGTCTGGGTGGGGAATCTCCAAGGGGTTTATCCTAACCCCCCCCCAAAAAAAACTGGCAGGGTTGGGTCCTGTCTCTCTGCTCCTATTTCTACACCTGTGAGACTGGGCTGATGCCCCTAAGCTCATGTCTGCCAGGTGGGTGATAAGAAATCTGGGTGCCGTAGACACATGGGGGTGCCACCAGAGGGCCAAGGAAGAGCAGGTGTCCCTGGATGCAGGACCTGGGGACTCTCCAGGAAGCCCCTGGAAGGGAGGGGGTCAGCCCCCGTCTGTGACCCATAGCACTTCCCACCTGGCTGGCCCACACCCCAGCTCTGGACTGGGCCTCTTAATGCCCCACAGTGGGGTGGACACTGATGCTATCTGCTGCCTAGCACAATTAATGGGGCAACCATAGGTCCTGCTCCGACTGGCCCAGCCCGGCTGGTCCAGCTTGGGGAGCCAGGCTCAGGCAGGAACTGCCCTCCCTGGGGTCATTCCTGGGTGGGTACAGAGGTATGGCCAGCTCCTGGGGAGAGAAGTGATTAGCTGGGTCCAAGGGTCCCCCGGGCACCCCTCCTTGTCTGCCCCCTGCCCCTGCCTGTGGGAAGGAAGGGCTAAGTGTGGCCATGCAGGGAGGGACGCAGTGAGCTGTGAAGGCCACCCGATGCCTATCGTGGCTGCAGGGGCTGGCTGGGGGCCAGCGAAGGCCACACTGGGCAAACAGCCCTGGGCCACAGAATGTGGGGGCACCACTTAACCACAGAGGGAGCAGCCTCCAGCATGAATCTGACACTAGCGCTGCCCTGCCGGACACGGAGGCTGGAGGCAGGCCCAGGGGTCCCTGTCCACCACCAACGTGCTCAAACACAGGCCTGACTGGCTCCCAGACCACACACACCCTGCCCCCCCCCTTGCTCTACCCCCTTCGACGGAAAGCCCCCCCCCTTCTATTCCCAGACTCTGGCCCCCTAAGGAAGGGCCCAGTCCACAGGAGACAGGTCAGGGTCTGAAGGTGGATACCCAGCAGGGTGGCCCGGGACACTGCCCACTCAGATGCTGGAGCCAGGGACGGTTCCTTGGTGGGGAGCGTGCTGCTGGCGATGCTGGAACGGCAGGGGAAGAAGGAGGCCCAGACAGGGTACGTGAGACGGTTTCTATTTAAACGTTCACGGCTGTGATCAGTAAGGAGCTACGACTCTCTGCTGTCCCTTGTGGCCCCAGAGACAGGCCACAGCTGCGGCAGGTGAGGTCGGTCCATGGGCATGCTGGACAGGCTCTAGGCCACACCCCTGGGGCTGGGGCAGGTGGGGGGCTGGGCAGTGGACATGGGGTTGAAGGGCCCTGTCTGTTAAGAACAGAGGAGGCAGCAGACACTGTGGTCAGACCTCGGCCCCAGGGGGGCTCTGGAGGCTAGGGACAGTCTCAGGGGGCCAGGAGCCCCCAGGCCCACCACGGGCACCCCAGCTGCTGCCAGGAATGACAGGGTCCTCTGGGGCCTGAAGGGACAGGCCCGGGGGTGGGACACTGGAGTCAGCCTCGCATTTGGTGGTGTGGCTAGAGAAAGGCTCAGCTGTTGCGGGGCCCAGCATGCTAGGTGGCTCAGGGGTCCCCCGGGCCAGCGTGGGGCCCGGCTCCAGCTGCCCCCAGACCCCCACGGGCCCCTTGGGCCCCTTGGCGGGTGCTCGCTTCACAGAGAGGTCGAGGGGTGCATCTGGTGGTCGAACAGCCCGCTCTAGCGCCTCGTGGATGGTGAGCAGCTCCTGGCGGATCTTGCCCAGCTGCTCCCGCAGAGGCCGAGGGGCCAGGCCCCCCGCAGGCGCCAGCTGCCCCAGGCGCTGCTCGGCCCTGGCATAGTCACCAAGGGCCCGAGTCAGGTCCTCACCCACGTGCCCAGGGCCAGCTGGCATCAGGCCCAGGGGCTGCTGGGGCAGGGGGCCTGCAGGGCCCGGGGTCTCGGGGTTGCCTGGCTCCTTGTCCTCAGGGCAGAGCACCACGGAGGGGCCAGTCCGAAGGCTAGGGGGTAGAAGCCGGTCAAGAGGCTGCGCTGCCCACACCCCCAGTGCCCCAGTCGCTGCCCACTCCCCCTGGTGACCCCTTTGCAGCCTGGCTGGGGGCCTTGGGATCCCAGAAGGATAGAGCGCGTGGCTCTCTGGCCTTAGTTTCCCCTCTGTGCTTGAAGAATGGGGACCAGCTACCCTGGCCAGCCTGCCTCCCACCCCTCCCCACCCCCATGGCCAGGGGCCCCTGACACCTACCTGCTCTGGGCACTGAACTTCACCGTGCTGGAGGGGGCCTTCGGGGGCTCCAACCTGCTTCCCAGGGGTAGCTTCCTCTTGGGGTCACTCTGGGCAACCCGCTCCAGCTCCCCCTCCTGTCCTGAGTCCCTGGGGGCTCCACGGGGCCAGGGCCTGCCCAGCCCGGGTACTGGCACCTTCAGCAGCCCTGGGGTCAGAGTCCCAGGGGGCCCCTTCAGGGGGGCCAGGGGCTTGGCAGGGGCAGCCTTGCCTGCCGGCAGCCCCAGGGTATGTTCCAGGAGCAGGGGGTAGTACAGGTGGGGGACCAGGGCCGGGCGTTCGGGGGTCTGTGGGGAGGGGAAAGCAGAGGCTGGGGGCAACAGGGGGCTGGCCGAGGCCAGAAAGGGCATGTGGGCTGCGGCGGCCAGGGAGGGCCCCAGGTAGGAGAAGAGACTGGGGCCGAGGGGATAGTTGACCCCTAGCAGAGACAGATGGAGGCTCTGGGCCTCGGGGAACTCGCTGGGGGTGGGCGGGGGGGTAGCAGGGGACCCCGCCGCTCTCAGGGCCTGCCGCAGCTGCGTCCACCATCGCTATGCCCCTTCGGCCCCCCCCCGGCCCTGGCTTCCACGCCTCGGCCAGGAGCCCCCCAAGGCCCACATCCTTCTGGGCATCCCGGGCCACGGGGGATGGTGCCCCGGGGCACCCATCAGCCCCCCGCTTGGGGCCCCCGATGTGGCGGTGCAGGGAGAGGACGTGGGAGGCCGGGTCTGGCGTGGAGGGAGTGTCTGGGAGCGGCGGCCCTCGGGGCTGGCTGCCGGTGTCTGCGGGGCCCGGGGGGCGGTCGGGGCTGTGCGCGCGGGGCCGGGGTGCGGCGGGGGCACGGCGGCAGGCCCAGTCTGGGGAGTCGAGCAGCAGCGAGAGCGAGTCCTTGCAGAGGCTGTACTTCATGTGGTTGTACAGGTGAGACTTCTCCAGGCAGGTGAACGGGCACTGGAAGCACTTGTAGTTGTAAGGCTTGCCCCACGGCCGCGGGATGTAGTGCGGCTTCTTGGGCTTCCGCGCCCGCGCCCGCGCCCCGGGGCCCAGGCGGCAGGAGCCCGCCTCTCGGGACATGGCGGCCTGCTAGTGGGCGGGCCCGGGCCCCATGGCCACCTGCGTACGGGGGCCTCGGTCAGTGCCCACCTCCTGACCGGCCCCCCACCGCCCTCTGCCCGCAGGGCTCCAAGGCTAAGGCACCCACCCCCACCCTGCAGCCTGGGCCCCCGCGGCTATGTGTCTGTGTGCCCCCCCCCGTCTCCCCTCCCCACTTCAGTTCTGCTCCACGCGCACGGCTAGGGTCGCCAGAGACGGCGGACAGAAACGAAAGACACCATGAAACCTGACTTGGGTAAACAGCGAATCCTTCCGGAGTAGAAGTAAGTTCTAGCCCATGTTTGGAACGTAGGCTCAACACAGCTTGCTGCGTCTCCGAAATAGAGGGTTAACTGGCGTCCTCTCTTTTATCTGCAGACCCTAAGCTCATTTGTCCCCCCTGCCCCGCCAGCCCCCAGCAGGCCCATTTCTGGGCTGATTCCATCCATGCTCGCCTGAGCCTCTGCCCGATGGGCATTTGCTGACTGACTCCAAGCCAGGTAGGGCGAGGCCGGGTCCTGGGGACACCAGCCCTTCCTCGTCTTTACTCCCCGCACAGCCCTCTGCTGTGCCGGGAGCCAAGGTGAACGCTGCCACATGGAGACCAGCCCCGAGTCCCCCTAACGCCGTGTGCGTGTGTGTGCGCGCACGCCCGTGTGCCCCTTCTACAGCAGGGTGCCGGGCGGGCACTGGCGGTCTCTGAGGGGTCAGCCTCGTGGGGGACCAAGCCAGGCGGGGGGGCGTGGACGTCCCAGCGTGGCCCGCGGCACGGCCACCTGCTCAGCCTCGTCCATCTGGGTGGCTTCAGGCAGGTCAGCGGCCGAGCCTGCAGCGGCCTAGCTCAGCCAAGACCCTCCTCTCCCCACACCCCACACCCCACACTCTCGCTCGGAAGCCGCTCCGCACTCCATCTGGGCTGCCACCTGGGCCATCCACCGCCCCAGTGCGCGCCTGCGTGGGGCACGCGGTGAGCGTGTCACTCGGGCTTCGGTGCCTGCACACGAGCATTACAAGCCTCCAGATGAGCCCTTAGCCAGCGCCTGGGGGGCAGCCTCTGCACGGCTGGACCAACGTGCTCAAGAGTCCGCCACCAAAACGCATGGGGCCGGGACACTCGCGCACGCACACACACACACACGCACACACACACCACTCAGTGTGGACGTGGCGGCGGTGCACGCGAAAGGACTCACGGCACGGCCGGGGTGCCCAGTAGGCACCTGGACACATTCAAGGGAATTCGCACACACATGTACACACAGCTGAGGACATACACGGCAACGGAGACTCTTACGGATGCGGACATGCATACGCTCGCCCTGTTCCCCCAGGACTCAGGGACGGCCAGCGGGTCGAGCAGGGCAGGGCTGGGGTACAGCGCAGCCCTGGGAACAGGCTGTCCTCCCTGCTGGGCTTCAGGCTCTGCACACAGCACGCAGTCATGTCTGCTACCCCCAAACACTGGGTGGGCACCCCCAGAGGCATGGAGAGGGCTGCCCATCTGAAGGGGCCCTTCAAAGGGGGGTCAGCATGGCAACCACCAGGGCACGGGGGGAGGGGGTAGAGAAAGCAGATGAGGACTGACTGGTTTGTGGGTGTCCATGTCTTGGAGGGGCTGGGGCTTGGAGAAGGGTGTGGGGGTTGGGAGGAGGGGGCTGGGATCAGGAAAGGGCCTGGGGCTCCCCGAGGGGCAGCAGACCCTCTTGGATTTGGTGGTGGGAGCAGAGGTGGGCCCCATCCCTGCCTCCCCAACCCTCCCCAAGATGCGGATGACAAATGGGCATGTGTGCTTGGGAGACAGAGGCGGCGGTACTGGGGCCATCGATCACCCAGCCCTGGGAGCCACACAGCTGTGCCGCCTGGTGCCACCACCCAACCCACCTCCCAGTCAGGCCCCTGGACTCGGGAGGTGGCAGGCTCCTCCCGTGCTCCCCCTAGTACCAGTCACCTGGGTGTGTGTGTGCGGGGGGAGCCATCTCAGCAGCTGCTGACCCCACGGGGACCCAGGGGATGCCCGGCACCCACCCAGCATGCTTGTGCACAAGCAGAAGACACCCCTAGACACCAGCATGCACCCTACACACACACCCAAAAGCACATTCATTTGCACACGTGTCCCAGTGCGTGACCGGGTGCCTGCTCCTAGGGCAGCCTGCACCCCCCCCTCCCGTGTGCTGGCCCAGACACCTGAGCCCACTACCCTTTCCCTGTCTGGAGGGGACTGGAGGCACCACCTCCAGAGTGGGAGAGAGGGCACCCGGTGCCTGGAGCCACCACCACCCAGCAGGGGGATTAGAGCCCCCCCCCCCGCCCCCTGAGACTTGGCAAGCGCCCCACAGGGCCTGGTAGAGAGGGGGTGACCAGGCTCCTCCTTGGCTAAGTCGAGACCCCAACTCCCTCCCCCTCCCCAGCACACCGCACCCCCGGAGGGAGGGCGCCCTCCTACGGGGACAGGGCTGCTGCGCCCAGGGGGTCCCCGTGAGCAGAAGTGGGGGACATGGGGGCTGGCGCTGCCCTGCCCGCGCCTGGACACTCCTGGAGTCTCGTCGTCCCTGCGCCCCTCAAGCCCAACCCGGCCCCGCGCGGCCCCCAAAGTTCGCAGGGCGCGCCGCCGCCGGCTCCCGCCCTACCTGCGCGCTGGCCGGATCCAAGCCCGCGGCGCCCCGCGAAGTCTGCGCTTGGCCCCGAGGACGCGGCGGAAACTTCCCGCCCCAGCCCCGCCCGCTGCCAGCCGCGGTCCCAAACCCCGCGGGACCGGCTCGGGCCCTAGGGGCAGCGACACGGACTCCCGTAGGGGAAACTGAGGCCCGGCGCTAGGAGCAGCCTCCCGCGCGGTCTGCGGTCACTCACTCGGCAGCGAGTCCCCGAAGCCTCCGCCGCCGACCGCGCGCGTCCCCCCGACGCCGACTCGCACCCACCGAAGTTGGCGGCGGGACTGCCGCGCGTGCGCCACGGCGCGCCGGGGCTCGGGGGCGCTGCGACCTCCGACCCGGGCGCACGGGGGAGGGGACTCGCGCGCGGGGAGCGGGCCCCCGGGGGGCGCCCCAGGTGCCCCCTCGCGCGCACTCACCTCGCGCGCCAGGCCCCGCTGGCTCAGCCGTTTCCGCAGCGCCGGCAACTCTGGGTGAGACGCGGACCTGTAACACCGGTGGCACCGCCCGAGCCGGCAGGGACGGCCGGGTAGCGGTGTGGACGAGCGGGGAGTGGAGGCGCAGGTGTGCGGCCGAATGAGGGGCGCCTGGCACCGTCCCCGCCCCCGTTGCCTGCAGGCTGCTGCGGGGGTGCGCAGAGGCGGCCGGGTCTCCCGGGGTCCCTGCAGCGGTGTGACGGGGTGTCAGCGGCCGAGGGCGCAGACAGAGGCGCCGTCAGCGCTCATCCGTCAGGGCAGGGCTCTGGCCCCTGACAGCCACCCTCCTGAGCCAAGGCCTGGGGGCTGAGCCCTGGGACAGGGGAGCTGTGGGGCACAGAGCCAGCCTGGGGGGGGGGGTGCAGCCCAGCCTGGGATGGGGTAGGAGCCCAGACCCGCCAAGAGACAGAGCCCCAGGAGGGCTGGAGCCGTCAGCAGAGCCCAGTGCAGGGACAGTGGAGCAGATCTTCCCCCACCAGCTCTCCCTGGCCCAGCCTTGACTCCGCTGCTGTTTCCTCTTGTCCAAACAGGAGGCTGAACAGATCTACAATCCCTAAACCCCTGCCCTGCCCACTGGTGGCTCCAGGCTCGGGCTGGGAAAAGGATGGTCACCATGGGCTCAGTTCCCCCTTTCTGGAAACGCTACCCTGACAGGTGTCCAAGCCCTGCATCTATCTGCCTGCTGTTTGCAGGCCGGCTCTGCATCTCCCCTGGGAGCGCCTGGGGTGGGGGAGGGGCAGGGAAACGCTCGCATCCAGGACCCCCCATAAAACTCCCTGCTGCTAACGTCCTCATGTCCAGACCTGTTTCCAGCCCACCTCCCAAAGTGTGCCGAATTCCGCGTTGCTCCCCGAGCTGGAGCTGCCAAAACCTAATGGTCAGGGGTCCCACTTCTCAGCTAGATCCTGGCAGAAATTCATCTGACCGGCAGGTTCTCTTGCAGACGTGATCACAGACATGAGGGGGCAGGGCCAGACTCTGTCTCTACTGGGGAGTCTAGCCTTTGGGGGGGAAGGTCCCCTAACCCAGAGATGGCCACAGAAGGCCCCGTGAGGATCTCCTTCACCCTCCCTGCAGGCTCGGGTACAGGCTTCCGGGGTTTTCTCCACTAAATCTGGGGGGGCAGGGGTACCTTGGGGAAGGAAGGAGTACCCTCTGGGGGCCTCTGAGTGTTACACCCCACTGGGGGCAGCCAGAGCAGAGCACTGGGTCCAGAGTCCAATGTGAACCTGGCCCCATGAACCAGGCCTCAGTTTCCCCATCTGTGCAGGAGGGTGAGAGGCCGTGGCTCAGTTGTTGGCACGGGTCTCCTGGGGCTCTGGTCAGCTCTGACAGGCATCCGTAAGGAACAGGACCCTGTGGCTCTGCGGGGTGCCCAGTGCAAAGATGCTGGTTGGAGGGGGAATGTCTCCTTCCTGGCCCAGTGCCACCGTCCCCGACACAACCCGAGGGGACTTGCTTCTCCTCGTCGAGTCCAAAGGGTAGGGCTGGGGGCTGGGTGGCACAGCACGCCAGCCTTCTCTCTGCCCGCCTGGCCTGGCCCAGCTGACCAGCTGACCGTGCAGGCAGCCCTAGGCTGGGAGACAGCTTGAGCGGCCGTCACGCCAGGAGCCCTGTGGAGAGTAGAGGCCAGGAGGCCTGTTCCTTCTGCACACAGGCCCCTGGATGTGCTCAGCCAGGCCTGGGTCCCTCATCACACGCCCAGTCCAGAGGGGGCGAGGGCACAGGCCACCCGGGGACAGTGTGTGATCCAGGGACTCCTGGATCCCAGACCTTGGCCTCCTGGTCCCAGGGACAGTGCTGTGCTTGCCACACCTCTGCGGCTGAGCCCTGGAGGGTCTGGGAGGGGCCACAGCTGCCAGCACAGGGTATGGACTCTCTGGGCCCCCCCACGCCTTTCAGGGGCAGGAAGGTGATGGACCAGAAAGCCCTCGTTCCAGGGAACCCTGCCTTTCAGCGTGCAGAGAGGACAGCCATGAAGCCCAGGTGAGGCCCAGAGAGGAGGGAGGAAGCCGGGACTCCAGGCGACAGGACAAGCAAGAAGAGGCAGGGAGGGCGTGTCTCAGCACCAGTCATGGAGGCTACCCCCATGCGTGGGCTTTTCCAGGAGTTCGAGGAAGAGGGGAGGTGGAGGCACCCCCAGAGGGACTCAGCACCAAGGGGCGTGACCTGCACTCGTTTCTGGGCTTCCAGGAGGGGTCTGTGTGTGGGGGGGTCGAGAGTCCAACTGCAGCCCAGTGGCCTTTGCGTGGGAGTGGGAGTCAGGCTGGCCCCCAGGTGCCCAGGTGACTGTCTCCAGCACCTGCAGCCAGGCAAGGCTGGGCCATCCGTGCCAGCCCCTTGCAGCCCTGTGTCCTCTGCCCAAGGCCCATCTGCTCCCTCCTTGCTGGCCTATCTTCCCACTCAGGAGTGGGGGTGGGGGGTTATGAACCTCCCACTGTGACGCACTCCATACATGCTGGGGGGAGCTTGGGCCCGGAGAGATGGCCCCTGCCCCCCGAAGCAGTGACAGGGACCCCCGTGGCTCTGGGGCTTGGTCACCCATGTGGCTCTGAGCTCTGAGACTCCTGACTTGTTCCCCTCACTGGCAGAGGGGGTGGTAGGAGACTTGGTCTCTGGGTGCTTCTGGCACCAGTGGGGCTCTGGGGAGCAGCCTCACCCCCAGCTGGTCCTGGTGTAGGGTGCAGTGGAGATCCCCGGCCCCTCCATCCAACCCCAGCCAGAGCCTCATTTTGGCCATTAACCTCCTCTGTCTGGCTTGCCCACGGCAGTCCGCCTGTCACCTCCATTAATTCTGGTACATGCGTGCTGGGGCCGAGCGGTCAGGACGGACGCACAGCCAGGGAAGGCAGGGGCAGCAGAGCAGTGCCCACAGCAGGCCTGTCTCACCTCCTCAGTGTCCACACACAGCCCTCTGAAGGACAGGCGTGCCGGACAGACACCTGGAGGGACTGGAGCCCCCACGCAGGGTCAAGGAGCCCCTGGGACAGGTGAGCGCTGTGCAGGAGCCCCCTGTCCCAGAGCACGGGTCATCCTGGGTACTCCTTCCTTCTTGGCTCTGTGAGGTGGCCTCAGGGACTCCTGGTTCAAAGCGGTGGGCCCAGGGCTTGGGCCATAGGAGGCGGGGTCCCACCTGAGGGTCCTGGGTGCCAGCCTGAGGCTGCTGACCCCGCAAGCACGGTGCAGTGACCGGAGATTCACGGCGGGCTTGTGCGGAAGCCGTGGAGCCAGGGCTGGGCGGGGCTGTGAGCAGGCCTGTGGGTCCCCGCTGCAGGCTAGTGCGGGCAGGGCACAGCGTGGCCCCCCGGGGGGGCACCGGCAGAACCTGGGGAATTCTCAGGGACTCTGTGAGGGGGCCACCCAAACAGGCCCAGGGACGCGGGGCAGAGCAGGACCACCCCGAGGGAGGAGGCCCAGCTGGGAAGCTCCGGGGGACCCAGAAGAAGCCCTCTGGCTGCAGCTCCCCAGGCCTGTGGCTGATTCTCTCTCTGCCCATGCGTGCTTTGCTGCCCCTCCCCCAACCGGCTGCAGGCTACCTGGTCTGGAGGCCCAAGGCCCCTCCCACGGCTCCGACCCGTCCCAGTCCCGCACGTGTTAGGTCCTTGGACACACCGGGGTGGGGTGTGGGGTGATTCTCTGTGCACCTCAGGCTGCTCCCTGGAGGGCCAGGGAAGAGCTGCATGCAGCAGGAGTGAGCTCCCTGTCCTGGGAGGCATGCGAGCTGGGGCAGGGGCCTTTCGAATCAGGGAGGGAACAGTGTGGCCAGACGGGTGGGATGAGAGGCTCGGGCTGCCTGAACCCCCACCCGCTTCCGAGCCAGCACTGGCCGCGCAGCGCCTGGGGCCGACAGCAGCCATATGTTGGAAGAGGAGCTGTGTGCGTTGCTCTGCGCCCCGGGGGCCCGGCCTTCCTGGGCCTGTCACAGATGATTTTCCCTGCCTGAGTGGCAGGCCAGCCAACGGGCGGGGCAGGTGGGGGCTGCAGGGCCGCCGAGCGGGCTCCAGGCCCCCCCAGGGCTCTCGACACTGGACCTGCAACTCTGGGGTAGACCCAAGTGTCGGCCCGAGCTCAGGACCCCCGCGTCCGGCTCAGCGCTCTGCCCTGCTGCCGTCACCTCTGGCCAGGTCAAGGTCGGGGGCCCTGAGAGGAGCCCGCGCTGGCTGGCGAGGAACAGCCTTCCTGCTCAGTCGTGGGCGGGCGGCCAGGGGTGCACGCGGGCTGTGTGGGTGCCCGGGGCAGGCGGGAGAGCGCCCGGAGCCTCGGCCCTGTCAGCCCAGCGCCCACAGCTGCGGAGGGAGGCGGGAGGCCGCGGCTAATTTGTACACTAAGTGCTTCTGACAGGGACGCCTCGCAAGTGAGAACACACCACCGCCCCCTGGAGAGGGCCGCCGTGGCCGAGTGGGCAGTGAGGTGGCCTGGATGAGAGGCCGGGAGAGAGGGCCGCAGGGGGCACGGGGCCAACCCAGCAGGCAGAGACGGGGAGCAGGGCCCAGGACCAGGAGCGCCCGTGGCCAGAAGGTGGGAGACCCGGCAGGCTGAGGCGGGGAGCCAGGGCCCAACCGGGAGGAGGGCACAGTCCCTGGCCTTATGCCTGCTCCCCATTTTGGCAGCATTGGGACCCAAGTGCTGCCAGTCATGGACCCACTTACCTTGGCAGGTAAGTCCACGCCCCGGGCCAGCCTGGCTGGTCCCCCATCCTCTCTCCTCACCACCCGCTGCCTCCCCGGGGCCCCGACCCAGGCCGAGCTCCCACCTCAGCCCCTTGCCGGCACCCTCCATGAGCTCCCAAGTCATAACTAAACGTCTGGACTGTGGGGGCCCCTCAATTCCTCCTCGGACACTGTGTGCCCTTTGGGGCTGGGGCACCTGGCTCCTCTTTCTACCCCCGTCTCCCCACTAGAGCCTCCTCCCCTGCACCCTGGGTTCAAGAGGAGGGGGTGGGCACACAGCCCCTGCCCCCAGTGGAGACTCCTGCCCAGACTGACACCACAAGGACCTCGGGAACCCGCCGTTCCTGCATCTTGCTTCCTGAGCCTTCCCTGGGAGGGACGGGAGTCCATGCTGCCCCAGGGGTGACAAGGCCAGCTCTGTGCCAACTCCAGGTGGACACGCCCTGGCCCCCACCCCACGGTACAAGGCCCAGTGTGGCCAGCGCAGCCGCGATGGAGCAGGGTGCCCGTGAGATGTGTTCTGGCAGCTGCCCCGCTGCCCGAGGCCCGCCCGGAGCGAACACCGCTGGTGGCTTTAATTGCTTTCACATTCGATAGGCTGGCCTGTGACGGGCCTCTTACACCCGCCCGAGCACCGGCCTCTGCACCCCCCTCCACTCCGCAGCCTCCGTTGGGGGGGGGGGGACGACAGGCGGCGGCCCCTGCTGTGCAATCGGCGGCCTGCGGAGCCGCCTGCTTTGGCCTGCCACGCGTGAGATGGGCATGGTGCCTCCCGGAACAGGCAGGGGGGGACGCGGGCTGGCTGGGGCCAAGGACAAGCAGGTGACCCACCATCCCGGACGGGAACTTTTCTTCCCGTGCAGCCCCCTCGCTCCGTCTGCTCCCGCCTGATGACTCTGATAGATTCAGACAGGCCTCCCCGAAAGCAGATGTCGCACAGGGAGCAGTCACGCACAAGGGCTGTTCTTCTGCCTGCGCGGGGACCAGCCTGCTGACCGCTGCATGGTCTGGCCAAGCCTCTGCCCTGCCCGGACACCCAGTCCTTCAGGGGCACACGAAAGTGGCAAGCAGGGCGCCCCCAAAGTCCTTTGTGAGTCTGACCTCAGGTGCTGGAGTCACGGCCACTGAGGTGCTGCCCCCCCCCGTCCCCCCGGGGACAGGCTTGGATGCCCGTCAGCACAGCCCCTGCCTGGGCAGGGGAGGCAGGAGCCCAGGGACCCTGGGAGGGGCAGCAGACAGACCAGGAGGCACCCTTACAAAACAAAACATTTTTATTTGGTCCATTGGAGCCTGAGTCTGGAAACACCCATGGAGAACCATCCTACAGGGATGGGGACTGACAAGTGATAAAATAGTCTCTGTGTCAGAAGAGCCGGCCATATATACAGGGTTAAAAATAGTCACAGCTCAGAGTAAAAGGAGTGAAGATAAAGGAGGCCCAAAGGGGAGTGGTGTGCCTCCTGATGTTTCTCCAGGTGTGAAAGGTCCCCCAAGCCCCACGGGGCTGCCCACTGCCTGGGGGCTGCAGGACCCTGAGGCCAGGTGGGCCCCAGGAAGCTGGCCTCAGATGTCCGAGGGCAGACGCAGGACTCTGGCCTGATGGCAGTCTCAAGTAAAGACAGCCGGTAGCCAAGAGACCGCTCAGCTCCCTGGGCTTCTGAGGTGGGGGAGGAGCTGGGAGGGGCTGCTGGGCCCTACGTCTGCCTAGACAGGGAGGACCAGGATTGCTGCGGGACCCTGGTCCTCCTGGCAGACGTCAGGTGGTGTTAGGACAAACCACCTCACCCAACAGCAGGGCTGGGCCTGGGCCTGGCTGGACCCTGACCCACAGCCCCTGGCCTCCAGCCCCTGGGGCATGGCTTCGTCGATCCTGGCAGGCGCTCCAGGAATTGCATAGTGTCACCAGAGGGGCAGCTGGGACCTTCTCCATCCCCGGCCCTGAGCCCATGGTCTCCAGGCACCTGCCTCCTGGGACACACTGCTGGGACTCCAAGGACCCCTGCTTGCCTTGTGGGGGCCAAGGGGCAGGGAAATGTGCTCTGGGGACAAGCTGGGGACAGAAGGCTCCTGATCTCATGTCCCACAAAGGGGTGGTCCCTGCTCTCATCCTGGGATCCCAGCCTCTGACCCCCACAGACGGGGGGTGGTCCCTGCTCACTCTGGGGTTCTAGCCTCTAATCCATCATAGAGGGGCTAGTTGCTCTTCACCCTGGGGTCCCAGCCTGACCCCTGCAAGGGAGTGATGACCCCTGCTCTCGCTCTGGGGTCCTGGCCTCTGACCTGCCCAGATCTGGTTCTGTGAGCAGGAGACCCCAGGCCCCCAGGCAAAGAGAAGCCTCACCTTGGCCCTGGCAGTCTGAGCCCGGGTCCCCTGCACTAGAGGCGGGTTCGAGGTATTCTGCTTGGCAGCTGGGAGGCCCTGGGCAGGAGGGAGGGGCAGGGAGGAAGGCCTGGGAGGCTACTGCAGCTAGTGGCTCCCTGGGCGGGGTCCTGAGATTCAGATTCAAGCGTCCTCTGTTGGGGTCTCCCTCATAAAGTGCGCGTGGGGGCTGGGAAGGTGGGGTGGTCACAGAGGCCGGGGGCCATGCAGGCCAGCGACTTCGGGCGTGAGAGGGGGGCTGTGGGTGCCCCTGGAGGCTGTCCAGTCACTGAGGAAGGCCTGGGCAGCCTTGCGGTGCGCCAGGCGGTGGGTGATGGAGAAGCCGGCGTTGCCCTCCAGCTGGGACAGGATCACCAGGACCTGCCTGGGGGAGGGGGCCGGTGAGGGCCGTGGAAGCGAGGTGGGGGGCGGTGCAGGGGCAGGGGCGGGGGCGGTGCCCACCTGTGCAGGGGGGGCACGCTGTCCTGGGTGCGCAGGCTGCCCCGTGTGGACACCACGTTGAAGCTGTCGGAGCAGTCACACTGCACGTGCAGGTAGGACTTGGGGTGTCGGTTCTCCACCACCACGATGAGCCCCGCCCAGCCATGCGTCAGGTAGTAGCAGGTCATGCCCTCACGTCCCTGGCCACAGACAGTGCAGGAGTGGGCAGGGGCGGGGGTTTCTTCCCCGTCCCCCTCCCCCAGGACCCTGCCGGCCGCCCACCTCGTGCCGCTCGCCCCGGCTCTCCGTGAGCAGAATGATGGCGTCGGCCAGCGTGGTCGGCTGGGCCTCCACGGGCTCCACCATAACCAGCCTGGAGCTGTACACGGCCAGCACATGGCCGGGTGGCTGCGGGGTGCAGCGCGGGACCCCCGCCGAGGGGCTGGAGGCTGCAGGGGGTGGGGGAGACGGGGGACGGGCGTGTGAGTGGGGGGCGCGAGCAGCCCTCCCTGCGGGTGGAGCGGGGGGTACAGGTGCGCGTGCGCGGTTACCCTGTGAGTTGGCCGGGGGTCCCGGCGCGGCGGGGCTCCAGTGGTTGAAGGCACAGCACACCACAGCGTACTCGCCGGGCTCCAACATGACGTCACAGTTGACGAACTTCTTGACGGCGCGCTTGCTGTGGGCTAGCAGGCGGCCCAGGCTCAGACGGCCACCGCTGCCGAAGGACGCGCGGAACACCAGGACGCACAGGTCCAGGAGGTGACTGTCCACCGAGTCTGCGCGCCTGTAGCCCAGGCACGACAGCGGTCAGCGCAGGGGCCCTTCAGCACCGCTCCGCCCCCACCGTGGCCCCGCCCCCAGCCGCCCCACCCCTGCAGCTCACCATCCCACCCCCCTGCGGCCCCGCCCCCAGCTCACCCCCCCATCCTGCCCCATCCCTGCAGCTCACCATCCTGCCCCCCTGCGGCCCCGCTCCCCAGCTCACCGCCCCCACCCACCTGCTGCCTTCCTGGAAGAGGGCGAACTCCAGGGACGCACGCTCCAGCACCGTGAGCGCAGTTACCCCCACGGGCCCGCTGGCAGAGCTGGGAAAGCAGCCCTGCACACGCGCCTCCTGCCAGTCCGAGTGCACCTTGCAGATGTCCACGGAGTCGAAGTACCTAGACAGTGAGAGGACAGCCCCACCGAGCAGCTGTCATCCTAGCTCAGGCACAGGTACTTCCTGTGCCCTGTCCACTGCCTGGCCCAGGACACCCTTGGCATCTCCTGACCAGTGTCTGGAAAGCCCTGGTCCTGGCTGTTGCCCATGGACACCACCAGGGGGCACCGGGTCTCAAGCCTGATCCCAGAGGGCTGAGCCCTGGCGGTCCAAGTCCCCCCCACTGCCCACTGCCCCTGTGCTGAGCTGGATTCGGGGAGGTACAGGTGGGCTCCCCGGGGCAGGACACCACACGCCGGGACAAGGGGGGCGGCCAGATCAGGTGAGCCAAGGTGAAGGCGGCTGGAGCACAGGGCCGGCCCCGGGGCAGACACAACACCCACGGCCTGCAGCCTCCAGGTACCTGATGAAGTCGCTGTACTCCATCCAGAAGACGCCCTCACTGCTGCCATGCGGCATGAGCTCACTGCGCAGGTGCCCTGGCCAGTGCGGCCACTCATCTGACCAGCTGCCATTCCAGGAGAAGCGTCCCCAAGGGTTCCGGAGCCGCAGGAGCCTGTGGACCACAGGGCTGAGGGCCACGACCGTGCCTGCCACTGCTTCCACCACACATCCGCCCGGCCCCTACCTGGAGCCTTGGACGTCACGGACATCCAGGACGGAGTAGGCGTGGCGCGGACGTAGGCCCAGGCTCTCGTAGACAGCATCGTCCACCTTCATGTTGCCCCCCCCACAGGAGGCCCCCATGAGGAACCTGCGTGGGCAGAGCGGCCTCACTGACTGGGGGCCCCTCAGTAACCAGGACCCTCTGCTGGCCCTGCCCCCGCAGCGGGGAGGTGCTGCACGGGTGGGGGGATGGGAAGTGGGGAGTGGGGGGGTGTGGAAGGGAGGGGCCCCTCCCTGTCTGTGGGGACCCATGTGAGACACACGGGACTCAGAAAGTGCGGGCCCAGCCCCCTCCACTGCGGTCCTGAAGCCCGGAGGCCTTGGGCTGGGGGTCGGGCAGGCACGGTCCCTTGGAAGCCTCCTGAGGGCTCGGGGCCGTGGCTCTCTGAGGGTAGCGATACTGCCCAGTACCAGCTGAAAGCACACGTCGTGGACCTAATGAGCCATCTCTCAGGCCTGAGGATCTGGGCCCTTCCCACAGACACACTGGCCGGTGTGTGCCACTCTCACAAGGCAAACCCCACTCCCACCAGGTGCCTCTGTGGGGCTCTCTCCAGGCGGCTCCGAGCGGGCGCTGACGGTCATCACAGGCCCAGCTCAGGACGAGGCCTTCCCGGTACAGGCCAATGGGCGGCATCCTGCCTGCTCCCCACGCCACCTGAGCAGGCAGGACCACCGGCCCGGCAGTGAGTGATGCTGGCAACACCTGAGACGCATGTGTGGGGCCGAGGGCACTTGCCCTGCTTATCCCACCGCTCCAGGCCCCGGCCTGGCCGTCCCCTCATCTCGCCTCTCCTCCCAACGCCGCTGACCGCCACAGCGCCCGCCCCTCTTACCCAGCCTCCTTAGAACTCAGCATTTTGGCCCAGATGAGGTCAGTGTCAACGGGCTCCTCGCGGGGGTTAGTGGAGCTGACCTGCAGCGCCAGGCTCTCACAGGGGGCGCCGGTGAGCGTGGCCAGGCCTTCGATGGCGCGCCCCGCCTGGAGGGCAAAGTAGGAGCCGTGCAGCTTGGCCAGCGCCTTCTCGATGAGGGCCACCCACAGCTGCTTCCGCTGAGCCTACGGGAGGGGCTGGAGTCAGGAGGCCTGATGCTTGCCGCTCCCCGACGTCCCTCCCGTGCCCGCCTGTCCCGCCACCTGGGAGAAGAGAAGGAAGCCGGCCTCGTCACAGGGCAGCATGTCGTCCACTAGCACCGTCGTCCACGTGCCGTCCTTGCAGAGCCGCACCTGGTAGGCGCCCTCCGCGCACAGGCTGCGTGTGACCATCACCCGCTCGACCAGGTCAGGCCGCTCAGCCAGCACGGCCAGCGCACTCAGGAACCTGCACAGAGCCGGGGCCGTAGCGTGAGCACCACCAGACTGTCCGCTGCCCAGCCCCTGTGGGGGCACCTAGCTCACCAGCAGTTCCCCAGCAGCCCCTGCAGGATGTCCGAGGGCCGGAGAGTATGGAACACAGACCACGAGGCGTTGTGGTCCCTGGAGATGGAGCAGTTGATCTCGTGGGGCCGCAGCCACTGCCGCACACGCTGCTGGACGCTGTCACCCGCGGGGAAGCCCACAGACTCGGGCCCAGGGGGGAAGCTGTCGTCCACGAAGTTCACACTGTTCTGCAGGGGCCATGGCCTTATACTCAGGCTCCACCTGGCTGAGGCCAGACCCACCACCCAGGAGAGCACCCTGAAAATGCTCCAGAAGAAAGAGGGTGGAGGTGTGCAGCCACCCTGACCAATGTGGAGGGCGTGGCCAGGGCTCGTGGGAGCCACGCCGCCCTGTGTAGGCATAGGGGACTGCCGCCAGCCAACCCGACACTGCACGCCCCTGGGAGACACCGCAGCCCCCAGCCTGGAGGACACAGGAGTGGTAGGCACGGGGGGCAGGGAGCTTGGGTGGCTCCCCCTGCCGTGCTGAATGCCCCAGTAAGAGAAGTGGGGACCTGGCTGGGATGTGGAAGCCAGGACACAAGCCCCCAGACAGGCTGTCAGGGTGGGTGGCTGACAGTGGTGGGGGGCAGCAACCTGAGGGGGGACAAACAGCCCCTCCACCTGACTCCGGGGGTAATGGTGCCCTGGATTCAGGCCTCCCGCACCTCCAAGGGCAGAAGAGTGTGAGGGAGCGTCCCAATCCTGTCTCGGCAGGGTCTCCATGGCTGGAGGAAGCGCTGGGCCCGCCTGCTGGCATAAAGCCTCCGCCTGCATCCCCACCTCCCCGTGGCTTCGGCATCTATGGGAAGTCACCCCTGAGCAGGGTCCCTCGTGCGTCCAGAGGAAGAAGGGGCAAGATGAGGGGGACAGGGACCAGGCCGGTGCTCAGCGCCTGGGGAAGCAGTTGCTGCCCCGCGGGCACAGGCTGCTCGCTTTCCCTGGCCAGAGAAGGGACACCAGGCAAGGACAGAAGGTGCGAACGCCTTGACGGGGGGACAGGGGAGGCACAAAGAGAAGAGGCCCATGGGAAGGGGAGAGCCAGCCCCGGAGCGTGGACACCGTCCTGAGGGCGCTCACCTCCCGGCAGAAGGCCACGATGTTTTCCCAGAGGGCCTTGGCCTCACCCTCGTCTGTCTGCCGCCGCTTCTCCACGTGCATGCTCTCCCTGCGCCTCAGGGGCGCGACGCCCCGGCGCTGGGCCACCAGGAGCTGGGGCGTGTGACAGGCGGCACAGTGCTTGGCCCGGGGTGCGTTGAGCAGAGTGCAGGCAGGGCAGGCCCACTGGCTCGGGCGCTCGGGAGGAACCACAGGGCAGGGGCAGGGGCAGCTGGCCTTGTGGGCTGAGCAGGGGCCGGACTTATCGGCACTGCAGTCAGGGCAGCGGGTGGGGGGCTCGCCATGCTCCTGGAAGCCGTGCAGCTTGGAGCTGCCGCACGCTGCGCACCTGGGGACTGCTGTGGGGTTCTTGAGCGTGCACTTGGCGCACGACCAGGTGGTGAAGTCAGGGCTGGAGGGGCTGGCTGGCTTGTAGCGCACCGTATCTCCAGCCAGGTCGATGACATCGCTGCCCGGCACGGCCCCGCAGGCCTCACAGCGGGCAGGGTTCGAGGGGCCGGGCGCAGAGCAGGCACTGCACCGGTGCAGTGCCGCGCTGCCCTCGGCGGCCTCCTCCTCCAGCACGCTCAGCCGCTTGCTCGACAGCAGCTCCGCCAGGCGGGAGGCCCCGGTTGCAGTCCGCCCCGGGCCCTGGGGGAGACCCTTGGAGCCCGCAGAGGGCGAAGGCTGAATGGCCTCAGGCACCAGTGGCTGCAGCTGGGGGGGGACCTCACGGCGGCTGCGAGGCACGGGGTTGTTCTGCAGGGTGGGCGAGAAGGGGCTGAAGGGTGGTGCCCGGGGGGGCTCCTGGTCGGTGGCAGAGGGAGGGTCGGCTTCGGTGCCTTCCCCGGGCTGGGCTGGGGCAGGGATGACGTGGAAGCCGGCGGGGGCCACAACTTCGGGGACCACCAGGGCCTCAGGAGGGATTCTGGGCAGCGAGAGTTTCCGGGGGCCCCCGCAGGCAGAGCAGGAGCTGGCCATAGGTGTGTTGTGCAGCGTGCAGCGCTGGCAGGCCCAGCCGCTCCCGGGCTCTGCTGCCCCCTCCTCCTCCTCCTCCTCCTCTTCCTCCTCCTCTTCGGGCCGCCCCCGAGCTGGCTCTGCGGACGCCAGCCCCGCTGTCCGCGGGGGACCAGTTTCCTCCTTGCAGCTGCCCCGCGGCTCCGCCAGGACCCCGTTGATGACAGGCAGCAGGGAGGCACCAGGCACAGGCTCTGGGGCAAAGCCACACACCTCGCAAGTCTCCTTGCCCAGGAAGTTCCGGAATGTGCAGCGGGCGCAGGGCCATTTCTGCTCCTCCACACTGAGCCGGAGGATGTGGTCGAGGTCAGGCTTGTGCCGGGGGGCCTCGCAGATGGAGCACTGGCGCTGGCCGGCCGTGTTCAGGAAGGTGCAACGTGCACAGGACCACTCCCCAACCGTGGCCATGGACCCCGGCGAGTGCGTGTGGCTGCAAGGGAAGGTCCCAATCAGTGCAGGCCCAAGGAAAAAGGCCCAAGTCTCCACCTGGGACAAGGGTCACAGCATCTTTGCCCTTCTGGGCTGTGACAGACGTCAGGCCCAAGAGGGCAGCCTGGGAGGCGCTCAAGGACTCGGAAGAGTTAGGGCCCCCAAAGGACCTCACAGGTCTGTCCTCAGACCCCTTCGGGAGGGTGGACCTGTGGAGACAGAGGGATGGGGCAGAGCCACACCATCCCAGTGGCCACGGGGCCCTGCTGGGGAGGCAGTCTTTCATCAGTTCCAGGAAAGAGTACAAGTGAACCTCCTCGACAGGATAAAGGGCATCCGCAAAAACCCACAGCGAGCATCACAGCCCACACTGACACACTGCGTGCTTTCCTCCCAAGACCAGGAGCTCAGCACCGCCGGTCAGCACTGTACCAGGCCCAGCCAGAGCAGTTAGGCAGGGAAGAGAGAAAAGGCATCCAAATGGACAGGAAGAAGTCAAGCTACCTCTGTTTGCAGACTGTGTGATCCTACACACAGAAATCCCAAGAATCCACCAAAAAAGCTACTAGAGCTAATTAATGAATCCAGTGACATCGTAGGTCATGAGACCGACACACAACCATCAGCTTGATTCTACCCCAGCAACCAACAGCCGAACAGCTGGGAAGTTAGGAGAACAGTATCACTTCATCTAAAATAATGTAAGACCTAGGGAAACACTCTAAACAAGGAGGAGAAAACCTGTACTCTGAACACTACAAAACGTTCCCCAAAGACATCACAGAAGACCTTAAGGAACAGACACCCAGGGCTCAGAGTGAAGACTTAATACGGCAGAGTGGACGGTGACACCCAAGTGACCTACAAATTCACAGGCCAGTGCAGCCCCATCCAAATCCCAATGGCCTTCCTTTTCCCCCCAGGAATGGAATAAACGGATTCTGAAATTCGTATGAAACTGTAAGGACCCCCCAAGTAGCCAAAACAGTCTCAAAAGAGGGAAAATCAAGACAGGTGGTACTGCACAAGCACAGCCTGTAAGTCTGCATATGGTCCGTGTGGCCAGTAGGACCGAAGTGAAGAGCCTGGAAATATGCCCTCACCTACGGTCAAGTCATTTTTCTTTTAAGTAGGTCCCACGCCCAACATGGGGCTCGAACTCGCAACCCTGAGATTAAGATTCTCACGCTCTAGTGACGATCTAGCCAGGCACCTTTGGTCAAATCATTTTAGGCGGTGGTGCCAAGACCATTCCGTGGGAAAAGGGCAGTCTTTTCAACAAGTGGTGCTGGGAAAGCAGGACCTAGGGCACTAAAGAATGAAGCTGGGCCCTTACCTCACACCATATGTAAAAATTAACTCAGAATGGATCAATAACCTAAATATAGAAGTGAAAACTATAAAACTCTTAGAAAAAAACCTACGTAAATTTTGCGACCTCAAGGGGCACCTGGCTGGGTCAGTCGAGGGGCGTGTGACTCCTGATCTTGGGGTTGAGTTCGAGCGCCATGTTGGGTGTGGAAATTACTTGAAAATGAAACCTTTAAAAGAAAAAATTCCAGGGCGCCTGGGTGGTTCAGTCGGTGAAGTGTCTGCCTTTGGCTCAGGTCATGATCTCGGGGTCCTGGGATCGAGCCCCATGTTGCGTTCTGCGCTCAGTGGGGGGGGTCTGCTTGAGATTCTCTCCTCCCTGTGCCTCTGCCCATCCCCTGCTCGAGCACGCTCTCTCTCAAAATAAAATCTTAAAAAAATTTTTTTTGTGACCTTGAATTTGACAATAGATTATTAGATGTGACATTAAAAGCATAAGCAAATAAAGGGGGAAAAATTAGACTTCATCAGAATGAGTAACTTCCATGCTTCAAAGGACACAGCTGAATAAATGATGAGAGAACTCATAAGAGAAAATATTTGCCAATCATGTCTGACAAGGGTCTTGTATCCAGAAAGCATAAAGAACTCTCACAACTGAACAACAAAAACCCTTTTTAGAAAATGGGCAAAGGGCTGGAGCAGTCATTTCCTCAGAGGACACACATGGGGCCATGGAAGCATCACCAGCCATCAGGAAAACGCCAACCAAACGCAAGAGATACCACTTCACACCCAGTTAGAGGACGGCAGGTACCCACGAGTGCGTGGAGAAACCAGAGCTCTCCCCGGCACGGCCTCTGTGCCAACGGTCCGGCAGGCCCTCAGCAAGTGAAGCAGTCACCATCTGACCCTGCAATTCTACTCCCAGGGACACACCCCAAAGAACTGAGAACTGGTACCCGAGCAAACACACGCTCAGAGCAGATCTACGCACGACAGTCAAGCAGTGGAAACGACTCAGACGTCCAGCAGCCGAGAAACAGATAGAGATGTGCAAGGTTATTCAGCCACAAAAAACCATGGGATTCTGATACAGGCTACAACACGCTAAGTGAGAGAAGCCAGACACAAAAGACCACACGTTACGGGAGTCCATGTACACAAATCTTTACGCCAGGAGATCCAGAGGCAGTGGAAGCTGGTGGTCCCCAAGGCCCAGGCACAGCTTCGTAAGGAATGCAGGATGATGCAGACGTCTGGGGACGAGGTACAGGTGATGGACGCACAGTGTGAATGTACTAAATTCCACTGAGTCATGCGCTCTGAAATGGTTACTTTATGTCCCATGAATTTCATCTCAAAAGAAAAAGTGAGAGCTTGAGGGGAGGGCCAGGGCATGAGTGGTAGGGATCACCCCAACTCAGAGCGGCCAGTTGGGTCCCCTAATCCGGCTGCCTCTCTAGTCTTTCTGGGAACCCCTGGGCAGGCATCTGACCACACAAAGCAATAGCACAGTGCTTGAGGCCCTCCCACCAGGCACACTCCTGCCGAGCCCAGGGCACAGGTGGGTCAAGGGAGGGACAGGCTGTACCCTGAGGGGCAGGCCCTCTCTGCTCACCTGCCCACGACCATCGCAGACCACCGCAGGCCCACCCTGCCTGGTCCCGCAGCAACACACAAATCTGCTCTCCCACAACACGCGACCCGCGAGGCCTGCTCTGCAGCCAACAGCCCCATGGGGCTGTAGCGGGGAGCTGCCTGGCCCAGTGAGATCACTGGGGAGGTGGGGCAGGGGGGTGTCCAAGGTCAAAGGATGTGGAAGAAAGGGCGGGGGGGGGCCCCTCTGCTAGCAGCTGGTCCTGAGCAGCCTGTCCCAAAGTGCTGGCAACGCCCAGACCTGGGAGACCCTGAGTTCCTCCTAGGATGGGTGGCTGCAGGGCAGCAACACTGGAGAGAGTGCCTCAGGGCAAGGGAGACCCGCAGGCCCTTGTCCTAAGGGATGGCCTGCAGGTAGGCCATGTACCCCACATGCCAGGTGAGGCCATAGAGCCACGGTCCTCCGCAAGTGGCCGGCCAGGCCTGTGGCGTGTGTGGGTACAGCTGGAGAGCAGTGCAGGTGGGGCGCTCCTGGCTCCTTCTGCCTGAGATGAGTCCATGTCTGGGGGTGGGGCCGGCCCCCTGACCTGCTTCCAAGGGCTAATCTGGGCCCGAGGAGCTGTCTACACACCAGGACACAGCTTCCTATGCTGACAGTAGCGGCTCTGCCTGGCAGAAAAATCAATTGTTCTTTACGAGGCACGAAGACCATGCGTCTGACGCCGTGTTTGTGCCAAACCCTTTTGGTTCAGGAAGAAAGAAAACTTGCCTCTTCAAAAAAAAATCGAACACCTCCCCGAGCAACAGGATTATTTCCCAGAGCCCAGAGCCAACTCTGTGAAGCCACCTTCCCAGCCTGTGTGGCTGAGGCCCATGAGATCCCACGGCCTTGCCCACAGACGGGCCACAGGGGGAGCGGGTGTGCTTGTGCCAGGCCAGGCTCACCACGGGGCACTCGGCACCAGTGGAGGGGGGCAGATCAGCTTTGGGCCTGGCTTCTGTGCTACAAAAAGCCTAAGGAATCTCCCTGGAGACCACCGGGCCCTCCCCACACCATTCCCCACTCAGAGAAAGGCCCACAGTCAAGGTGCGGCTCATGGCACGTGCCCACAGACACGTGTGCACAGGCTCAGGGGACGCTCACTCACCCCGCACACCTCCCCTGGCTCGGTCGCAGGGGCCAGCAGAGCTAGTCTGACACTTTGCAGACCATCTGCACCAGGGAGGGGTGTCCAGAGAATAGGCTCAGGCCCCTGTCCCCCGTGCAGGAGAGGTGCATGAGAGCCCTCCTAGGACACACCTGCCCTTGGCTCCAGGGCTCCGGGGGCCCCAGATGTACTGAGCAAGGACAGCCTGGGGGAGAGGGGGCCCAATTCCTGTTTACCCTCCTAAGTCGCCAGCTGGCCAGTCCATGGCCTGGGCGCAGCTGAACATGGCATGGTGTCCCCTGGTCCTGGCCAGCACCTGGGGACACTGGTGGGACAGGGCAGGTTTCACAGCCATCATGGTGGATAAAGCACATTAAGAAGATTCTGTCTGGGGTCCAGAAAGGTTTAAATGGAAACAGCGCCTACAACTCCAATTTTGCCCTGGGAACACAGGGCAAGCAGAGGCACCCTTGGTAGAATAAGGCTTCTGGGGACGGCGGCAGTGGCACAGGGCTCCCAGGACAGGCGGTGCTGGCGCTGTGCTCCCTCTCTGACCCCTGCAGCCCATACCTCGCTGTTACTGGGCAGCCAGAGGGGAAGTGGCTCTAGGGTCCGTGACTGGGTGACCAGAGGAGCCTGAAATGGGCCCCTGACCTTCACCTCCCCTGTCTCACCTTCTCTGACTCCACAACCCCAGGGTCACCCCACCATGACACAGGGCCTGGGCGGGAGCCGAGGGCTCAGGAGACACTCAGAGGCCAGAGCACCCAACCAGTCTGGGAGGAATCAACGGCATATGGAACCCAGAGCCAAGGCAGACTCCAAGCTGCACGACACCACATACTCCAGGACATAGACTGAGTCACAGTTAGGGAGGAACCAGCGGCCCATGGAAAGAAAGGCTAAGTCAACTGGAAATTGAGGCAA
Source organism: Ursus americanus (assembly GCF_024610735.1). Taxonomy (NCBI): domain Eukaryota; kingdom Metazoa; phylum Chordata; class Mammalia; order Carnivora; family Ursidae; genus Ursus; species Ursus americanus. The sequence goes on from NC_142128.1 coordinate 39,960,642, forward strand.
TTGTCCGGAAAACCCCAACACCAAACTCCTGCTGTGCCCTCCATGATCTGGGGACTGCCAGCACTGTTTCAACTCAAAAGAGAGGCTACGGACTTGCTCTTGGGGCACACTGTAATGTCTCCCTTGTATCCAGGACACATGCCTGCAGGAATATGGAAGCTACTGGTCACCACTGCGGGGTGCAGCCCCGTCCTGGGGGGATGCCTCTCCTCCCCAGAGACCGTCGACAGCAGTAAGTGACATACCCACATAAGGACTTCAGTGAGGCCAGCAGAACTGGGCAGGCCATGCCAAAAGGTGTGGATGCCCTGATGGCTGTGGCCACCTGACCTCTGACCCCTGCGGCTCTGAGGTGTGTCTGGGCGCCTTCCTCTGGGGTCACCCTCAGCCAGCCTGAGTCGCGCTCCCATTTCTGTGTCCCCATGGTTGCAGGCGATGATGCCCACATCCACTGCTTACAGGTCAGGGTGAGCAGCTCCCGGGGCCTGGCAGCGGATCACGGGGAACCACGCCCACCCTTGGCTCGCCCAGTGGCATCAGTGCAACCGGCTGGTTCGGGCCAAGGCGGCAATGTGTCCTGACGTGGAGGCTATTCCGTGCGCGTCGGGGCTGCTGTGCTGGTCTCTTCAGTGCCTCCTGGTCCCCCGTGGCCGTTGGCGTGCACGTGCCTGGCTGCCCCCCCAGACGGTGGCAGAGCCCACACACACGCATGTGTGTCCACGTGTCCAGGTGTGTGTGTGGGGAGGGGTCCTGTCGGGGTGGTTGTGTGTGGCCACCAGCCTTTCTGCCCCTCATCCTGCCATCTGCCTTGCCCGGCTCTGCACCCCCCTTACCCCCCAGTTGTCTTCTCATCCCCAGTCTGGATGTCTGTGAATTCCTCAGGGTTGTTCGCAGCATTTCCTCCTGCTTTGCCGGCTGCTGCCCCTGGGTCTGGCTGGCTGCAGCGGGCATCGGCAAGGAGCCACTGGTACCCCAGTCCGGGGGAGGGGCCTGGCAGGAGGCCAGGAGAACGAGACAGTCCGACTTGGTTCGACAGCGTGCGCCAGGATCTGAAGTGACACGCACGCGTGCCCGTCAGCACCCTCGGGTGCGGTGCAGAGGGAGCCGCGGGGCAAACCCTGCAGGGTCTACACCTGGCCTGCTGCTCCCGGGGGGCCAGCCCCCCCTCCCAGGACCCACTAATTCTACTCCGAGCAATTCATCCTAGGGAAATAAACGGGAATTTGTAAAAAGCGTGGGGACAGAGGAAGGCACGGGAAGATGCAAATCAAACCATGTGGGGACACCGCCCCACCCCCGCCAGGATGTCTAGAATCAAACAGGCAGATGGTCACAAGTGCTGGCCAGGACGGGGAGGAACGAGAGCCTGCCCCTCTACCACTGGTGGGGACGGAATATGGTGCAGCTGCTGCGGAAAACAGCCCGGCAGCCTCTTAGGAAGTTGGGCGGACTCCAGTGACTCCAGTGACTGTCAGCAGTCACATCCTGGGTCCCCACCCAAGGGGAAACGTGTCGACACAAAACCCTGCACATGAACGCTCTCACAGCAGCACAGTTCGTAAAAACCAAGGGGAAACACTCAAATGTCCGTTAACTGAGGCATGGATACAACAGGATGGGGTCCGGCCATACAACAGGATATTTATTATTTGGCCATTAAAGGAATGAAGGTCTGGCACCTGCCACCACGTAGATGGACCTGAGGGTATTATGCTTGGGGAAAGAAGCCAGGAACAGAAGATATTACAGGATTCCACTTGTAGGACATTTCCAGAAAAGGCAAACCTATGGGCAGGAAGCGGGGTGGCTGTCTGGGGAAGGGTGGCGAACAGGCAGGGGCCCTGGGGGAGACGTAGGTAAGCAACCCTATAAATGACCAAGGAGACCAAAACCACGCAGCACTTACGAGGAGTGAATGAGAGCACGCGAGTCCTATCCCAATAAAGCTGTTCCAGAAAGACACACAGATGTCCACTAGTGCATCACCCACACCATAACGAGGGCGCAGAGGAAACTCCCAAAAACCCCCATGGCCGGCTCTGGCCACTCACTGGCCATCGGGCCCCCGGTGCCTCCTGCTGCCCTCACGGGCCGTGCTAAGTCCTCCAGTGCCTCCCAGGCGCCTTATCTGCTGGGAGCTCAGGCCTCACGTCCAGCGCCATCCCAGAAGGGACACCCATCAGGACCCCTGCCTGCCGTCCAGACACCAGGACACTGTCCTACACAAGCGAGCTGTGTCTACAGGAATTGACGGCCGAGTGCAGCATGGCAGGTGCCTTTGAGAGAGGGAGAGCCCATTACCACTGCCTCCGCCCAAGGCCAGAGGAAACCCAGTGTCTGCTGAGCAGCGAGTGAGGCCACAGGATGGGCTAAAGGCAGTAGTGGGACGTCGGGGCCCAGCACCCCCAGACCTGAGCAGTGGGCATGGTGCTGGGGCAGCCCCACACCAGTCACCCCAGAACTCCTGAGGGGAGGCTCTCCAGGTGATCCAATGTGCAGCCCAGGCTGAGAAACCCGGGCAGAGCCCGGCCACGGCCAAAGTAGGAAGCCAACACGGGAAGGTCTGCCAGCGCAGCGGTACCACACACACAGGGGCCGGGGGCTGGTGCCTCCGCTGCACCCCCACCCCAAGCAAAAGCTCCAGAAGTGGCTTCAGCGGCAGCAGCTGACTGAGCAAGCCATGGCCTTGCAGGCAGGCCACACCGCCCCCTTCCCAGCAGCCAGCCAGGCCAAGGCCCACATGGCCCAGCTTTGTGGAGAGGGCTGGCGCCCCAGATTTTCTCCACCAGGACTGGAGCAACCCCAGAGCCTCTCAAGTCTGGGGCCCTTTGGGGAAAGCAACTTGCCAAAGGATTCTCAGAAATAGGACCCCATCTCTGCAAGCCCCTCTCCTCTGGCATGAAAGGGTCCAACCGATAGAACAGCACTCCCGCCCCTCGGGCCACCCCCTCCCCACCCTCTTACCTTCGGGCCCGGGGACGTGGGGGCTGGTGCTGCCGGGTGACCAGGGCACCACCCCAGACAGGCCCCCCAGGGCCGCTCCTACACCAGCCGGCTGTTGCAGGGGGCCCAGGGTAAGGCGGTCCCCCGGGGAAGCCGTGGTCCGACTCGGTCTCGGTGGCCAGCGAGGAGGCGGAGCTCCCCATGGCCCCCGCGATGGCGGCCGCGCTGAGACCCGGGCCTGGTCACACGCGGCCCGCAGTGGGCGAGGTGGAGCATGGAGGGAGGACAGCGCCCACGCCGGAGACAGGGCGGCCGGGCTGGTCAATCACACAACAGAAATAAACACAGAGAGAGAATAAAGAGAAACAGGAGAAACAGCATGACTCACAGGAAAGAAGCCCTCAAAGCCTGGGGGAGGCTCCCCAGCACACTAGTGGCCTCGGGACCCAGGCCCCACAGCCAGGGCTGAGGTGCAGAGCTGCAGCTCCTAGCCTGAGGCCCACCCCGCTACCAGTGCCCCTGCTCTGCTCCTGAGATCCAACCCCAACCCCTCAACCGCCCCGAGGGGTTGGCCATGTGTCCACTTGCTGGTCTTCAAAGGGAGTCATACCATTAGTGAGAAAGAAACCACACAATTATGCTTTATTGCAGAAAAAAGGACTGAGGGGCATCTGGCCAAAGGAAATGGAGAAACACGCAAGTGCACGCAGCAGAGCTGGGACGGCCTCGCAGGACAGCCTCTGGGAGGAGGGCGCCGAGGGCGCACGGAGCCCAGCAGATTCCCCGTGGCGCTCCGCGGCAGGCAGAGCTGCTACCACATCCCTTCTGGAGCCTTCTGCGGAGGGAGAGTCTCCCCAGGCCAGACAGACTCCAGGGGCCCAGGAACAGATGGGTAACTCAGGAAGGACCCGGGAGGCAGGCCAGCCTCTGGCAGGGACGGCCTGCACATAGGGGAGACTGTCTGACCCCCGTGGGTTAAGCCGGAGGCCTCTTGGCTCAATCCAGACAAGGCAAGTCCCAGTCAGGCTCGGGGCCAAGGAGGACCGGCAGCCCGCTCAGCTCTGGAGGCTGGTGGGGGCCAAGTAACAGGGGAAGAGGAGGCCAGGGTTGGGAGACGTCTGGGCCCCAACTCGTATGCGCCCCGGCCAGACCAGCCGAGTCCTCTGCGCAGCAACAGAATCTGCTTAGACGGCCTTTCCTCAGAGGAGCGGGGACGTGCGTGAGACAGAGCAGCGCCTGCCCTGACTGGCCCAGTGGCCCCGCAAGTGTCCTGCCCCTCAGGCCTCCCCATGGGGCACCACCTGAGCTGAATGGAGAAGGCAGAGGCCCGCGGCCTGCAAGTCGACAGCACCCCACACACCTGTGCAAGAACGTCCGTCAGTGCCCACACCCAGGAGCCTCACGTGAGCCACGGACGCTCTTTCCAGTCGTCTACCAGCCACGTGAAGGAGGTAAGGAACCTGGAAGATGCATCTTATGTAACCCAACACTCCAGAATACCTCCGTGTCAGCATGAAATTTAGGTAAAACCACGTGTGAGCTACGGGACACTGCTCTCAGTCGAGATCTTTGGACGCCACTGTGGTCGCGCTCCTCTCCTTGTGGATGAGCCACGCTCGAGTCCGCAGCCACGCACGCCGCTGGCTTCCGCACTGGGCACACTCACCAGCAGTCAATTCCTCATCAGCCAGGGTCACTGCAGACACCTGCCTCCCCCATGTTTCTAGGTCTGACCCCAACAGCCCCTTGGATGCTGGGGCTCCAGTCCACGCAGGAGCCCCTCCTAGGAAGAGCCTGAGCATTTCTGATGCTTTTTCCCAGCCAAATCCTGGGCAGACGGAGGGTACAGAAGGGCAGAGGAGGCCTGAAGTGGAGCCAGGCCCACTGGAGATGCCACGGGATGGACCTGCTCGCACTCGGCTCTAGGGCTGGCATGGTCCTGACAAGAGCTCTGCCTGTGTCCCCCGTGAGGGCGGAGGGCCAGGTGGGGGGTAGACAGTGCCAGCACCACGTACGTCTGCTGCAGGCAGAGCCAAGGGGAAACCAGCCCTGAGGCTTCGCGAGGATATGGCCCCAGGCTTCCCAGGGGTTCTGGCTCTGCCTGAAGGAAGGAGCACCAAGGTTCTGCCCAGGCCAGGCGCGTCGCCTGCAGCACATCAAGGACCCACCTGTTCCTCACAAAGGCCCTAACCTGGTCTTCAGCGGTGAGGAGGCAGTGAGCGCCCAGGGAGCGTGCTGGCCCCCCATCCCCGCCTGCGGCAGAGCACGTGGCCCCCCGAGCCTGGCAGCAGCTGTACCCTGCACCCCAGCTTCCTGACGTATCTTCAGGGAACTCGGACCCCGCAGGCCCCGTCTGGGGGAGGTGGGATGCCTGTCCAGGGGTGGGCTACGTGGTGGTAGCCCAGTCCCTCCTGGAAGGGTGGAGGCAGCACAGACCCCTGTCCCTGAAGGCTGGAAGGGCAAGTGCTCCCCAGAGAGCATCCAGCTCAGGAGGGCCCGTCTGGGGATCTTCGGGGATGACAGCACCCCAACACCTGGGGGTGGTGAGAGGACCTGGGAGTAAGACCCCATGAAGGAGTCCTCTGGTGGAGCAGGGCTCCCCAGGGGCCACCAGCCCCGTGCTAACCCGAGAGTCCCACCTGCACACAGTGATGTGCGGGAAACTGCCGGGCAGGGTGGCCAGTCCCTGGCTCCCATCCTGGCTCCATGTCAGAATAACTGGGCACGGGGACGCTCACACACCCTGTTCCCCAGGCCTTGCAACTTGAGACAAAGCTAGGTGAGGGCCTCCTGCAGGGCAGAGCAAACCCAATCCCTGGTGACATGCATCACGTGGCCCTCTTCTCCTGCAGGGCCTGCTGGGTGGACAAAGCCCCCTGTGCTGCCTGCCTCCCCCAGGTGGGAACATGGGATGTAGGCCAGCCCCGTAGGTGCCAGGGGCACACCAGCCATCGCTCTGTGCATCTCTGCTCATTTAGCAAACAGCCATCAGGCCTCCATTGTGTGCCAGGCCCCCAACACCGGAGCCCTGCCCACTCGGTGCGCTTTCTGGCTGCTGTGCCGTAACAGTAACAGACCTCTGGGCAGAAGCCAGAGTGCACACCGTGGTGACGCCAGCCTCCTGCGTCGTGCAAAGGGGCAGGCCGCTCTGCAATGCGGCGTCGCAGGGCAAAGTGGCTGTCTGCAGCCCGACAAGCCACACCGGTCCTCCTCGCCCTCATTCCGGAGCTGCTGCCCTAGATTTAAACGGGGCAGTGGCCTAGATCTGGCCTCAGGGAACCACGGAGCTGGGGCTGCAGTCCCACCCCCTGAAGGTGTTAACCATCAGGGGCTGACCGGCCTGTCCCCCAGCCTGGGGTGGGGCGAGGTGCCTGGCACAGCGCAGAGTGAGAAACACAAGAAGAAGGAAGGAAAAAAAAAAAAAAAGAAACACAAGAAGAGCCAGACGAGGATCACCCCTCTTTAAGACCCCATGTGGGGAGCACCTGTGTTGGCCACAGCAGGCACCCCACCACCCCTCACCCTAAGCCACCGGCCCTCCCCTGCCCCTGCCGGCCCCCTGAGGGCGTGGGGAGTAGGAGTGGGTGCTGAGGTGCAGGGACACAGGCAAGTTGTTTGCACCAAGTGAGAATTTACCCGGTCAAGTAAAGGCCAGGGAGGGGAACACAGTGTAGGCCACGCTCCAGGTCCCGATCAAGGGTATTTACGTCCCACTCTGTCCCATGCCTGGGGGGCACAAAAAGTCAGTCCTATGCCCCTGGGGCCCCTGAGTCCCATGTGACAACGGCCTAGGCTCCGCACAGATGTATGCTGCTTGATAATGCCTCTTCCCGCATGCACACGCCCCGCCCAACTACCCCACAAACACGCGGTACCCACAACCACATCCACACTCGGCTCGCTCCCCATGCCATGCTCATTCACCCTGGGTGAGGTGGCGAACTTCATGTCCCGACCCCGCAACACCCCCACCGGGTGCCCAGGGAACCAGTCGTCTTCAATCTCATCAGCGTACATTTCCCCATCTGACAATAATGGTGCCTCCCTGACCTGCAGCAACCCTGACGGGCTGCCTAAGTCAGCCCCAGGACAAGGGCTCAGGGGAGGGATGGAGGATAGCGGTCTGCTGGGAAGGCACCCTGTGCCTGAAGGGCCACCCTGCCGGAGCCCAGAACTGCACCCACCAGACAAGAGGCCGGGAGCCCGTTGTTCAGCACGCCCCCTGCAGCCTGAGGACAGGAGGCTCCAGCCTCTACCCACCTGGGGAGGTCCAGACCTTGACCTCCCGGCCCCCCAGCACTGGCAGGACAGCAACCTCCCTCAGGGTGCAGGATCAGGGATGGGCCATCAGGCATGTGGAGCTTCCTTTAGGGAAGAAACACCAAAGGCATGGCAGACGTGGCCTGGCGAGACACATCTGCTTTGCAGCTCGCCCTGCAAAGACAGGACCACCGTCTCATGCCTCCGACTCAGGGCAGCCCAAGGGAACCAGAGGTTGTCAGAGCAAGGGTCCGGGCAGCGGGTCTCAGGGGTTATAGAGAGGCCAGGGAACTGCCGCAGGGAGAGGGGATGGCCACGCTGCACTCAGCCCTGCCACTCCACTGACCACCCGCAGCCCAGACACACCCATAGCACTTGGGAAGGGGCTCTCCTCAGGCGGCGGACGCCAGACCCTCCCCACACAGAAGGAAGGCTCAGCGGGCTTGCCAATAGCACATCCACCTGGAGGGCACTCCCTTTCCTGGAAGGTTCTGGACTCTGGCCCTGGGCCTGCAGACCCACCCCCAGGCTTATCAGCACGAGTCAGAGTCCACTGGAGTGTGTGCCAACCAGACACTTGATCCGGGCTCTGCCTCCCATCTCTGAACATATGTGCCTGGGCAAAGAACGACGCTCGGTCGCCCTGGAAGTGCTCCTATGGGCTGGTGACCGAGAGACTGTGTCCCTTTAGAAGCTGCATCTATCCCTTACCCAGAGGAAGCTGGAGGCCCCAGAGCCGCGTTGCTCGGCCAGCTCCTTGCTGCCTGGTCCCAAAGCCCTGACCTCCACTGGCCAGCCAGAGTAGCAGATAGGGCTGTTCAAGACCTGGGGCCCCGGGGACAGGGTCTCCCTCAGCCTGATTCTGCCCACAGTGGGGGTTGCCAGGGAAAGGTACCCAAGTGGGCAGGGCTCCAGGTAAGCAGCCAGGTAGCTACTGAGATCCACCAGACCCTGATCCCAGCATCACTGGCCACTCTACCCACCAATGGGGCAACCCCCACCCCAAGTGCAGCAGCTCTGCCCTCCTTAGCACATGAGGACTCCGGTGGGGAGGGACACGAGCACTCTCCTCCAGGCCTTCAGGCCAGAACAAGGGCCGGGGCTCCACCTTGTAGTGGTCGCCTCCACTGGCCCACTGTCGCCCTCAGGTGAACACCGAGGCCAGCGACCCCTACCCGCTGGCCCCAGAGCCTGTCACCACCCCGCTGACCCAGGACAGCAAGGTCTAGGGATGAAAGCCGGGGGCTCTGAAAGGGTAACTGGCACTTGTCGTGAGCAAACCTGACAGGAACTGTGCTCTGTCCCAAAGCCCTGCCCTCCTGAGCAGGAGCCGCTGCCCGAGCACACTACGGGGTGGTGGTTACTCCTGGCATTTCTGGACTCTTCCTGTCAGGTACTGCAGTCCCCACAGGTTCCGGCTGCCAGTGCCGAGCAGCAGTCGTGGCTCCTCGCTGTGCAGCTTACCCGCCACCCCCTGGCTTCCTGGGCACATCGGGGCACCAAGTGGGAGGGACACCAGACGCATGCTCACACACGGGGGGCCAGGGCTGCCCACGCGGAGGGAAACAGGGCTGCTGCATGTCCCTTTGTGTCTGTGGAGTCATACTACACATCCCAAAAAAGGAAGTTCACTACGTTTTCCAGAACAGCGTTTTCAGAGGAACAGGGTCATTCTCGGGGTTTCAGTTTCCTAGTTCACGAGTTCGATACCATTTCACATCAGATAATATCTACAGAGAAAGAAACGGCAGCAGACGTGCATTCCCACTTTGGGCACTTTGTGTTTCTGTCTGCCAGGTGGCAGCAGAAGCAGCCTTGGCCTGGGCAGCCTGGTGACCTCTGGACTCACAGGCAGCATCTGAGCCTTCAGCCCACCCCACGGGAGGAAGACGGGGAGTTGGGGAGCCGTGTGGTCCGGGCCCCATGAGCTCGAGCCTCTGCACAGCCACCTTTCCAGAAAAGCAGGGCTCTCCTATTAAATAGGAGTATCAGGTTAGGGCAGAAGGTCCGCGGGTTCAAGGTGAATTTAATTCCAAAGGGCGACTTTTACGAGAAGTGTCGGTGTTGAGGGGACAGAGTGCGAGGAGGAACTCTCTCTGCTTCAGGTCTGGGCTGTGATAGCATGGGGAGGGGCAGGAAGCTACGGCCAAGGCCTCCTTTGGACACAGGCACAGGTGACACTGCTGAGCAGTAGTGATCGACCTGCTTTCCTCCTGATTCTCTTGCAGCACCGTCCAGGCACATCCCCCATTCTGGCCACCAGGGAGGTGGGGACAAAGCTCCCCTCAATCGTGGGGAGAAGCAAGGGCAAGCAGGGTGTGGAACAGCAGCCGAAGCGTGATGGCGTGTACCCACACGGGAGGCAGTGAGGCCGATACATGCATGTGTTCCACTCGGTCTCCTGCGAATATGTGCCTAGTGCCCCGACAAGTCCTTGCAGGGGGATAGAGTCACTGACTTCCCCACCGGCCCCTCCTGGGGTGCCTGCGTTGGGCCAGGACACCCCTCCGTCCTCCCACAGACCCGGCCCCCTGCAGCTGGTCGTCCTTGGCCTGGTGGCACTAACACAGCTGTTTGCAGAGCCCCTTCTCAGACCCTTCCCTGGGCCGCTGCCAGGACCCACAGAATGACAGGGTATGGCTGGCCAGGTCTCCAAGCTTAAGAGGTGGAGGCAGCCCAGCCTCACCCCACAGCCTCCTTCCAGCTCATTCAAAGAGAGTGGAAGCCAGCAAGTCCACTCCTCATCCCCAAAAAGGCTGCGAGGTGCCATTCTGGACTGCCTGGGGATGACTGGAGCTGCCTGCCAGCAAGCAGCTGACAGAGGACGTTCACTGACCACCTACTCAGTGTGAATGGGACGACGCTGAGCACCAAGGGTCAGTATCTGCACAAGGAACCAGGGATGGGGCCCAAGGCACGGGGTCAGAGCTCGGCACAGGTCTCCTGGCCGTTCTCAGCGGAGCAGGAAGGGAGGAAGTTGGGGGAGCCTGAGCCCACGCTGACGAGCTCGGCACAAGGGATTAGGGAACAGACATGATCACAGTCCTGCTCTGGGACACTTCTGGGGTACTGCTGCTGAGTAATGGGGTGCAGGGTGGGACCAGAGGGACGGAGCAGCAAGGAGGTGCCAGGAGCAGTCCAGGTGGGAGGTGAGAGCAGGAGCAGGACTGACCCCAGAACTCATTCTGCACACCCAGGGCCCGAAAGTGTCCTTGCTTGGGGTCTGGGCTCAGGCTTTTAAAGTCTGATGAAGAAACCACCAAAGCCACCCAGTGCGTGTCCCCACTCTGATCTGGGCCTCTCACGGCAGCCTCACAGTCCAGCGCAGAGCAGCAGGACGCTCGTGGATGTGTGTGACCAGTGCTTCCTGGTTTCAGTAGCCGTGTTCTCCAATGAGCCTAAACTGTTCCCATTTAACCGTGCCCCCTGCGTTTCCAGCACGCTCTGTGCCTGAGGTGGCGAGTGCAGGTAGCATGCCGAAGGGGCCAAGGCTGCTCTGCGCCCAGACTGCAAGACTGTGGGTGGCTACCCTCGGGCTCTTCACCCACCACGGGCCCATGAAAGACAGCTGCGGTTCTCGAGGGATTTTAGGGCAAGAGAACGCTTCTTTCCAATTGCCACGCACATGTAAGACCCATAGAGGAGGCGGTGCAAAGAGAAGGCGGTAAAAAGGCAGCCTCGTGGATCAGAGACCTGCATGTGCAGCCAGCCCCCTGCCCTTTGGCCTCGCTCTGCGTGTCTGAAGCAGGGCTTACCCTGTGCTAGCCATGACAGGAGAGCTGGGCACAGGCCGTGAGTGTAAGGAGCTTCGGCAAACGTTACCACCGTCCAGCCAGCTGAGCCTGGCCTCTCTGGTGGAGGGCAGAGGACTCGGGACCCGGCCACTGCCTGCTCTGAGCGCATGGCCCGTGGGACCCTGCCTAGCCATGCTGTCGCTGAGCCTTGGACCCAGCAGGGCTTGAACCTGGCTCTCAGGAGGTCACGAGGTCACCCGCCAGTCAGCTCGGGAGCAGCTCCAGAGATTTGAGATGCAGAAGGGAAGGGGGCAGAACGCCCTGAGAGGAAGTAAGAAGTGCCCAACCCAAGGCCAGGCGGAGCTGGCTTCCTGCAAGACAGAGTCCTCAGATGGGCTGCAAAGCAGTGGCTCTGCAGCTGCCCTGCCCGTCCGGGGCCCTCCTTCTCCGAGCTCTCTGTCTCTCTTCACATCTGAGAAAGTCACTCGGGAGTGGAGGCAAGGAATTACCCCCACCTCCCCCCCAAGCCCCTCCCCCGGGAAGGAGGGGATTCTGGACAGGACCTAAGGGTGACTCACACAGCCCTCCGTGCCTGGCCCGAGAGCAGGCCCCACGGGGCACCCAGCTCGGTCCTCTGCAGGACCCCAAACCCCCAGGCCTGGTCTCGCAGGGGTCCGGTGGCCTGCAGTCTGTTCACAAACTCCCGCGCAGGGAGGGGGCCGCCCGAGAGCCACCCAGTCGGGGCCACCGGAGCCCACAAGGGTCCCCCGGTCAGGACGAGAGGGGGAGGCCAGCACCAAGAGCCTGGCCAACATTCTCAGGAAATCCCTGTAACTCCGCCGCCGCTGGAGAGCCAAACCCGGAGGAACAGGGAAGAGGAAGTGTGCGGTGGCCAGTGGGCGCCGCCCCCGGGAAGTGGCCGGGGTCCCCGTGTGGGGCGGGATGCGGGTGGCTGCAGGGGGCACGTCCCGGGGCGCAGGCGGGATCCGAACGCGCCTGGACCATAAGGGCACTCAAGGGCAGGCCGAGGCCGGGGCCGCCTCCGGTGTCCGCAGCACCCCGGGGCTGGTCTCCCGGTGACCCAGATGACCCAGGTCCGCGCCCGCTCCCCTCTCAGGCGGCGTCCCCGGCCCAGCCCGGGCTCCGGCCGAAGCTCGGGGGGCGCCGGGGGGGTCGGGGTGGGGGGCAGCCCGCGGCGGCGAAAGGCACTGCCCGCCGGGCCCGGGCTCCGGCGGGGGTCCAGGCCGCGCCCCCGGCCCTGCCGGCCGGACTCACCTCCGCAACCTGGCGGCGCCTCCTCAGTCCCCGCGGCTCGGGCGCCGCGGCCCGGGGCCTGCTCGCCTGCGCCGGCCGAGCCACAACTTCTGCCGCCGGCCTCCCGCGCTGAGTGGCGGAGCAGCAGCGCGCCCGGCCCGGCCCCGACCCGGCCCGCGTCCGGCGCCCGCCCTACGCAGCCTCCGTAGCGTAGCGCCCGGCCGGGGCCCCGCGGCTACGGCGCGCCTGAGGCGCACACGGCGCTGTGAATCGCGCGCGCGGACTACCGCTCCCACAGGGCCGCGCGACGCCGCCAGGCCGGAAGCTCGGGGCGGTGCCCGGCGCGCGGTGCGGATCGGGAGTTGTAGTCCTCGGGTGTCGGCCAACGGCCGCGGCTATCGGCTCTTTCCAGGGACCCGCCGACTTCTCGGGCCGCCCCGCCCCGCCCACCAGCCCCGCTGGAGATGGCCGAGCCCCGGGCGGGTGGCGCTTCGTGTCGGGTCTGGCTCGGAGCGGTGGAAGGGAGTCTTCGAGGACAAAACTGCGACTACTACTCCCAGAATGTCCTGCGCGGGAGGAAGGGGCGGGGCTTCCACGCGGCTCCAGTCTCTGCACTTCCGGCTGCGCCTCGCAGGCCGAGGTATGGGGCTCTGGCCGGTCCTCCGGCTCCCTGGACGAGCACCCAACCCTGCCCTGGCCCGCCCTGGTCCACGGGTCTCGCAGACTTCCGTAGCGCCCTCCCAGGGTCTCCTGAGCAACCCCCGCCCTTCCCCGCCGTCCAGCCGCCCCAGGCCCTGTCTGCCTCTTGTGTGTTTCCTCGGGTCTTCGCATGGCTTCGCGGTCCACAGCTGCAGTTTCGGTGGGCCGACCTGCGTGGAGACGCGGCCTTGGCACTTACAGCGTGACTGGGTCACATTACTTCTGCGGGCCTCGGCTTCTTCCTCGGTAAAAGAGGACGAAATGAGAAACCATCCACGGAGCGCTCAGCCCGGGGCCTGGCAGGAAAAGCCCTAAGCCCGGGAAGCCGGCGTTGCTCCGCAGGGCCTCTGAACAGGACCCCTCCCCAGCCAAATCCACAGAAGAGCCTCCTAGTGCAGTCTCGCCCGTTAAGTTCCCTTTGGGCAGCAGCAGTCACGAGACGAGGCCCCTCTGTAGCCGAGGTGTTTTGGAGACCGCAGGACATGCGGGGGGCCGTTTACCAGACGCAAGTGAGGCGCAGGGAGGCCGTCGAGCGGGAAGAGGGGCCTCGGGCCATGCAGGAGACACAAAAGCAAGGCCGGTCAGCCAGGAGGGACTCAGGGAGAGTGGTCGTGGCCCAGTTCCGCCAGACGGTACAGTTTTACAAGCCAGAGCCTAGAAAGTCAGCTAACCTCAGCAGGACCTACAGGGACAGGGCTCAGGAGAGCCAGCCCCAGGAAAGCCTCGCTGTCTCTCCAGATGCAGCCGCAGGGATGGAGCTGATTCCTGAGTGCTCTAAGCAGCAAGCTCGTGGGCACATAGAGCTGTAGTGACTCGGCCTGCCCCTAGCTTCCCCACCTGCATGAAGGTGACAGGTGGCCTTGGACCCATCTCCCCGGGGGGGGGGTGTGTGTGTGTGTCAGTAACCACAGCTCCCCTACCCTCCCCTGCCCCTTCCAATGGACACTGGCTGGGGTGGCCGTTGGACTGGTGTCCACAGCCCTGTAACCTCCCAACAAGAGAAGCAGATGAAACGTAACTGAGCCCAGTTTTTCAGAGCCACGGCCTACCTGGGGTAAGGAGTAGGAGCATTCTTGCCCCCCCCCCAAAGGGGCCAAGGCTTCTTGCTGTGGGGGGAGAAAGCCCAGTCACCACAAGAGGGCCTCAGGAGATGTCTTCAGAAGAGGAGAGAGCTGAACCGGTTGGGAAGGGCCGGACACAAAGCCCTGTGCATTGGTGGGAGGCACTGGGCCAAACGTCCCTGTGTGCCCATGCTGTTCTCAGCTTTGGGACCCAAAGGGCCCAATCATGGAGTGGAGATTCTAGTGGGATTTGGGCTCAGGGACCCTCGGGGGTGGGACATCCATGTCGGAGCCAAGGTGGGCCAAGTGCAGGACATCCTTGTGCTGAGATACGCGACCTGTGCTCTGGCCAATTTTAAGGAATGACCCATCATTGCCTGCTTTGTGGACCGCCCCTCACCCCCCATGCCTGGCTTAAATAGAACAGATGCCCACATAAGGTAAAAAGTAAGGGCCGGTCCCCGGGCCTCCAGGTCTCTGAACTGCCAGCAGGTGGAGGGGCAGGTGCTGGGGCAGCCAGGCCCGGAGCAAACATGGGCACCCTTCCTTCAGCGTGGCCAGGTTGGAGCAGTGCCCAGGCAAGGGGCCGGGTGGTGCTGGAGGACATTTAGAGGAACCAGGGCAGCCATGCACCCACCTGCCAGTAGCTGTCGTCCTTGCTTTCTGCTCCTCCACCAAGCAGGACTGACCAAGACTTGGAAGGTTCAGTCAGTCCTCTACCAACATGAGCTGACCTGAGACAGGATCAGCCTGGGGGGCTTGTGGCCAGGTCACTTTAGGGTTAGGTTGGAAGGGGTGCACTTGGGCTTGGCGGGTGGGGGGGGGGGGCTTCCTGGCTGGCAGTGAGCACTGCTGTTTCCATATAGTGGATTTCCAAGTGTTGTCTGGCCTCACCCTGTTCCAGTGGACAACTCTGTCTCCCAGTTGGGCTGAGGACCCTGGGAGGCCCAGGGCAGGGATCTCAGGATCCGCTGCTGGTGGGGCCAGACCATGGACAGTCCCCCCCCCCCCCCCCCGTTTAAGAGCGTAAATGAAACACTTGATGGAGCTAGGCCCCCTCCCCACTTCCAGCTTCTCCTAGGCAGAGATAGGCCCTGCAGACTCCAGATGGACAGACAGGGTAGGTGGAGGATGGGTGTCACCCAGTGTGCCCAGGCTGGGAACAAGGCTTTCCCGAACCCTCGCTGACCTGAACTTGCCACGGCAGCACTTTGGTATCCCTAGCGCTGAGCAGGCGCTCTGTGCAGAGCTCCAACGGGAGTCTGGGGTGGAAGCCTGCACCCCGGGCCACAAGTTCTGGTGGTTCCACCTGTGGGCAGTGGGCACAAGTCCCACTGACGGGCTTGCTAATGACAGCATGTCGGGCTGCCTGCCCAGGGAGCTACCTGCTCTGAGCCCTGGGAGCACAGGTGGGAGCCTAGAGCTCAACACTCTCCAGACCCTGTAAAACTAGTGGGGAGGTGGCTCTGGGCCAGGAGCTTGGCCTTGGACATGTCCATACCCCAGGAAGCCCCCAGGTTCCCTCCTCGCTGCCATCCCACACAGCATCCAGGTCTCCCAGGCCTCACCTTGGTGAGCCTTTGGAGTCCTGGGGCCCCTGCTCACCACACGCCAGGCCGTGTCCACACACCACTGCCCTCAGGTCGTTGCCCCACTGGCCAGCGTACCTGGGCTCAAGCCCCTTCAGTGCCCTGCTGCGTGGTTGGGGGTGGGGTCCTTGACCTTCCCTGGGCCTCAGTTGGTCCATTTGTGTCTGACGTGTAGGTAGCTAGGTCAGTGTGAGGGAGGGGGTAAACGTGTGCTGCTCCTGTGGATGCCTAGGCTGGGGAACCAAGTTTGGGGGCTTTGGCTACCAACGCTCACGTCAAATTACCTTTGCTCACTTCCCCGCAGAACCTTCTCAGTGTCTTCCCTGTGAGCTCTCCTCCCCGGCCTGGCCTTCTTCCTCATCGTTGAGCCAAATCCTCTCGGAGCCTGTGCTTTCAGTTCGGATAATCTGCATGACCCCCCACCCCGGGCCTTTTCTTTATCCCTGATTACACGTCCCACAGGGACATCAACGAGCCCCAGACCTGTGATGCACTCCCTCCGCCCACCCTGCACTCGGCCCCAAAAGCCCATCACACGGCCCACGCCAGGAGGGCCCCTCGGCTGCGCTCTGCTGGCGGTCCAGACTGGAGGTGCAATCCTGGGACCTCTGGGAGGGGTCAGCTTGACCAGAAGGTCTCCTGCAGAGCTCACATGGTACAAAGCCCCCCCCTCAATACCTCTGGGGGCCAAGCCAGGCCCGTGGCACCCCACCCAGCCCTCAGACCACATGGAGGAAGAAGCCGGCCTCGGTGTGTATAGACAGCTTTAATCTTCAGCGAGACTGGCCTGGCCTGGCCCTTCAGCATCCAGGCCACCACTGCTCTGCCCTGAAGAGTTCCCAGGGGAAGGAAACAGGATCACCGTGTAAGTCGGTGCCTGGGTGTCTGTGTGAAACATCTCTGGGCAATTCCTATTTACAGTTACGGGACCGCTGAGTGACGGACAGACACAGACACACGTCTGTGTCACCGGGGCAGGGCTGGGCACGGAAAGCAGAGTTCCAGTATTTATTATCATACATATATATATATTTTATGTGTATACACAGATAGTTTTCTCTCTTGGAAGTATTAAAAAATTGATCAACCTTCAATCTATAAAAAATACCTACTCTACATGATAGAAAAATCTCTCCTCCAAGTTTACACTGATTTACACCCAAGGCTTTCCCCAAAATGTACAATACGAGGCAACATCTTAAATCTTAGTGTAGAAGGTGGGCCACATGGGGGATGGAGGGACACAGGGCAACACGCACACAGACGCACGCACACATACAGACGCACGCGCGCACACGCACACACACCCTCTCGCACACACTGCACACAGCAGTGGCCAGTCTGTGTGCGGGGTCTTGACTCACCCGGGAGCACCCAGAGGCTCCGGGCCAGTGCGCAGGCTCAGGGTGGAGGCAGGCCCAGCAGCCCCCACGGCGATGTGCTGCCTGGCAGTGGGGGCCCAGAGCCAGGCAATGGCTCCCTTAAAGGAACCCCAAGCTGCCAGGAGGGCCTTGTTCCTGCTCTTGATCTGTGTATGGAGAGAACCTATACAGCCCGGCCTCCTGCAAAAACCCCGCTCGGTGAAGGACGGCCACTTCAACGACTTCCAGACATGTGGACTCTGCCTAGGAAACCGGGACTCACCCGGGGCAGCTGAGATCTGCCCAGGGAGGGGGGGGGTGCTCTAGGAGGCTGGGAGGCCACAGCGATGGGGAGGCAGTTTCTCACCAGGATGCTACCCGCACCTGGGGTCAGAGAGGCCAGTGACACCCACCCTGTCCAGGGAGCATGCTCCACATGGGAGGACTCTCAAGTCCTGATTTCAGAGTGGAGGCTCCTGCCCCAGCCCCCCCGGGGGAGGGGGTTACTGCAGCAAGGGTCTGACACTGGACTGAAGTACCCTGTCTGGATGGGCGATGGTAGACACAGCCCCAGGAAAGTTGGGACCCCTGCAGCTCCTAGCCAGACCCGGACACGCACCGCCTTGCCTGCCTGTACTTCCCACACCACCACGTCTGGCGAGAAGGTCCTGGGGCTGCTGTGCCGTCCAGGTGAGGGCCTCTGAGCAGACACACGCCATAGCACCCCGGTGGGGACGTATCCTTCCTTTCTTCCCTGATGGATAGGGCAGCAGAGGGGTCTGCCCCACAGGATGGAGCGCCCAGAAGGGCTCACTTGAGCCTGAGACGTCGTCTCCGCATCTCTGCATACAGCAGACCCAGCCCCACCCTCTCCTGCGTGGGCCCCGGTCCCAGGGCTCCCGTTCCTTCTCCCTCTGCAGACCCGTCACTGCGCCCAGCCCAGCTGCTGGTCTCAGCCGAGTGTGCGCCGTGGCCATCTCCTGGGTGCAGGTTGGGGTCCTGGGCCCAGCAGGCTGGGCCTTCCTGCCTCTATTTGACCTCCAGGATGGATGGGTTGGTCTCCATGATGGCCACGATGATCCGGTCAATGTAATCCTGCAGGCGGAAGTTTATCTCCTCCTGCTTCTGAATGGCATCCATGAGCTGCGGGAAGGGCAGTGTCAGTGCTGGCTTGGTGCACACACTGTGGCACGTCTGGGCAGCCAGGCCGGGATGGGCCTTACCTCATCTCGGGAGACGGAGCTGATCTCTGCAGCCAGGGACTCCGAGAAGGACGTGGAGAAGAGATTCTTGGCGCCCTGGATGCTCAGGTTGATGATCTGCCCGTTAAGCTCGTCATTCTGCTCCTTCAGGTTACGGTTATCCTGGGTGGGGACACAACGGCAGCATCATTCCCGGGGCCCGGGGCCTGGGGCCTGCACGGGGACTGGCCAGAGGGGCTTCCGGCTCAGGCACCAGCCCCCGCGCCCCCGCATGTCCCCCGCCCCATGCCGGGCTCCTGGAAGTTTCTGCAGGGGTACAGTGGTGTCTGCCCGCACCTGCTTCAGCCTGCGGACCTCCTGCTCCAGCTCGCTCTCACGGGTGCGGCTGTGGTACTCCTGCAGGCCCACGCTGCTGCCCCGGCCCCTCCGCTGCTCCGCCTCCAGCTTGAAAAGCTGCAGGTGCTCCAGCTGCTTGCGCAGGTCCTCGATCAGCTGCGGGCAACCACAGGCTGAGCAGGTCTCCCAGCACCCAGGGCAGCAGGTGCCAGGGCAGCCCTCAGCTTCAGAACCTCTGGGTCCGTCCGAGCTCCATTTCCAAGGAGGACGACAACGCCACGTCTCCCAGACCCCTCACACCCAGCAGCCCTGCCCAGCATGGCCCGACACGGTTACCAGTTTGGCACTCAGGAT
Source organism: Ursus americanus (assembly GCF_024610735.1). Lineage (NCBI taxonomy): Eukaryota > Metazoa > Chordata > Mammalia > Carnivora > Ursidae > Ursus > Ursus americanus. The sequence continues at coordinate 39,979,435 of NC_142128.1, forward strand.
GCAGGGTACCACACTCACCTCCTGGGTCGCCTCCTTGTCCCTCTGGAACTGGTGCCTCTCGTGACTCAGCCTGTCCCCCAGCTTCCTCCTGTTCTCCTGCTCGTCACTGAGCCGCAGGGACAACTCCTCGATCTCATCCAGCAACTTCTGCTTCTCCTATGGAAGGACGGTACTGGCTGTGGACATGCCTGCCTGCTGCCCCGTCCACACAGCTGTGCTGAGCGGTTTGAGCCCTCTGGGCTCAGTCCGTCAAGGCTGCGTCTCAGCCACCCTATCACACCTCTGGGGCCATGCTGACCCTGACCCCATGCATGCAGGTGGGCCTGGGGTGCTCCCAGTGTAGGGTGGCTGCACAGGCCACAGGGACGGTTTCTCAGGGGAGGGAGGGCAGGGAGGACCTATGCAAGAGCAGGATATGACCCACAGGTGCTCCGTAGGAACTGTTCACGGGAGCCAGAGCCCATGTGGTCTTGGATGTCCTCAGGGTTCAGAGCTTCCCAGGGGACACCTGGCAGGGAGGGAAGGATGGGGGTGGAGAGGCCTCTGGAGTGAGCACCTGCGGGACAGGGCATGAGGGTCCAGCTGAAGTCGGCCCCGAATTCAGCCACAGGTTCATCTCAGCTGAGCCTCTGGACCCGAGGGTCCTGTGTCCGTGGGAAAGCTGGGGAGCCAGGCAGGGACCAACACCTTCCAGCAGAGCGACGGCCAGGCCTGAGCCGTCCCTGTCCCCACCCCACGGGGCCTGTGGGCCCAGGGCCATCAGCTTGCTCTCTGGAGCGGCACGGCTTCCTGGCCTGTGGTCATACCCTTGGCTGGCTGTGTGGCTGTCTCACTTTAGAGAACCCGTCAGTCGCAAGGGTGGAGGAATGCCCTCGAGCTAGCCTGGCTGATCTCGTGCAGACGTATCACAGGGCTGGGCCCCGTGTGCTCAGCGCTCCCAGCCGACTGCTCACCTCCTCCAGGCGCTCAATGTTGGCCTTCAGACAGGGCGTGCAGGACCTCAGCTCCCCATTCTCCTCGTCCAGTTGCTGCAGCCTGAGACACAAGAACAAGGCTGGGACCTCATACCCAGGAAATGTGCCTCCTTGAGGCAAGGGAGGCCCACTGTCTCAGCAACCCCGCCAGGAGTCACCCAGGGACCCAAAGAGGCTCCCCAAGACACCCCAGCCCTTACACACCACCCGAGTACTCTAGGCCCCAACTTTTCCTTAAGGTAGGATGGTTATAAAATATACTTTAGGTTTGGTGATACTTGTGGGTTTACAAAAAAGTTGTAGACATAGTGCAGAGTCCCTGTGGATACCGGCCCCTCACAGCTTCCCACATGGCATCTGCTCATCGCTGGGGGGGCCTTTGCCCCAGCCCACACAGCCACACAGGGATATACCAGTCACCAAACCACAGACGTCATTTGATTTCCCACCAGTGCCCCTTCCCGCCCCAGGGCCCCTCCCGGGGCCACACTGCACTTGGCCGCCTCGTCTCCTTCGTCCCCATCCCCTCTGGTCTGTGGCAGTCCATAGGACTTCCCTGGCTTTTCATGACCTTGCTCGTTTTGAGCAGATCTGGTGCCATATTTGGTCCGATGCCCTTCATGTTGGGTTTGTCTGGTGTTTCTCGGGATGAGACGGGTCACAGAGGCGAGGTGCCCTTGTCACCAGATCGGGTGCCCGAGTCCACACGACTCGCCGCGGAGGATGCCGACCTGGATCACCTGGTGAAGGTGTTTCCAGGTGTCTCCTCCCGCCTGTTCCCTGTCCCGTGGAAGCCGTGCCCTGGGCCCAGCCCGAGCCCCAGGGGAGGGAGGACTCGGCACCACCCTGGGAAGGGGATCTCCACACATCACTGGGAATTTCTCTGTGAGGAAAGTTCGCGTCTCCTCTCCACGTCTTCGCCAGTCCCCACGTTGAGTGAGGCTCTGGGTCATGGCCCAGTAGTACCATTATTAGTGTGTCACTCAAAGCGGTCCAGCTTTGACCATCAGGAGCCCTGTCAGCTGCCCCATCACTGTGTGTAGATACGTGCTTACGTCTGAGCACTTCCCCACTTTCTGACACTACGAGATGCTTCGGGGCCTGCTGGCTTCTCTCCATGCCAACCACAGACTCAGCCTCTTCTCCAAGGAGCCTCTTGTCCTTTCCACAGTCCTCTCCATCCTGTCGCCTTCTGCGGTCCCCTGTACCGAGCAGGGTCTTCTTGTGCACCGCAGTGGGCTGGGGCCACACCAGAGAGGTCCCTGTGCTGGGCTGACCTCAGGGCGCTCACCTGCCCCTTCACCCCCAGGTAACTGCAGAAGGCTGACAGGATCAGCCCCACAGAGCAGGCAGCAGGTCTGCTCCGACGCAGTGACATGGAGTCCTGCCCTGTCCCCCCCGGAGGGCTTCATGACACCTGGTTCCGTCACTCCCCTTCACGTTGCTGTCCCGCTCAGAGCCCCAGGGGAGAGGCTACCAACACACACAGATGAGGAACACACCGAACCACACTGTGCCGAGGCCCAGGAAAGGTCACCCGGCTGCTGGGCCTAGCTGTCCCCAGAGCAGCACTCCACTGCGTCTGCCTGCGAGGAGGGCTGGCGTCCAGACGGCTGGCACTGCTTTGCGTGCAGCCCCTCCCGCAATGCCACTCTTGAAAATGCACAGGAGCTCTTCCCGGATAAAGTCAACCGCACCCCCAGCCTTAGGCGATGGGGAGGGCCTCGAGCTACAAGAGCTGGAGTCCTCTCATGAACAGTTCCAGGCACCATCCCGAGTCCTGAGAGTTGCTCTGTCTCAGCTAACAAAAACCCTCACTGCCCTGGGGAGCAGCTCTGGGGAGCTACCCTCTTCAACCCCTCCCCCGCCGGGAGATGTACGGGCTCGTTCTCCCCGACAACATTAAGAAACCCCGTTCGTTGGCCCAACTGCACCATGTGCTGCCCCTCCAGCCTCGACCCTGCGTGGGGGCTGCTGTCACTCTCGCGCTTTTACTGCACATTTCCTGCAGGGTGTGCATACCCATGTTCTGTTTTTCCCCCACTTCTCCTGACTCTTCAAAGGCTCATAACTCCAGATAAGCAGAAAGGGACTCCCGTCAAGTCTCAAGAAGGACCGGTGCTCCGATGGGGAGACCGTGGACCGAGACAGACTCAAAACGACATCGTGTAGGGTCTGTCTTCGAATTCTGATCCTGAGTAGTGTTACCGCGTTCCTCACGTGGGTTTTCCCCTTTCTCTAAAACCAGCTCCATTCCCAGATGGCAGACTGCCCGGGCGGGGCAGCTGTTGAGGCTGTGCGCCCCACCTGGCCTGCAGGCTCTCCACCTCGATGCTCCGCTCCCGCTCCATCTTGCACAAGAGCTCTCGGTGCCTCCGCGCCTCCTCCAGCGCCATCTCACAGGCTCTCAGCTCCTGCTCCTTCAGCTGTTCCTCAAGGGCGTTGGCTCTGTGAAGGCGAAGGGGAGGAGGTAAGAGGCCTTCTGCTCTTTCCACCAGCGCCTACCTGGAGGAGGGGCAGCAGAGACGGTGAGACTCCCACCCATAGCTCTGGTCAAGGACGGTTCTGAAGCAGAGGATGTGCCCCGAAACAGGCTTTGCTTCCCTCAGCTGCACCTGGGGCCTCGGAACCGTGGTCTCTATCGCTTTAGGCAGCTCACCCCCGTCACAGTGTGTGGGCAGGAGCCCAAGCCCACCAGGTGCCTGCCCCAAGGAGGACCGGGTACTGACACTGCAGGCTGCACACCCAAGTCACCCATTGCAGAGGCAAGGGCACGTGTTAGCGAGAATGTGAGGGCAAAGGAAAGGTCCACACAGGGGCCCTGACCCTGGCGCCTTCCCAGACCACCACGCCCACCTGCAGGAGACAGGCACTGACCATCCCAAAGAGAAGGGCTCCAGGACCTGCCCACACAGCCCATGCACCCAAGCTGTCCACGCACATAGGGCTTCTCAACCTCTTTCTGTTGCCTCACACCTAAGAGGGAACAGAGTGCCAAAGATCACCGGACTCCACAGGAAAAGTGTCGACCCAAAGTGGCCAAAGCTGTCAGAGAAACAGGACCTCACGCAGGAGGAAGCCCTGTAATTCACACCTCAGAGTGAAGATACCACTTCCAGGAAAGAGGGGCAGAACGTCTGAAGGAGATTTAGAAAGTGATTCTTAGAAACTAAAAACACAAGAAGAAAAAATTCTAAATTCAGTTAAGAGAACTGAAAAAACCAAGGGTATTACATTTTTAAAGAGAGAAAACGGGGTTCCTGGGGAGCTCAGTCAGTTCAGCGTCCGACTCCCAAGCTAAGCTCAGGTCATGAGATCGAGCCCTGTGTCAGGCTCTGCACAGGGTGTAAGGAAAGCAGAGAAAACGAGAAGAAAGTTCCAGAAGGTCTAACACATTTGATGAACAGAAGTTCAGACAGAGAAGAGAACAAACTGTCCAGACAAATAATTCTAAACCCTCCTGAACCTGAGGGGCATCTTTGAGATTTAAAGGTTGGAACCCATGTGCCAGCACAGGAAGCAAGGGCCTCCCAGCGTCCAGGGTGAGAGCCCAGACCCCACAGAGGGCGCCAGCGCCCGCCTGCCAGTTTCCCGCTATGGTTCCAGACGCGGCCACATCGTCAGTGGACGGATACACTCCAGACACGTGGCCTCGCAAAACTTACCCCTCTCCCCCCTGCCCCCGCAACCATTTGGGGACGCCCTCTGCAGACAATGAACAAGCAAGAAGGAAGAAAACATGGCATCCGGAAAGCAAGAAGCCAAGGCATCCAGCTGGTTAAATGTCTGACTCTTGGTTTCGGCTCAGGTCATGATCTCAGGGTCCTAGGATCAAGCCCTGCATCGGGTTCCACGCTCAGTGAGGAGTTGGAAGAGTCTCTCTCTGCCCCACCCCCTGCTCATGCACACTCGTGCTCTCCCTCTCTGTCTCTCTAAAATAAATAAATCAATCTTAAAAAAAAGGGGGGGGCAAGTGAGAGAACCTGTGTGGTATTGCTGGGACGCTGGTAAAGGGGCAGCAGCCATGCAGCAGGCTGGTGACAATGTGAACACTGGGAACCCTCAGGAAGCAGCAGACGCTTGTTGTTTTCAGGAGAACTCAGGACACAGCCCAAGAAACACACACAGGCTTGGACGTGGCAGGCCCTGGGTCACAGAGTGTGGACTTTCCACTCCAAACGTGGATAACTGATAATACGCGGATAACTGGTAAGTGCCGTCATATCAGACAGAGCCTCACCAGGCAGGTGGAGAAATGAGTGTGGTGGCCCACCCAGGGAGACGCGGCACACCCCTGGCGCAGCGCTAGAACCAAGCCCCTCCACGAGCACGCCGACCCCACCCCCAGCTCTAAAACAGGACCACGCAGGCAGGCCCTGCTGGGAGAGCCTGGACAGTGCGCAAATGCCCAGCCCGGGCTCCTGACTGCACAGAAAACCTGTTTCTACTGTGCAAGTGACGTACGGCTGACGTCTGCAGTAATGACTCATTCTAATTCTCAGCCTCCGAAGAGCGGACTGCCCACCCAACCCTGGAGGAAGGTCAGGGAAGTCAGTGCCATCCAGGATGAAAGCATCACAGCAGGAGCCACGTGAGTGCATGGGGCCTGTGTCCAGCCCTGCTGAGAGCACCTGGAGTCCACCTGCGTAGGGTCAGGGGCAAGCACAGGGAGGCTGCGAGGGGAGGGGCCCTTGCCTGAGGTCACAGAGTGTATGGCAGAGCCTCCTTCATGCCCTTGGGGCCTCCCCACCATCTGTCTGTGTCCCCATGACACACAGCCACATGCAGATACAGCCCAGAGAACTGAGGCTCCCGAGCCAAGCTCCCGCAATGCACGAAAACCCGATTTCCTTAAACTGGGCGTGAGACCACATGGCAGCACCGTTCCAAAACACAGACAAAACAGTGGTGGGGGAGGTCATGCCACTCCCTCAGTGACGCCTTGTCCTCCTCAGTGTGGGGCCCAACTGGGCCAGACTGTGCGTCCTTTCGGTCAGCAGTTCACAGTCTGTTTTCACCTCTGCTAAGGGCCTGCAAGAATCCGCGTGCTTCCAGGGTGGGTCCCTCTCCCAAGTGCAGGGGGCTCTGCAGGCCCTGCCCTCCACAGTCCCCACCTGCTGTCTCTGACAGTCACCTGTGCCTCAGCGTTTTCCCCTGTGAGCTGGGGCCGTGGTGGCATCAGCCTCACGGGACACAGTAAAGGGGAAAGGGAATGATGCAGGTGCCCCAAACACAGCAATCGTCACAGAGCAGCAAGTCTGTCTCCGGGCACATCAGGGTCAGGATGGGTTCTCAGAGTCGGCAACACGAGTTGGAGCCTCGATCAGAGAGTCCCAGTACCCCTCTCCCCACGCGGCCTCCGCCATCACGAGGCCAGCCTCCACCAGGTGCTCGGTGCGGGTGGCATGGGTGCTGGCCTCACTGCTCCTGAGAGGTGAGGTGGTGCCTCCTCTTGCTCCTTCCTCTGGGGCCTGACAAGTGTCGGGGAGGGTGCTAAGCTGGAACTGCCCCCTGACCTGACTCCCAGCAGCTCCAGATGTGAGCCACACCTTAGCGACAGCCAAGACCCTGCTCTGCGAGGTGCAGAGAGCTGCAAAGGGTGGGGTCTCACACTGACAGGCAACCATGACCATGGAGGGCCTCCTGCCTCACCTGTGCACAAGCTGGAGGTTCTCCTGCCTCAGCCGGCTGTGCTGTTCCCCATTGGCAGCAGTGTCCTTCTCCAGCTCCGACACCCTCTTCTCCAGGAAGACAACCTTGGGAGTGACCAGTGGCTTCAGAATCAGGAGGTCAGACAGCCTGCATTCCCAGCCCACTGTTTAGGAGGCAGTGTCCTTAGCTGGAGCTGGGTCCTTCTCATTCATGGAGAAGGTGAGCATGGGGGGTGATGGGAGGAGGTGAGCATTGGCGGGGGGGGGACGGGAATAGGTGAGCATGGGGGGGACAGGAATAGGTGAGCATGGGGAGGACGGGAGGAGGTGAGCAAGGGGGTTGATGGGAGGAGGTGAGCATGGGGTGTGATTGGAGGAGGTGAGCATGGGGGGGGATGGGAGGAGGTGAGCATGGGGGGGACGGGAATAGGTGAGCATGGGAGGAATGGGAGGAGGTGAGCATGGGGGGGACAGGAATAGGTGAGCATGGGGGGACGGGAATAGGTGAGCATGGGGGGGGACGGGAATAGGTGAGCATGGGGGGACGGGAGGAGGTGAGCATGGGGGGACGGGAATAGGTGAGCATGGGGGGACGGGAGGAGGTGAGCATGGGGGGGACGGGAATAGGTGAGCATGGCGGGGACGGGAATAGGTGAGCATGGGGGGACGGGAATAGGTGAGCATGGGAGGACGGGAATAGGTAAGCATGGGGGGGACGGGAATAGGTGAGCATGGGGGGGACGGGAATACGTGAGCATGGGGGGGATGGGAATAGGTGAGCATGGGGGGGGACGGGAATAGGTGAGCATGGGGGGGACGGGAGGAGGTAGGGGAGTGCTGCCACCCCTTCTCTTCACCTCTTGCTAAGCTGGCCCTGGAGAAGCTTGGGGCCACTTACACTGCGAGGCTGCCCTGCCCCAAGGAACCCTCCCGCCACGGCCTCTCTTGGAACTCTTATCCCACATGTGGTCTAGCTCTGTGATCACCACCCTGAAGCCCCGAGCGGCCTAAGATCCTGTCTCCAGGGGCCAGGTGAAGGGAGTCTCTGAGCGTCAGTGCACCAGGATGGGCCTACAGACAAACATGGGTGACATCCAACCTCTCAGTCCCCTCTCCACACACACCAGGAAACACTCCCTTCCACCCCACAGCCACTGGGCCTCTGAGGAAACTTGCTGGACAATGTCAGGACTGGCGGAGGATCTAATGAGCCCCTGATGGCACCACCACCACCCCTCACCCAACCCCTCACCCCATGTGGCCTGCACCCTGATGCCACAGCACCCACAAGCGCCCTAAGACCCAGCTGTGTTATCAGTAGGTGGCCCTCCCTCCGGCCCTCCACCCTGGGGCCTACCTTATCAGCAATGTCCTCTTCCATGCCCTCCATGGGGTCTGGGGCAGGGTCCTGCAGGGCGTCCATGGTCAGGGCCCCTGACTGGTGCAGGTGCCTGTGGGGAAGAAACAACGGGGTCCAGAGAAGGCCCTTAAGCAGAGCAAAGAGAGGAAAGATCACGAGTTCTGTCAACATGAGGGTTTCCGGGCCAATCTGAGAACAAGAACCAGCAGCGCGGGCCCGGGTCTCCACCAAAGGGGTACCGGCAGGACACTGTTACCCAAGGGCTGGAGAGAATTCCCGCTGCTCTTTGGAACCTGACCTCCTGGCCTCCTTCCCTGGCAGCTAATGGGTGAAGGTACTTTGTCCTCGGTAATAAAACACGACTTCATTCCTCTCTGTGATATGAAATGATCTCGTCTTCCGCCGCGGCCGTGAAACATTACTTCAGGACCCTGACTGCCACACGCAGCGTCAGCCACATGCACTGTTGCTACGTGACTTTCAAACCTACTCCTTGTGGCAGTAATAGTGAGAGCACGGGGGTCTGACCCAGAGTTTCTCCGGGGTCGAGCTTGGGAAGGTGCACAGACACAACCACGCTCTGCAACAACAGCCCCAAGGGCCAGCACCAGGGGCCACATCGGGTGCAGCCAGGAACCCCACGGACCTGTGAAAACCCCCTCCACCCCTCGGAACTCCTGCCTTGGCTCCTTAGCCAGTGGCACCCTAGCAAGTGCTCAGCAAACACATGTTTGCAGTCCCCCTAGAGACAGTCATGTTGGCTGTGGTGACACTGTACCAGCTCTAATTTACCTGCACTTACAACTCTCAGGGCATCTGCACCCAGTGCCACAGCGCATCGACCTGTGCCGACCCAGGCTCCCACTCAGCAGCCTGATGTTCAGAGCTGTGTGGCCTAGAGATAGCCACTCATCCTCCCTGAGCCTTACTCTGCCATGAAACGGGGATCATCACAAGCTGTGACAAGGTGTAAATGAGATGATAAATATAAACAGCTCCTGTTAGGATGTAACACAGAGTCAGAATTCAATAAAATACTATTATAAATTACACTGAAGAGTTCTACATTACTAAATGTATAAAGTTCTCTTTTCTTTTTAGTATTGACTGAGCTGCTGCATTTCTTAAATTTTTTCCAAACGTGTTCTAAGGGGAACAAAGAAGAAGGGCATCTTTACCCCTGGGGATCACAAGTCCTCTGGATGTGTCCTGGGTGGGACACTGAACCCAAAGGGTCACGCTGTTCCTGTCCAGTTGCTGCTTTTAAACACCCACGACTTTGGCCCCAACAAGAGCTCCTGATGGCACTCCTGGGGCAGGAAACTGCCCATCCCAGACCCAGAGACCACCCTGCAGAGAAGCCATAGTCTGGGGCCTGTCACCCCATCCTGAGCTCCTACCAGGAGCTCACAGCGTTTCCCAAGGGCTGATCATGGGACAGGAAGGTGGCAGCTGGCATGTGGCCCTTCAGGCACAAGCCGAGGGGGAGGGCCTTGTTTACGTAAACCCACCTCCACTCGGGAGACCCAGCAGGAGAGGGGGTGTGCGAGATGTCTGATACACCCCCAGAGTACCTTCTGCCCTGTGGCGGTCCTGCTGGCACTTCCCACTCCCCCCACCCCCCCTCCTGAGGCCAGCTCTGTGCTGGTGCCTCTGGGTCCTCACACGCACACAGACCCCAGAGCCACCTCCATGTGGGCTAGGCACACAGCCAGGTCCCCGAGGCCAGGGCTGCTGGTTCCAGACCCACGATCCGGCTACAGTGCTTCATGCGAAGGCCTGAGACACCGTGAGGAGTGAAAAGCACCAGTTATCTGGAGTTTCCTTAGAACTCTACCGCTGGTTTCAAGTGCAACACGGCAGATGACAACTGTGTGCGTGTGTGGACAGACTGCAGAAGAGGCTGTGTGTGTGAACCCTAACTGTAAATACCTACGGATTGGGCTTTCTCACGCCCAAGCGCATCTGTGAAGGGAAGACTGCATTCTCACAGGGGTTTCAAAGGGGCGGACAGAGCCCAAGAGCTGAGGCAGCACGGACCAGAGACCCCAGGGCCTGTGCACATCCGGGACGTGGGAGGCTGGGCAGACATTTTTACCTTCCTTCGTTTCAGCCCCTGTAGCGTCTCCGGGGTGGAACATGGGTGGAGGGGAGGAGGAAAGCAATGTTAAACTTGTAATCAACGTGTGGTCTGGAACAAACATAATGTTCCCTGGAGTCTGGACTCGCCTCTACAAGGGGGATGGTGGGGACAAGTGCAGAGGAGGGCTGATGACCTTCACCTCCGCTTCTGCTGGGTCCTGAGCCCCTAACACTACAGAAAAAGACAAACAGGAGGGTCACATGCCACAGACAAGAGAAGAGGTAGAGGAGAGGGGTAGGAGGCTCCCTGCAGCCGACCAGGGAGGCCCAGCACCCGAGACCACAGAAGAGCAGCTCCAAACCACACCCTCACGAAGGAAGAGCCCGGACACCAGGGCCCACAAATGGCAAACACACACGCACAGCCCAGCACAGACCCCTGAAGGCCGACAGCCAGGCACGGATTCCTCTCTGGGAAAGCAGCCGGCACAGAGCCTATCCACACCACACGCCGGCCAGAAGCTGCCGCCAGCTGTGAGCAGCCAGGGCACCGTGAGCAGCAGCACCAGCCGGGGTGGCGAGGGAAACCCGAACAAGAAAGACCCGCACACAGGGAAGAGACGGGGAGAAAGAGCCTGTGGCCTGTCACAGAAGGGGCCAGAGCAGAGAGGCAGCAAGATGAGGCGGTCAGGGCCACAACCAGCAGTTCCCGAGGGAGGACAGGAGACAGGCAACGCTATCAAACAGCTAGAGAAAGGTCCCCAGGACGAAGGGGTGGCAACTCCCAGATCAAAACAGTCCATCTGTCATCCTGCCCAGCATAATTAATGGGAAGAAGGACTCACAAGACTCATCGTAAAGTTTCTGAACTTCAGGAATAGAGAAAACATGTGACAAGCTTCCAGAGAAAAGGTCGCGAAGAAAATGAGAAAACCTCTGGGCTCTGGCAGCAGCCCTAGTGCGGGAAGGTACCAAGCGGTTCCTGCAAAGCTTTAAATGGGAGGGGTTCCCAACCTAGAATTCTACACCAAGCCGAAGGATGGGAGGGAAGTACCCAGTAAGGTCTTAGAAATATATCTCCGGAGGGCACCTGGGGGGCTCAGTCAGTTAGGCATCTGCCTTCAGCTCAGGTCATGATCCTGGAGTCCCAGGATCGAGCCCCACATTGGACTCCGTGCTCAGTGGGGAGTCTGCTTCTCCCTCTGCCCCTCACCCTGGTCGTGTTCTCACTCTCTCTGTCTCTCTCTCTCTCAAATAAATAAATAAAATCTTTAAAAAATAATAAATTTTTTTTAATGTATCTCCAAGGCACATCTCTTCTCAAGAAGCTACAAGGAGATATGCTGGACAAAGATGTAGATAAAAAATAGAAGACGGGCTCAGAGAGTGAAATGACAAGCCAGGAAACAAGTACCGGAGTGCACACGGAGGCGGCAGGACCACTGCCCGCAGCCGCCGTGCCCGTGCAAATGGCAGAGGCCTTGGGAGCGACACCTGGGCAGGAACAGGGCTGGGGGGGGGGGCTCAGGGGTGCGGTGAGAAGGTGAGGCAAGTAGCAATACCACAGGCATCATGGATTCCAGAAGAAGACTTGTCTGAGAAAGGAAGTAAGTGAGCGTTATGTGGCCTCCTGTGAAGGACGCTGCCATCTGACGAGCCCTGTGAAAACTGTCCTCAGAGCCAGCCTAACAGGGCAGGGTACTTGTGTGTGCTGCCGTCTCCCACTGCAGGAAGCCGACAGGTAGACCCAAAGCTGCAAAGTGGAGCAATGGGCACAAAAGCGTGCTCCTCAGAAACTCGGTGTGGGCATGCCTCCTCCTGCTGCTCACCTTGGAGAGCCAGTGGGGGCGGGAAGAGCGCAGCCGCTGGAGGAGGCCGACCCAGAATCCAGACCTGGGCTCTGCCAGCACCCTGGCAGATGCTACCGGGGGCTAGCAGACACCAGACCCACGCACATGCCGCCAGCCCCTACCAGACCTTACGGCAAAGACTTGGGAAGAAGGGCGCAATGCCAGAAGCTCTCAGTACCAACCTCCCCATCACAAAACAGGGTCTGCTCACAGCGCTGGAGATTCTTTCCAGAACCCATCCCGCAGAATTAGTTTTAGTCCCAAACCACGAAGTGACTTTCAAAGGTTTAAAAACATACCATGGAGAATGGTATTTTCCGAACGTGTTTTTAAAGAGCTGTGATCAGTGATATATTTCAGAAGAACATCTCAGTAAATAACGAAGGGTCTCCTACCTTGCCACCTTCCTGCTGGAGAGCCGTTTCGCTGGACTGTGCAAAATCAAAATAAACAGGAAAATCGTGTCAGAGAACAGACAGGGAGGAATGGGAGGAAACAGGAAATTCAGGCTGAAGAGATATGGGGTTGGGGGCATGTTCACAGGCATGCAGCGCCTGCCCCCAAGGCCGGCACCATGCACAGAAAGGCCTGCTCAGCAAAGCATTCGAGGACACGGGAGCAATCTCAGGGCCTTGCCAAGGCCTCAGCAAGTCACATTATTCCACTCCCACGGAAATCCCAGACGGAGCCACGACCAGACCTCAGCTCAGAGGCCGAGCCCAGCAGCGCACCCACCAGTCGGCTGCGCTGGGTCCGAGCTGCCGGCAAGTGCCATGCCCCAAATGCATACCCTCCAACTGCCTGGCCATCAGAGGCCCCTCAAGCAATGTGACACAGGCCTGTTTGTGACAGGAAAGTTCTGTCATCAGCTTTAACTTAGGCACTGAAACCGCAGGGTCCAAAATCCTGCCCAGGCGGTGACTTGGAGGCCATTCCTGTGGCCACTTCAAGGCAGTAAATACGGTCAATTACATATCGTCCAGCTGACAGAATCGTCTGCAGTGGCAAAAAAGGCCAAACTTACCTTCTCTCTCATTTCTGAAGTCCAGAAGTGTTGGGGTTTTTAAGATTTTATTTACTTATTTGAGAGAAAGAGAGACGGCGAGGGCATGCGAGAGAGCATGGGGGGGGGGGGCGGGGGGCAGAAGGAGAGGGAAAGCCAGGCTCCCTGCTGAAGTGCAATGTGGGGCTGGATCCCAGGACCCTGAGATCGTGACCTGAGCTGAAGGCAGACACTTCACCAACTGAGCCGCCCAGGCGCCCCCAGCCTTATTTTCAAATGTAACTGCTAAGCTATGAGCTCAGCCCACAAGAAGCCCTCTCTTCAACGCCGGGAACCAGCCCCATCGCGTCTCCCATTAGCGTGCTTATGTCAGATACACCTACGACTCCCTCATGGCTCGGGTGGAAAAGTCTATCCGAGGACAAACATGTGCTGTGTCAGTTACGGATCGACGGCCTCCCACCTCCAGACTCATCCTTCCTACTTGTTCTGTGGAAATGGATCCGGGCCCTGGAGTGATTCCTCCTTTGCAGTTTCTACCAGCAGAGGGTGCCGGAGGGGCCCCACGTGCCCACGTATCCCGGGGTACATCTGGTCCATCTCACCCCAGATCCTGCCCGGCGGCCCCCCATGTGCCAGCCCCAGCGGTGTCCTCACAGCTCTGCGCAGAGTTCTGGCACAGAGCGCCTAGGCTGAGGCCCCTCCCAGTGAGGCTTTCTGACAGCCAGAGGGCAGACTTCCATCAAGTTCTGGAAGGTAGGTTCCCGACAAGTCCCGCTGGTATGGCACCAGGGTGGCATCCAGGCGCCGGGCAGCAGGTCGGCCCTCAGCCCAGGTGGGGCGGCTGCTTCTCAAAAGCTGCTGTCCTTGTGAGCCTCCCCACTCTCAGCAGCCAGCACCTCATGACTCAGTCCCCGGTTACGGTTACGCACTCTTCATTAAACGCCCCTCGTTCAAACTACCGTGCGCTCCTCTCTCCTGGCAGGACCCTGACTGACACCACAGACTTCACCCTCGTATCACGGGGACTGGTGGTACACAGCAATCTTGCAGGGACTGCACCACCAGTCCAGTTCTGAGGTTTATAATTGGAAAACAGACCTTATTATTCTTGATTTCTTCTTAATATTCTTGTTAATTTCTACAAAATAAATTTTTTCATAGAGGCTCCCAGGTACCTGGAAAAAAGGATCACTATAGGCATGTTCTGAGGCTCACTGGGTAGAAAATATATTTGATGGGGCACCTGGGTGACTCAGTCAATTAAGCATCTGCCTTGGGCTCAGGTCATGATCTTGGGGTCCTGATCGAGCCCCGAATCAGGGAGCCTGCCTCTCCCTCTCCCCATGCTCGTGCTCTCTCTCCCTCGAATAAATAAAATATTTAAAAAAAAAGGGAGGGAGGAAGGAAGGAAATATATTTGACATTGAAGCTTCCAGACACAGTGGGGACTGAATCACCGTCTACCATCCACAAACCAAAACCAAATTCATTTATTCTGTGGTAATTCCACGGGAACCAACAAGCAAGATTTAGATCTCCTTAACTTCAGAGTCTGGAACAAATTTCCCGACAGTTGTGTTGTGATTACAATAATGATTTTAACGGCATATGAGCCCACCTTGATAGGGTCTTCCTCAGGGAGTGGCTGAGACTGGACACAAGGCCCCACCGAACTTGCCGGCCACCCTCAGCTGCACGCCAGGCTCCCCATCAAAAGGCCCGGCAGAGGCGACCATGGCCGTCCCGCAGCAGGTTCTCACAAAGATCATTCCGGAACCGAGACGAGATACACGTCTCTGTGCTTACTCTCAAATACAGACAAGGTACTCCTGTACTCGGACCCACTGAAGCAGGTCTCCACGTGGGACGCACAGGGGACCCCTCACCAGCCAGGCGGAGGGACCTTCCCGGAGCACGGCACACCCAGCTAAACACACGCCACGTGAAGTGAAAGACTGGTTTTCCCTGCGAGAGAGGCCAGCAGGTCTTTGAAGTCACTAAATGGCACATTTCCCCCGTTTCCCGGGAAAGCTAGGTTCTTGTCAGGACTTCCGGGACCTCCCCCGGCCTCCCCTTCGAAGCTGCCAACTGGCCACAAAGAAACCTTTCCACGCGACTGGGCATTTGCTGGATTCTAGTCTGTGCTGTGGGCGATGCACAGAACGTAGGAAAAGGGGCTGAAGACACTAAATGTGCTGTACTGGAACCAGAGGTAGGTCAGCAGGCACGATGGGGCTGTCGGCCACAGGGACCCACCAGGAACACTGAGCTGAGCTTGGCTGAGGCTCTAAGGGGGCAGGCTCCTCAAGACAGGGGAGCAGGTTTTGGAAGACAGCTCTTCTAAACACAGTGAAGCCATCAGGATGGCTGGTCTTTCTGCCACATTTTATGGCACCTCCCACCAGCCCAAGGTCCCTTTTTTCAGGAAGCCACTCCAGACTGCCACGCGGGAGCCCACAGCACTGATGAGCACCTACCATCCCGTCCCGCCCAGCGTGAGAGCTCTCCGTGGGCCACTCACCAGCTCTGCGGGGCTGGCGCTGCTGCGGTAAACCACACAATGGCCCACCCAGGGGCTTGCCCACACGAGACATGCCGATCTGCACAAGCTACTCCAACCCATCTTCCTTAACTGGAGTGGGTCACGGTGTAAGGAGCCAGCTTCCTTCTGAAGCTCTGACCTGAGCAGGCTTGGGTATGGAGGACGGAGAGGGAGGCAAACACTCAGACACAAACCGGAACCGGGAGACAGGGAAGAGGGACAGAATGGGGACGGACCAAGGCCAGGGGGCAGCAGGCACATGCTGGGTCCCAAATGCCCCCCCCCTTTTTAACTGGATGCCCATTTTAAAAACAGGGTAGCAAAGTTGGATATTCTGGTAAGACTCTGCGGAAGCCTTACAGAAATGGTTTGGGGGGCACCTGGCTGGCTCAGTCAGTAGAGCATGTGACTCTTCATCTTGGGTTATGAGTTTGGGCCCCACGTTGGGTGTAGAGAGGACTTAAAAATAAAATATCTTAAAAAAAAAAAAGAAGAAGAAAATAGGTTCAAGGAAAGGCTCGCCTGATTTAAACATACACTTCTGAAAGCTGCTTACAAATCTATTTTGGGGGGTTTTTTGAGAGCCAGAGGGCATGAGCTGTGGGAGGGGGAGAGAGAATCCCAAGCAGACTCCATTCAGAGTGTGGAGCCTGACGCAGGGCTTGATCTCACGATCCTGAGATCATCACCCGAGCCAAAATCAGGAGTCAGATGCTAGACAAACTAAGCCACCCAAGAGCCCCTACAAGTGAGTTTTTAAAGACCAAATGTCACTTTAAATTTCATAAAGCCCTTCCATGTGACTCTCAGTTGAAGAAATCTTTTAGTAAGATGAAGAAAGCCTCCCTTTCCAGGTGCAGACATTCTTTCACACACCAGACGTCCCCATGCAGGACACACAGCGTGTGAGGGCAGCTCCCTCCCATGGGACTGAAGCAGTGGCTCGGACGGAGGCATGCACACAGAGCAGGCAGGGCAGAGCGCACCACACACAGGCTCAGCACATGCAGGGGGATGCAGGGCAAAGAAGAGTCCCGCTGTCGCACACTCGTCCTTCGGCTACAGCTGAGCTAGTGGCGCCAGGGGCCAGCGCGGCGGCTCACCGGACGCTCCCTCCCGCGTGAGCAAAGAGCAAGGCCAGGCACTGATCATTACCTATTCTTTTCAAGATCATTCAGGCGAGCAGAAAGATCCTCGAGGCGGTTGATTTGTTTGTGGCACTGGCTACAGTAAAACTCAAAAGCCTCATCAGTGAGGATGCTGTGCAGCTTTGCGGCAAGCGGGTCGGTGCTAGAGAGATGAGAAGTGTCAGTTCAGAGACAGCAAGGACCCACAGGGCTGTCTGGGACTCCACGGCGGGGCTGGACACAAGCATGTTGTCAGCAACCTGCCTGTGGAAGGCTCTTTCCTTTACACTGCTGGGGGCCCACTTCCCTCAACGTCACCTCCAGGACTGTGACACGACCAGCTGGAGCAGTAGGGGACTGGGCCACACACCTGCTCCTTCCTGGTCAGGTGCTCAGGGGAAACAGGTGTGGCCCATGGGCTTCATTGGAAAACAAACACTCTTCTCTAACAGGAAGTACATGGCTGGACACACTACCTTGTCCTTTGTCAAAAACACAGCCGTGTGAGAGCAAAGCGCAGGTGAGCTGTCACCCCTGCCCCGCAGCTACGGCTCAGTAAGTAACTGCTCCAAAGCCCACCAGCCTCCAAAGCGGTGCGCGCACGAGGAGTCAGTCGTAGGTTTGCCTGCCTGTGACCTAATCTCAGTGGACTTTCGGGGCACTGGGGGGCGCCTGCTGCGGGAACGTGAAAGCAGAGAGGCAGCCACGTCCCTGGGGTGTTAGGACCTGCCGGCTTTTGGAAGCCCGTTTGGAGGTTCCATGTAAAGACAGGTTGAAGGGAAATGTCAGTGGTAGTACAGAGGTGACACCTGAGACAGAAAACAGTGAAAAGACCACGTGAGAGGCACCGACTGAGCAGACAGGAAGATTACCGAGATGGACACGCACGTTCAGCAGGGCCCAGTCCTCGGCCTCTGCGTCAACACCACACACGCGCGTGGAGAGGAAAGCTGCTAAAAGCATTCACACGCTTCACTCGTGCCAACTCCCAGAGACTTGCCACAAAGGCCCTCTGCCAGGCCGGTGGGTCCTCTGGGCCACGGCAACAGTCTGGGCAAAGGAAGGGTCTCGCAGATGTGGGTTCAGAGATACTCGGCTTCTGCTGTCAGCAGAGAGAGAGGGTCTCAAGAACTGGCCGCCAAGGGGCGAGCTGGATGCCGTGGACCTCTTGCTGAGCCAGGCAGGAGCCTCACCTGCAGAGGCGGGCACGTGCTCAGATGGGCCGGTCTCCAGGGACAGGCTGCCAGGTCCACAGGCCCCTCATCTGGAGACGAGGGAAGCCCTAAGAGGAAGGCAAGCTGGGGAGGATCCAGCTCCACGAGTGAACGTCTCACCCTTTAGACCTAGCGTTTCAGCTTAGTCAGCCACAACCTCCCAGACAATTTGGGGACGCCTGACAATTACAAGGAAATGACTCCAAAGAATCATTTGTGACGTGGAAGCCTCCCACAGAGGCTGATCGAAGGGTACAAACTTGCAGCTACAAGAGGAACAGGGTCCGAGGACTGAGAGTAAACACGGTAGCACGTGCACACACACTCACACACGCGTGTACATACATGCACATACACACAAGCCCCAGCAGAGCAGGGCTGCGTTACCTGGGGGTGAGGAAAGCGGGGTCTCTGCGGCCATGCTCCCCGTTGCAGAGGGTCTCCAGGGACAGCTCTGCCTCACTGCCTTCCCCATAGTCCTCGAAGTGCTCCTCGCCGCCTATCACCGCGACGGCGGACTGGCTGTGCAGGTGGGATCTGCAAGGGCAGAACAGAAGCGGCACACTGCGACGTGCGGCCCCAGAACTGAGGGGATTACGGCACCTTCCAGTAGAAGTGCCACTCGCCACACGTGTGAGCTCCCATGTCCTAGCAGCCACGTTAGAAAGAAGTGAACAGGTGAAACTGATTTTAATAATGTATTTTAACTTTTCCAACATATCCAAAACATCATTTCAGAAGCAAGATTTTGTATTCCTTTTTTAAAAAAGATTTTATTTATTTGACACAGAGAGAGAGAGAGAGAGAGCGTGAGCGTGAGCATGGGGGAGGGGCAGAGGGAGAAACAGACTCCCTGCTGAGCAGGGAGCTCCATGTAGGACTTGATCCCAGGATTCTGGGATCAGACATTTAACCGACTGAGCCACCCAGGCGCCCCTATATTCTTTATTTTGTAACAAGTCTTTGAAATCTGGAGTTCGTTGTACACCGAGCACATCCCAATTTGCTCAGCAGCCCCACATGTCAAGCATTCAGCTGCGGACACAGGCCCACGTCTCCTGCAGATGCACCCCACGCCTCATCACACAGCCGCTGGCCAGTGTGGGTGCAGACTTCTGCTGTGACGTAAAATTCGGAATAGCAGACTCCAACCAGGGAAAGTAAAGGGCTTGCTAGCACCTGTCCTCCTTCTGAGCGGGAGGTCACTCCTCCACGCCCACCTTGCACAGTGCAGGGTCACGGGGCCAGGCGAGATGCTCGGGCATGCCTGGAGCTGGCAGAAGCTGAGCCAGTGCCGGGAGGCCCAGGGTGTCACCAGGGGCAACAGAAAACAGCTGTGATGTCATCAGCTCCTCCACCAGGGCTGGATTAAGCTCATCACCACTACCCACACAAGAATCTGAGAGCTGCCGCTCTCAGAAGACGAAAGGGAGCCTTAGAGAGCCAAGTGATTGCCCTGCAGGCAGAGTCAGGGACGGGACTGGGTCTCTGTGCATGCACCCCAGATCGACATGGCTGCTCAACACTCAGACCAAGAATGGACAGACGGAGCAGCCTGCACAGTCCAGCCCCAGCCCCACACACACTCAGCCACCGCACAGGACCAAGGAGACACCAGACACTGAAGGAAGGAGGAACCTATTCAACACTGAGGCTGAGTCGACTGGATCCTCATTCGAGAAATGACCCCAACCTCACACCTCACACGAAAAATCAGTTATAGAGAGATAACAGATCTGAATATAGAGATAAAAAATAAAGCTCTTAAAAGAAAACAAGTAAACATCATAGTCATGTGAAGTAAGCAATACTTTGTACAATACAGAGGGAGCGCCTGAGTGGCTCAGCTGGTTAAGCGTCGTGATTCGGCTCAGGCCCCAGATCGAGCCCCACACTGGGATCAAGCACAGTATCAGGCTCCCTGCTCAGTGGGGAGTCAGCTTCTCCTTCTCTCTGCTCCTCCCCCCACCCCCTGCTAGTGCTCTCTCTCACTCACTCTCTCAAATAAACAAATAAAATCTTTAAAAAAAACCCAAACTCCTACAAATCAGTACGAACAAGACAGGCAAACAGATCAGGAGAGGCCTAATCACACCCATGAACCGGAACCACGCTGCACTTCACCAGCAAAGCTGAGTAGTAGCCACAGAGACCATATGGCCTGCAAGCCAAAAAATACTTATTATCAGGGGCGTCTGGGTGGCTCAGTCGTTAAGCGTCTGCCTTCGGCTCAGGTCATGATCCCAGGGTCCTGGGATCGAGTCCTGCATCGGGCTCCCTGCTTGGTGGGAAGCCTGCTTCTCCCTCTCCCACTCCCCCTGCTTGTGTTCCCTCTCTCGCTGTGTGTGTCTCTCTCTGTCCAATAAATAAATAAAATCTTTAAAAGCATATATTTATTATCTGGCCTTTTGCAGAAAAGGTCTATAGACCCTGCAATAAACAAATGGGTAAAAGACTTGAACAGGTACCTCACAAAAAAGATCTCCAAATGGGCAATAAACCCAAGAAAAGGCGCTCACGTAGGAAATGCAAGGAGGAGCTCCCCCCACCAACACTGCTCTCCACGCCCCCCCAGAGAAGGGACCGGCTGCCTCCAGAAGCCCACAGGCGGCGGGCGGGCAAGCACCTACGAGAGCCCGGTCCGCACCTGTCCCACAGCCCGACAAGCATGCTGCAGATGCAGCACCGCCCCGCTCCTAGGGACACACAGGCCACGAGACACGCAGGGTTTGCAGCAGCTTCGACCCAGATGGCCACCAGCAAGGAATTAAAAAGCTACAGCACACTCATCCAACAGAATGATAATAATGAAAACAAAGGATGGACGACTACACACAACCATCCGGATGGACCTCAACAGCCACAACGTTAAGTGAAAGCAGCCAGGTGTACAAAGGCTACAATTCTGCGTGGCCGCTCTGACTGCGGCACAAGCCGGGCCAGTGGTGCTGTCGTGAGGGGCCTATCCGCACGCACATGCCACTACGGGATACTGCAGTTAACGAGGAAGAAACAAAATCCCCGGGAGGGCCAAACGAGAAACGACATCAAATAAAACGAGCAACACGAAATAAAACCAAACCACTTCCAAGGCTGTGAAGCATGATGGCTTCAGCACAGCACAGGGCAAACTGCAAGCTCTCATTCCGGGTCCGCACAGGCCACCCAGCACCTCTCAGACCCTGCCCTCTCCCTTCGCTGGTCTTCAAACACATGGGGACACCTGGAGCAGGGGCAGGGGGGTAGGAGCAGAAGATCTGGGTAGGGATGCAGGAAAGACAAGCAGGTTCTAAGATCCTACTGGGAGATGTGCCCTGAATATGGTGTCCTGCCCTGGTTTCTAAGAACTTCAGTGAGAAACCCAGGATCAAGTTTCTCTACAACCAAGGAAGTTTGCAGCATGCACAACCGGGTTCATCTGCTGCCAGCAGGAGGAGCACTTCCTCACAAGGCGGTCAGCTATGGCTGACCCACGGCTCAGGGCAGCGGGGGGTGGGCCCACAGCAGGACTTCAGGCCACCCCGGAGGGTCCACATTCTCCCCAGGTCCTGCAAGGATCTCACACCACTCTCTGACACCAACCCATCCACAAACCCAAAGTGCCCACAGACACATCCACTCAGTGTCTTAGGAGCAATACCCAGGGTACGGACCTGCCCGGGAGCAGCAGCAGAGCGCCGTGGCCGGGATCCTCCATGGCGTCCAGGCACTCAGAGGGCACAGCTGAGCCACCCGCGCTGTCTGCATCCCCTTCCGTCTGCAGCTCAGGGTGCACCAGGGTGCCTGTGTCCTCGTCGGTGAAGGTCTCACACTCACTGTAGGTGCTCTCAGACCCCATGTATGCGCTGTCTGTCACCTCATTGGCCTAGGAGAGAGGGCCGGGAGTCAGTGCCATATCCTAAAATGACCACGTGTCAGTAAACCCCGATGGCCCACACAGTGCCCGACTGCAGGCGTCGAAGAGACCGTGTGGAGAGAGCCTCAGGCAGAGTCCCAACCACACCTCTAAGCAGAAACATTAGCTTAACAAACAATCCAGTATTTTTAAACACTGAAACACAGACGTGTTCCAAAGCAGAAAAACTACTAGAGCAATTCTGAAAGTTATGTAGGTGTACCTAAAACAGACAGAAGGCATCCCAACACCACAGGATGAACCCCAGTGGGACCACCCATGTTGTGGCTATCGGCACTGAATTACTTCTATCCAAAGAACATTGTAAGAGCATACTAATTAAAAAGTCACCATCGATATCTGTTGTGTATGTTCAGGCTACTGCTTTAAATTCATTTACGTGGTCTAACCTCAAAATACCGACCCATCGATTATTAACCAATCCATTACGTTCTCTGGTTAAAGGCCTACCTTCCACAAAACCTGTATCTCTGTTTTCACTCTTCTGGACCCAGCGCCCAGCACAGGGCCCAGCATGCAGCAGCACACTGCAAATGACTTAAATCCGAAGAATCATTTAACAGGCCATTTTCAATTTATCATCTCGGCTTTAACTGCAACGCAATTGCACTGGTTAGGGAAAGCACCAACATTCCATGCTCAAAAGAATCTGGGGTTAACAACTTGAGAACAAATAAGATTCCAGAAAAGTAGCTGGAAAAGGTGCACTCTGCCTTGTCCTTCTGATGTGACCAGAGAACAGCGTGCTCAGCTGGGCCGTGGTAACTAACTCTGAGGACCTCTCATGGCTGCACCCCCTCGGCTCCTCGCCCCATCGAAGAGGCATGAAGGAAGGGCCCAGGCTGAGCTGGCAGGATCCTAGTGTGCCAATGACAGGCCAGGGTCCGTCCTCCATCCACCATCCACCAGCCCAGTAACCCCACGCTGGGGTCCCAACCACTCCAAGCCTGTCCCCTCATCTGCAAAACGGGACGGGGATTAAGAGACCACACAGGCAGGTACGGAAAGAAACCTGGAGGACTGTGGGGTTCACAAGTCCCAGCTGTGTGTGCAGCCAGAATAAAATGGAATGACAGGACAGGTAGTGCATTACCTATGCTCTCAAGGGAAAAACCCCATCTTCCAACTGAGGAACCCCTAAAAAACCCTCACTTCAAAATCTGAAACCAGGAAATCACTTTCAGAGACTCCCCATCACTGAGCAGGCATCACTTCCTGCTGGGCTCAGGGCTGGCTCTATGCTCGGCCTGTGGGCAGCGCGGGCAGAGACGGGCGGTCTGAGTTGGCAGGCACAAAATCCACAGCCAGTTCCCGACGTCTGCTGCAGGGTGCTGCCGGTTCGCTGCCCAGACGGCACTGCACACTCACGCAGGGGTGCTGCCTGAGAATCACCCAAGGACAGGAGGAAGACCCCCACCCCACTGCTCCTTGTCTTCATGACAGTCCGTGCACCTTCCTCAACCACTCAGTCCCCAGACTCAGGAAGCAGGCGATTCCCACAGACCCCAATCCTCACCTAGCAGGCCCATCAAGGGCCCCGAAGACCATGACTGGGGACCTGAGATGATTTCCTGTAGGGAACAGAACTTAACTCTTGAGGTCAGCTTTTGAAAAGCCAACCAACCAACACCTCTGAAATGGCACAATGCTCCCCCTGGCCAGCAGGGACCCCAGGCCCTCGACAGGCAGCTCAGCGTGCGCACGGGCAAGCCAACTCTGCACGGAGCGGAGCACTTCCTCCCGGGAAGTGAAGGAGGTGCAGGCATCGGGCCTGGTTAGTTCACCTGCAAGGAGCTCACACAGATCGTGCAGCCCAAAGCTTCCTTGGACCTTGGACAGGACGGTTCAGGGTGGACGTCACTCTCCACTGACACAGAAACCATGAGGCACAAAACCGACTGCCGCAGGTCAGGCACACACACGCCATTCTAGGCAACTCGCCCACCTCTTAAACAGGTGAGCGGGACGAAAGCTCCCCCACCTTCAGCTCCGCATTCCTGAGGCAAATCCACTGCTTCCACACCGCAGGAGAGTCAAACAGATGAGCACTGCTTCCCGCGTCACTGAAGGCTTCACGTGTGCACTGA
The DNA here is from genome assembly GCF_024610735.1 of Ursus americanus. NCBI lineage: Eukaryota > Metazoa > Chordata > Mammalia > Carnivora > Ursidae > Ursus > Ursus americanus. Next base: position 40,003,244 of record NC_142128.1, read on the forward strand.
CACTGTACTTGCCCCCAGTTATAAGGAAACAGTGTCCTGGAGGTCCGGTCCCCACACCACTACTCCGAGCCCTCAGACACCTGGTGTGGTTGTTGAGCAGTCACAGCCCCAGGGCACGGCACGCAGGGCAGCCCCAGGGGGTCAGGAGCCGCTCACCCTCAGGATCTGTCAGCAAGCCCGGCAGCTTCCCAGAGCAGCTGGCTACACATCTGCCTTCCCACCAGAGGCAAAGGTCACCTCAGGGCACCTCCCCCGTACTGGACACAAGACACAGAACCAGCTCATGCACCCGACCCGTCAGCTCGCGTCTGCCACCACACGGGACTCAACTCTGCCCAGAAGCCCACAAACCTATGTTACAGATTTTAAAGTATTTACAAACTGCAGATGTTAAGAACTCACTGGAAAATCAAAGTACATTTGGAAAATTCTGCCACGTTACTGTTACCTTCACTGGTTAACAAAGGATCTGCTGATGGAGACGGACGCCGGGTTCAGAGCCATCGGCAAGGAGCTCAAGTGTGGCCGACACTGCCCGGTATCCTCACTGCCCAGGTCATGGTCCCTCGGAGGGACACATACTGCTCCTCTCACCCTCAGGCGCTAGTCTGGGCGGCGTCAACAGGCCTCGCCCGGCTCCACACACCGGCTCTGGGAAGGGCGTGCTCTTGGAGATGCCCTCCCCATGGTATCGCAAGCACTGGGGATGCCTGTCCAGACCGGTCGCCAGCTTCTTGCGACTAACCCCGCGGCCTTCCTATTTGTCAGTTTGTTGAGGTTTCAGCAAAACCTGCGTGCTCACCTGAAGGTACATCACAGCCTTGGAAAAAGTTTAACCTGCTCCCAGACATGCTCCATTAATCCTCCTGCTATGGGAAGGGGGGCAAAGTTCAGGAAGTGTCCTCATTGGGTTTTTAACAGACTGCAGAACAGTGGCTTCTGTTCTTGACTTTCAAACCTCTGTTGTAACAGTTTGCAAGAAGACACAGTCCACATTCATTTTATTAAGGCAGCTCTTTCCTCTAGATGCCTTGTTGGGAGAAGGAGGGAGGCACAGAGGAAGCACAGCAGGGACAATTCTTATCATTTCTCTTTGTGTCTGTTCTCTGTGACCCTCCCATGTCCTTCCAGGAACCCTGAGAGATGAGCTCACCCCTGCAGGCAGCAGGGGCCTTGGGCACCCCACCCTCCCCTCTGCATTCCGGTGAATGTGACAAATCTTACTGGAGTCCTCACCCTGTCCCCCTCTTCTCAGAGAGGCCACATCAGTAGCTCTTCTAGGAGGTGCTTCAAGCATGGAGCCAACAGGAAGCAGAGGACGACCCAGGAGCAGCCCAGCGGTGAACTGCAAAGGCGCCCCTGACCCACACTGCTGTGTGTTCAGCCAGGAAGTCAGCATAAGGCTTCTTTATCTCTGAAGATCAGAGGGCCTCCAAATGGGGTATTTGGGTGTAATGCACATATTCTCCACCCATATTTTTATTGAACTTTAAGATTACAGGAGGTACAAGATTTTTTAAAAGAACACCTTTGCGTAAGTTTCACAGTACCTGGTTCCAATCCCTTGAGAGTTACATCTAAAGATCATAAAAAGCAGGAAAGGGCATGGAAGAATTTTAAATGCACATTATTAAGCAACAGAAGCCATCAGCAGAAGCCACACACTGGATTCCAACTCCATGACATTCTGGAAAAGGCAAAACCATGGAGAGAGCAGATCGGCTGCTGCCAGGTGCTAGCGGGGAAAGAGGGGTGAATCCAGGGAGCAGAGAGTGTTGAAGGCAGTGAAACCCTCTGCATCACAGTACATGGTGAACATATGACTTTGTACATTTGTTAAAACCCGCAGGACGCACGGGGCGCCTGGGTGGCTCAGTCACTGAAGCGTCTGCCTTCGGCTCAGGTCATGATCTCGGGGTCCTGGGATCAAGCCCCATGTCAGACTCCCTGCCCGGTGCGGAATCTGCTTCTCCCTATGCCTCTGCCCCTCCACCCAATCCCACCCTGCTTGTGGTCTCTCTCTCTCTCAAATAAATAAATAAAATCTTAAAAAAAAATTCTAATAAAAAACCCCCACAGAATGCATTAACACCAAGAGGAAGCCCTAATGTAAACTCTGGGATTTTGTTATCAACAATACATCAATACTGGATCATCCAGGATAACAACTGTACCACACTAATTCCTGCCAGATGTTCATGATGGAGAAACTGTGACTGAGTCAGGGGAGCGGGGGGCGTGGGGGGGGGGCGTGGGGATGGGGACTCTCTGTACTATCTGCTCCATTTTCTGAAAAGCTAAAACTGCTCAAATATAAAGTACTAATTATTTTTCAAAAGTAACAACAACTTAAAAAAGAAATGTTTCCTCCTTTCTGGAAAAAACAAACAAAAAAACCCAGAAGCATCCCTTTTGTATTCTTTGAAACATGGGGTCTCCACCATGCCTTATGAAGGTGACATGCACAAAATGGGAGCTGGCACCCCTGAGGGCACCACAGAGGCGGGGGGACTACAACACTCCTGTGGCCTCACGGGTCCGCCGGCACAGAGGATAGGAAGGGGCCAGAGTTGGACAGGACCCCTGCCCACTCCGCCCAGGGTTCAGGAGGCAGCCCCAGCACCAGAGGCTCCCACACTTTTGGGTCAAATGAGCTCTTTAGGTACAAAATGTGTTGATGCCTTTCGCCACCCTGGGTAACAACCCCCCTGTGTTAGTGTCCTGGGCTGCCATTACCAAGTACCACAAACTGCGCGGCTGAAACACCAGAAATGCATCCTCTTGGTTCTGGGTGTCAGCAAGGTCGAACTCTTCCTAAGGCTCCAGGGGAGGCTCCTGGTGGCCCCGGGCAGCCCTGGGCACGTGGCTCCGTCCCTCCAGCCTCCGTGGCTCCATCAAGGGGCTCCTGTGCGTCTCCTCCTCTCTTCTAAGGACACCTGTCATTGGACTCAGGGCCCAGCCTACTACCCAGCATGATCTCATCTCAAAACCCACAACTTAATCACATCTGCAAGGACCCTTTCTCCAAATAAGGTCACGTTCACAGGTTCCAAGTGATCCTATCTTTTGGGAGACTACCATTCAACCCACTATACCCACCTCCACCTAAAGCGTGAGAAATGGATAGAATGCCCCAGCAGAAACCGGAGCAAGGGATGAGTGGAAGACGCTGACAGATGCTCAGCTCCGGCTCTGCTGGCAGGTGAGACAAAGGTCTGATGCTCACTGCAGAAGCATCTGCAAAAGTGTCGTGACCCCCCTCTTGTTTGATGCTCCAAACAAGAAGAGAAGGACCCCCGACCGAAGCTGCATTCCTGGAAGGCCCCCGGTGTGTCAAAGTGCACAGAGCCTTCCCCACCCTGCTGTAAGCGAGCTGGCCCTACTCCGGTCAGGTCAGCAGCCTCTGCTTGTCACAGGGTCTGGCAGTTCCTCTGACAGGTGACACATCAGAGTCCTGCACGCCTACAGCCTCCACCCAGCCACACGGGCCGTGCAGCCAGCACGTGCCCCAGTCGGCACCTGGCCTCCAATGCCCGGACAGGACCTGGCACCCCCAGGTCACATACACACAGAATGAACACACCAACCTCGCTGAACAGGATGCAAGCCCCACCCCCCCGCCCTTGGGGGGCTCAGACCTGGCCGGTACTTCGGAACAAAGCTGTGAGTGCTGACTGCTCCCCAGTGGCCCAAAGGTCTGTGCCATCAGAAGTGACAGTCAGAAAGTGAACCCCTGTTATCTGAGGGCTGACCAATGCCTGGAGCAGCCCCTCAGAGCCGGGACACAAGACCCCAGAGGAAAGTAGTGAACTCTGTGGACTTTGAGAAGCTGCCTCGTGCAACCACCTCATTTTACCAAGACGCTGAGGCTCACAGCCACCTCATCACAGCCCAGCACTGTTCTCTGCACCCCTTACTGGGCAACAGCTCTTCAGCTGCTCCGGAGTTTCTAATGTATATTTTTAGTAAGAAAAAATTCCACATCCAGCCACATGGGCTATCCCGGCATCTGCCGACCCGTCCACTGGTGGGATACAATTGTGTGGTCTGTCTTCTGTGGCTGTGCTCACAGACCTCCTCCCTGCCATGCAGAGAACAAAAGACCCACAATTATAGGTGACACCATGTAACCATAGCAACCGTGGGGGCAGGTAGCAAAGGAGCATGAGGTGTTAGAAGTCCCTAAACCCAAAAAATGATCTGAAATTCGGGAAAACGAGAACTTTACAACACATCCCCTGCTGTGGCTTTGCTTGGCAGCCTGGAGAGCCCTAACACCCCAACCCGTCCCTCTGCTGACAACAAGCCCCAAAGGGACCCATGCCAATGGCCTCGGGTGAGCAGCAGCAGAGCAGACAGCTGCTGACCTCTTGCCACAACCATGAGCCCCCCAGAGCTCCCAGCAGAGTGCTCGGGGCTGCCGGGTGAGCCCTGCCTTGCCCTCCACAGCATTTCCTGCAGAAACAGCCCGGGCACCGCTAAGTGGGGTAGGACTCAGAAGGCATAAAAGAAGACATGGCACATCAAATTCCCTCTCAGTCCCTCAGTGAGAACCACTTGCCTCAAAGGTAGCAAAGTCGTCGAACTCATCGGGGCAGGCGGGTGGCTCCTCGTCCTGAGCAGGTGCGACCCCGCACAGCTGGCCATCGGACTCTGCAGGAGAGAAGACCCGTACTTAGCAGGGAACCCAGAGCATCCCCAGAGGCCAAGGGAGAAGGTCCACAGTGGTAAATGTGAGCAGGGGCTCCAGACGGCCCACGAGAAGCCCTGGGGAGAAAGCAGGATGGTTCGGACAGGAAAGCAGTCTCCCCTCCATAGGTGGTGGGGAGGACGAATGATAAAATATTCGTTTCTTGGGGCGCCTGGGTAGCGCAGTCGTTAAGCGTCTGCCTTCGGCTCAGGGCGTGATCCCGGCGTTCGGGGATCGAGTCCCACATCAGGCTCCTCCGCTGGGAGCCTGCTTCTTCCTCTCCCACTCCCCTGCTGTGCTCCTTCTCTCGCTGGCTGTCTCTCTGTCACATAAATAAATAAAATCTTTAAAAAAAAAAAAATATTCGTTTCTTTGAAAACCCTGACAGCACTGGGGCACTTGGGGGGCATAGTCGGTTAAGTGTCCAACACTTGGTTTCAGCTCAGGTCATGACCTCAGGGTCCTGGGATCAAGGCCCGTGTCAGTCTCCCTTGCTGATCAGGGAGTCTGCTGGAGATTCTCTTCTCCCTCTACCCCCACCACTCTCTCTCTCTAAAATAAAAAAATAAAATCATTTAATTAATTAATTAAACCCTCAACAGCATCGTAAAGAGAAGCAAGATCTCAAGCCTGTAACAATGTTCATGGGCTTTAAAGTATTAGGTACCAGGGGCACCTGGGTGGCTCAGTCATTAAGCATCTGCCTTCGGCTCAGGGCATGATCCCGGCGTTATGGGATCAAGCCCCGCATCAGGCTCCTCCACTGGGAGCCTGCTTCTTCCTCTCCTACTCCCCCTGCTTGTGTTCCCTCTCTCTCTGGCTATCTCTGTCAAATAAATAAATAAAATCTTAAAAAAAAAAAAAAAAAAGTATTAGGTACCAGACTTAAATTTTTTAAGACTTTGGGTGTGTTTGGGGAAGTGTAGGTATGATGAAACAGACCAAAACAGCACCTCATCCTGGGTCTGGGTTCACTGGCAGTTTTTTTTTTTTTTTGTCTTTACTTAACTTTATCTTCTGCAATAAACGTTTTATTTCATAATGAGCGAAATTTTAAAGGAAAAGCTATCCCTTCGCCACGGGCAGACTGTAAGTCTGACGTCAGCAAGAGAGACGTCACTGCTCCAGCACAACCGGTTCTCAACAGCAGCAGGCCCTTCTCCGGCAGGAGAGGCGCTGCGGCCACGGTCTCCTGGGCGCTATTCCGGCGCAGCACGTTGCAGAGAGCAAGTGAGCGATGGAAGACGCCTGTGTTTCCTGGCGTTGTGTCACTGTGACACCACCACATAAGAAGAGATGTTTATGTGCTCCTCGTCCCAGCTCCTGGGAATTGCCTGAGCGTTGGGGATGAGAGGAGCATCTGCTGTGGTTCCTAACAAGCCCCTTCAGCCATAGCTGGGTTCACACCAACCGGGTGACTCCTGGAGCTTGGGGGCTGGTGGCCAGAGGCCCCGACGTGTGACTACAAGGCTGCAGACCGAGCCCAACACCAATGACAAAGGGATCCTCCCCAAAAAAAACCCAAAATGAAGGGGTTCCGAGAGCCTCCAGGTCAGTGAACGTATCGACATGCCAGGAAGGTGGTGCACCCCAAACTGCACGGGGACAAAAGCCCCTGCATTTTAGATACTTCCAGATCTCACCCTGTATACATCTTCATCTGGCTGTTCATTTGTACCCTTTTAAATAAACTGCTAACGGTAAGTAAAGTGTCTCCCTGGGTTCTATGAGCCATGATAGCAAATTATCAAACCTGAGGAGGAGTCCTGGGGACCCTGGATTCACTGTCAGGTCAGACAGAAGTGGGTGGGCTAGGCGCCTGAAGTGGGGTCTTCATGGACTCCAGACAGCCGGTGTCCCCAGAGAACTGGAGAATCATTTGGTAATGAAAACTCACACACTGGGTGTCAGTGTTGTGAGCAGAAAACAGGTAATAGGAATTATTTATTTAAAATACATCAGTTACTTATTCAATATATGTCACATAATCTAACGTAAGATCAGTCCCTTATTTTACTTTTTTTTAAGTGAGCGCTACGCCCAGTGTGGGGCTCAAACTGAGTCAAGAGCTACATGCGTCTCCGACTGAACCAGCAGAGGACAGTCTTCTTCGGCAGCTGGGCCACACAGGGAAAATGCTGCTAACCGTCCCCACGTCCCCCAGCCAGGTTCTGAAGTCACCATGAGAGCCGGGGGACTACAGAAGGGAAAACGGGTCCGGAAGGACCTTCACTACAAAGCAGCGGCAGGACACGTGGCTATTCCGTCCTATTTCTGAAGGACTTTCTCAGCTTACACAAAATAACAATGCTTTCCTTCAACAACTGTGTGGATTCAAATGTCTGTGTCCTCGGCAACTGTGAGATGCCTGTGCCAACTCGGAACTACTTTGCAGTAGTGATCACAGCTCTTATGCCAAAAACCTTACGTGGCTTTTGTTTTAAGAACCACAGGTACTTGGGGTGCCTGGGGGGCTCAGTTGGTGAAGTGTATGCTTTCGGCTCAGGTCATGATCTCAGAGTGACGGCTCCAGTCCCACATCCGGCTCCCTGCTGAGTGGGGAGTCTGCTTCTCCCTCTCTCTCTCTGCTCCTCCCCCTGTTTGTACTCTCTCTCTCAAATAAATAAAGTCTTATTAAAAAAAAAAAAAAAAGCACCATAGGTACTTGTGTTGTTTCGTACTATTTCCCCAGGAGTGTGGCTGAACATCCGAGGGGGACAGACTGCAGCCGGTGAGGAGCCTGAGCGCACGCGGGTGGACCCAGCACGTGCCGGAGTCCCTGTGCGGACGCCTGAGTCTCCGGTGCAGGTGAGGGGGCCGGCGCTGCTGTGGACACAAGTTTTTGGTTTCTGGGGTAAGGGGGGAGGGGGGCCAATTACCCCAGTACAGCTCGTTGGCATGTTTATTTTGTAAAAAGCTTGACTGACTGTCTTTGGCCTATTTTCCCCTCTCAGATGTTAACAGTCTTCCTCACCCTTCAAAAACCTGAAACACAGAGTTCCACGGTCTCAAAACACAGCCAACCATTTTAGATGTGGCAGGCACGTGCTCAGCCACAAGTGGTGGACAACGGTCGAGGGGGTCTTGTCCCACATCGTGGACAGGGGGATGTGAACACAGCTGGTGCTTTCATATTCCTCATGGGAGCTAAATACGATTCTCCTGTTGGTTTTCTCTATATGAACTGAAACAATTTTCAGTTAACTGGACATTTTTAATGTGCATTTATCTTACTCTTCCAGAGCGTGGGGGTGGGCCAGCACGATGGCCTATTTGTAGCAGTCCTCCCCCCCAACTCATTCTATTCCTGAAATAAGGCCTGTGGTATGACAGTGAAAATCTCCCTGCGCTTTGCTGCCAACTGGGTCAACGCACCAAGTCCCCCGCTGTGTTGCTCCTGGGTGCAGAACAGGCCCGCCAGCCAAAACAGGCTGCCCGCACGCAGGAGGAGCACCTGAAGGCAGCTCCGGCGGAAGGTGACTCTGGAAAGCGTGTGCTCTACCCTCCAAATGCTACCCAAAAATAATTTCAAAATCAGCTTTGACTCGCTTTTATTGCAGTTTTATTTTCACTCTCCTTTCCTAACCAAAGTTAAATGATGAAATCAAACTACAGAAAAAAGAAAAACAAAGCCTGAATCCCTGAGCTCACCTGGCGGTACATCCGATGCACAGGTGGGGTGTCCCCACCAACATGCCCTCCCCCGAGCCCACATGGGCAATGGCCACCTGGAGGTCGAGCCCCTCATATGTGCTCCAGGACATGGTCCTGGTAAGTTGGCACTGAGTCAAGGGGGCACTCACACCCACCCACCCTGTGGAGACATCCAAGTCTTCCCTCATTGCCCACAGCCTGGCCATACCCCCGATACCCTCACCTCTGCCTTCTGACCCCAGATGCCCAACCTGGACACTGGCCTCCCCACAGCCCCCAAACATGCCAGGGTGCCACACCAGGTGCCCCAACCCTGCTCACCCTCCTCCTGAGCTCCCGTCCCCTCCTGTAGCAGCCCTGCCTCACTGTCTGGGGGCTGTCGGAGGGCAGGGATGCGCTGTGCCCCAGGAGCCTACAGCAGTCTGGCTGCACAGTGTCTGTGCCCAAGTCCTCACGGGTCTCAGCTGCACCCTCACCCAGTCTGCTTCAAACTCTCATTGTGGCGGCCCCCCCAGCCCACACACTGGACAGACTCCCCGTCACACAGCCCAGCAGCAGACTGCCTCAGGCTCAGCCAATGAAAAGATAAAATGTAACTGTAAAAAATGAAAAATTTTAGACTAAAAAAAGAGTTGAAAAATAAGAAATTAGTTGAAAAGGAAATGAAAATCAAAATGGCCAGATTAAAGAATCATGAGAAAAACCACGAATTCTGTCCTATTTTCCTCCTGTGCTGGAGTGGTGCATTCAGTGCATTCTCTGGAAGTTCCTGCTGGTCTTCTGGGGGAGGGGCCGGCTGTGCAGATGCTCAGGTGTCTTCAAGGAACTGCAGCGCCCTTGCCGGGGACTGGGCTTACTACCTCCTGAAGCATCCATGCTAACTCTGAGACCGGCTGGGAGGTTTTTGTTTTTCATTAAATCAAAGTGGAATGACTATCCAGAAGAATGTGACAATAGACTCCAACAACCCCTGTGGGGCTCCATGGGGTGTGTGGACTTTCCCCAAGGTATCCTGACTCGTGGGCTCAGGGCAACGGGGGCTGCTCCCAGATTCAGAAGGAATTACAGATGCAGCCCTGGACAAACAGAATGCAGAGGACCAGGTGCCACGGAGGATGGGGAGGAACCAGGTAGAGCTGGCCAGGTGAGCCAGGAGAGGCGTCAACAGGGGAGAGCAGGCCGGAGTAAGCTATGGATGGAGACAGAGAGCGCTGGCCGGCTCCTGGCCAGCTCCTCTCAGGCAGAGCCTGGGACCCATCCCAAGGCCTGGCCTCAGGCTCCCCTCTATCAACCCCTGGGGCAGACAAAAGGCATGAAGGCAAGGAGGAGGCAGGACGGGTGGTGGGTGCAGACAAAGGTACTATCTCAGTGAGTCAGGGTGAGAAGAGGCCTCAAGGAGACAGGCCATTCTTAAGACGGCCACTTCTCTCACCAGACACAGAGCACATCCATATGTTCCTTAAGTCACTCAACTTCAAGACACATACAACCTACAAGACAGCCACGTGGGGCCACAGCCAGCAACCCCTCCTTCTCCACAGAGAAAGAAGCAGCCTCAGCAGAGAAGGCTCTTCTCCCTTGCCAAGCATCAGAGGCCAGAGGGTTTCCTTACAGCAGTGGGTCACAGGTTTTCCAGCAACACTTGCTGAATCCCAGGTCATGACCATCCAGGAACTCCTACAGCTTGCTTGCTTCAGTGTGCATTAACTCTGCCTATCAGAACAGACCAGCCACCAGCCTGGCAACAGGACTGTGGACTTTGGCTCAGAGAGGGCCTCAGAGCCACACGGACGGTACCAGCCATCTGGCTGGCCACTGCCCTGGGCCCTTTCCTGCCCATGCCCACAGGACCAGCTCCCAGCCGTGACCCTTCAGAGGAGTCTGGACTCCTCAACCTCCTGAACCCGAGGAAGCCCAGTCTCGCCCCTCCAGCTCTGTGGTTTCGGGCCCGGAGACACACAGATGCTGTCGTCCTGTCAGTAAGGCTGTGTGGCGAGCTTCCCGCCCAACAGGTACGGCCCATGCCCTGTGGCCAGCAGCTCACGAGTTCTGAGTTTCTGTGGTCACCCAGGGAAATGGTTTCCCGTCTGTGATGAGGAGTGGTCACGACAAACCCAGGGGCACGCGCCATCCCTCCTGTGGCTGGAGAGTGAACCAGTGCCCACAGCAGTCCTCACACCCTTAGTCTGTCGTCCTCGTCCCTCTAAAGAGTGTTTCTAAGTAGTTCCCGTGAGTTCCTGGATTCTAGAATTTTCTACTGACATCCTGGCATAGTACCTGAGGATTTTAGCATACCCTTCCCCACTTTCCCTCCCCCTAACCTTCCAAAATGGTTAGGTCTAATCTGTGGTTACATAAATACGCAACGTGTTTCATTATTATGACCACATAGCACTCAGTACCAGCCGAGCCGTATTCTAGAAGCACATCTTCCCTGTGTTTCAGCTGCTTGTTTTCCTGGCAGTAGGAACTGCCAGGTGTCTCAGGCTTGGCCTCCATGCATCTGCTTCCTTCCTAGCCCTACACCGTCAGGCGAAGCAGCAAAGGTTTCTCCCATGACCCCCCAGTTCTGGGGCCCTCCGGGTTCCATCACCATCGACCCAAAAGCCCACACCCGGCCAGCAGTTACTGAGCACGAAGGTGAATTAAAGCCATCCACAACTGAAGATGCCACCAGCTTTGTGGGAGGGCGTCTCCTCCCTGTGATGGAGTCAGACAGACACACGTGGTGAGGCTCGAGGCGTGCACGTGTGCACCTCGGTTACAGCAGAAGCACTTCCAAACACGCACACCACATGTGTAAGAACTGGCTGTGTGGCAGACCACAAGACAAACTCAACAAATGTCAAAGAATGAGCATAACGATCCCATTCTCTGTCACACACAATTAGGTTTGAAATTAATGACAAGATTTTAAAAGATATTTAGAAGTTAAAAGAACTTTTGAGTAATCGATGAGTCAGAAATCATACTGGATTTTAAAACTAAGAGAAAAAAGAATATACCGTGAGTCTCCCACAGGTTAACTGACAGAAGCTGTTGGAGAACAAAGGCATCCCAAGGGTCCTGCGCAGCGCTGCAGTGGCCCAGGGAGGTCCTGAGGAGCGTGGCTGGGGGCACGTGAATGTGCTCCGTTCAGGAAGCCACCAAAGGCACTGGAGGTGGAGCAGAGGCCAGAGCCTGTATGAAGCTACCACCAAACTCTTTGTGCAAAAGCGTAAAGGCTTAAATAACTTCACGTTTAACTGCATACCTAACCTCGGAAAATCAGGTAAGGGTTACAACATATTGGTTATGGGGATACAGACACAGGCATGTGACACTAAGCCCAAAAACTCAGAGGTCACCCAAGGACCATCTTCCGCATCTTCATGCCCACATGGCATTACCCACATGGCCCATCCCCTCCCAGCACCACCTCCCAGAGGGTCTCCCGCCCCACCCGCTCTCCGTATCTCCCCACCAGGTCCCACCTGCCCAGGAGGTGGGCCACCACCTCAGGGCAACCCCAGGGCCTACAGCCTCTCCACCCTGAAGAGCAGTCATGCTCATCACATAGGCCTCAGAGCAGCTCCGCCATGTGCACCAGACCTCACTCCAGCCATCCTTACCTGGCTCCTCTCCAGCCGTCCTCAGAGGGCTACTACCTGGAGCTGGCCTGCATACTTCTATGGCACGGCCCCCACCCACCATACTGACGATTCCCTCCCTTCACGTGTGCTCTGGACCCAAAGACCCACAAGGTCTCTGGGCAACAGTGGTACTCAAGTGTGTGTGGACCAACTGGGTGAAAGGGCAAAGAGTAACATACAGGTCATGCTACACAGAGTGCATCTCAGAGCCACCTGGCCTCAGTGTTTTAGGAAACCCAGACCGTCTGGGACACTGTTGGGCAATGCAGGGGGCAGACAAGACAGGCAACTCTACCAACGACTGGTGATAAGACTTCAGGTCCAAGGGCACCCTTTGACCCGGCCACTGCGGGTCCTGCCCAGGTCTATCCCTCCTCCTCCTTGTCTGACAGGTGCAGAAGGGAAGAGCCTGTAACCGGTGCCTCCTGACACCATCACCCCCAACACATAGCGGAAGCTGGCCCATGAGAAAAAGAGGGCTCTCCAGGGCTCAAGAATTTGAAGTGAATGGGGAGCACATGGGCAACTTGAGAGTGTGTAAGAAACCAAGCTTATACCCATAAAGCCAGCCATTCCACCCCTGTGTACAGGCCCCAAAGGCATGAAAACACGTGTCCGCACAACAACATACAGAAATGCCAGTAGGAGCTGTATTCATCACAGCTCCAAGGTGGAAATACACTGGCCCCAAAACAAGTGTCCACCCCCTGGGCAAGAGATCCACAAAATGTGGTACTAACATACAATGGAGCACTGCTCTGCAATCGACCCACGCAACATGGCTGACTCTCAGAACCACTGCACAGGGAGAAGCCACATGTAAGAGCACATACCGATGACTCCCTTTGCGTGAATGAAGCCCACGAGAGGCAAAACTGATCTCGGGTGATGGACACCAGTCCAGGTGGTGTAGCGAGAAGGGAGGGGCCGACTGAAGGACAGGAGGGATCTCTCTGCGGTGCTGATAACACTTGGCAGGGATTTCCATTACTAGGCATTAAGAATTTGTCAAAATTCACAGAGTGACTTAAGATTTACTTAAGATTTGTGCATTTGCCATAAGTAAACTTTTTTTTTTTTTTAAAGATTTTATTTATTTATGTGACAGAGAGACAGCCAGAGAGAGAGGGAACACAACAGGCGAGTGAGAGAGGAAGAAGCAGGCTCCCAGCAGAGGAGCCTGATGTGGGACTCGATCCCGGAACGCCGGGATCACGCCCTGAGCCGAAGGCAGACGCTTTAACGACTGCGCTACCCAGGCGCCCCCATAAGTAAACTTTTTACTCAAAGTACCGCAAATAAATACTAAACTCTAAGTAATGACTGCCACGCATGCTGAAGCACTTAGGGTGAAGGGCACGGGAGTATCTGACTTGAAACGCATCCCATTTGGGGAAAAAAAAAAAAAAAAAAGATGGCTTTGCTGGCCAGGCAGAGTATGGAGGGATCCAAGACAACGTAAACTAACCACCAGCAAGCGTACATGCGGGTACGTGTGTGGAAGCCTTTCAGGATCCCGGCAGGGCCACGGAGAAGGGCAAGAACTTTCCCACACTATGGCCAGGGGGCTGAGTTAGTCAGTTCTGGAAGACAGGGTGTGTGAGGGGCAAAGAACAGGGAGAGAGCACCCTGAAACCGAGGGTATTTTAGGGGCTTGGAGGAGAAGGGAAGACGTTAAGTCCAGCCAAAGGAGCCTGACGAGGAAGGGGCATTCCTGAGGGTGGGCGAGGGCACAGCAAGGCAAGGACTGGAGCACAGTACACGAGGAGAGGGAAACACAGTGGGGGACACTGACCTCCGTTCCTGATCGCGGCGATCCCTCGATAGAAGTCCTCAAAACTGATCACACCAAGCCCGCAGGGGTCCAAGTATTTTGTTAAGTCCTTCACCTGAAATTGTCAAGAGAGAACATGTTATCTAGCCTTACAAAATCAGAGGAGGGGTATGCTCTGCACGCAAACCTTTCACCATATCCAGACGAGCAGCCTACTTGCAAGGTGCAGTACTGAGCATAAGAGCCACCAACGGTTCCGGCCAAAGACAGGAGGCCTCTCAGGAGAAAGCTGCCAACAGCACCCGGGACCATCCGTGATGGAAACAGGACCCTGCTCTCAAAGGTCAACAGTCATGCTTCCCGAATGAGAAGATGAGAAGTGGTGAAATTTTAGGTATTATTCTAGCCCGTATTTAGACTATTATTAACACAGCATACACCCACCCATCCATTCCAAGAGGCCTTGCAGGCTGTGCAGAATCCTTAGTAAAAATAACTTAGGCAAGCAGACCCTGAATATCAAAAATCACAAAAAGTAAGACGATTCACACTTGGATATTATACAGAATGAAATTCTTCAGAAAGAAGATACATTTATATTTTCAAGTAGAAACTGGGTATCATCAAAATGTAAAACTTTTGCGCTTCAAAAGACACCATTATTCGGAGCACGTGGATGGTTCAGTTTGTGAAGCATCTGCCTTCAGCTCAGGTTATGATCACAGGGTCCTGGGATCGAGCCCCGCACTGGGCTCCCTGCTCAATGCAGTCTGCTTCTCCCTCTCCCTCTCCCTCTGTGATCTCTCTTATTCGCACTCTCTCTTAAATAAATAAAATCTTAAAAAAAAAAAAAAAAGACGAGACACAGACTGGGAAAAGATATTTGCAAATAATATATCTGATAAAGGACTTGTATCCAGAATGTATAAAGAACACTTACAATTCAACAAGACAAACAACACCATTCTTCTTTAATGGGCAAAATATTTAAACGGACATTCTACCAAATAAGATAGACACAAGATAAGCACATGAAAAGATGCTCATGATCATGAGTCATTAGGGAAATGCAAATTAAAACCACAACATCACTCACTAGGAACCGACAATATGGGCACCCAGGGGGCTCAGTCATTAAGCATCTGCCTTCGGCTCAGGTCATGATCCCAGGGTCCTGGGATCGAGTCCCACATGGGGCTCCCTGCTCGGCGGGAAGCCTGCTTCTCCCTCTTGCACTCCCCCATGCTTGTGCTCTATCTCTCTCAAAGAATAAATAAAATATTTAACAATAAACAAATAAAAGATAAAAAGGACTGAAGAGAAAGAGACCACTACTGAAGACAAAGATGATCTAATGTATGACTAACAGAAGCCCCCGAGAAGAAAAACCAAACCAAAGGTGCAGAACAAATATTAAAACTGCATTCAAGAAAACTATATTCAAAACTGTATTCAAGAAAACTATATTCAGGGGCGCCTGGGTGGCGCAGTCGTTCAGTGTCTGCCTTCGGCTCAGGGTGTGATCCCGGTGTTTGGGGATCGAGCCCCACATCAGGCTCCTCCGCTGGGAGCCTGCTTCTTCCTCTCCCACTCCCCCTGCTTGTGTTCCCTCTCTCGCTGGCTGTCTCTCTCTGTCAAATAAATAAATAAAATCTTTAAAAAAGAAAAGAAAAGAAAACTATATTCAAAAAATTAAAAATATATTCAAGAATTTTCACTGCATTTGAAACACTACATCAGGTACCAAGTACCAACTCCAGACCCCAGAAGACACTATTCCAGGACTTGCTCTGGTGAATTTCCTGTACTTTAAAGGGAAAAGGCCTTTGAATAGCCACGCAAACTTCAATCAACTTTATAAAAGAAAATGTGGGGCGCCTGGGTGGCTCAGTCGTTAAGCGTCTGCCTTCAGCTCAAGTCATGATCCCCGGGTCCTGGGATCGAGCCCCACACTGGGCTCCCTGCTCAGCAGGAAGCCTGCTTCTCCCTCTTCCACTCCCCCTGCCGGTGTTCCCTCTCTCGCTGTGCCTCTCTCTGTCCAACAAATAAATAAAATCTTTAAAAAATAAATAAATAAATAAAAGAAAATCTGATTATCATTCAACTGCTCCGCAGCAATACCAAGTAATAAGGAATGTTCCGATTCCATCCTCCGAAGTGTGGTTCAGGACGGACACTCTCCTGCAATTGGCAACGAAGAGAACGGTTACCAGAGCAAAGGCATTAGGCAAACACCTGGCGATCCTACATGTAACCTGAAGTACACCACTCATGGTATCGTAAATAAAACAAGACTTTCTAATTCTGTCCAATTAGCAATGAACACGCTAGCATCCAGGCTACAATATTTAAACCCCACTGCCCACGAAAAGAAACCAGGACCTCTGCAGACAGGCCAGCAAGTATACAAATAGAGCCTGGACTCCCCGTCACACCTGAAGGCAAAGAAGCTATCAAAGACTCATTAGGTCATGTCCAATAACTCAGGAGCCAACCTGAAGAGGCCTTCACAGCCCAAAAGGAGAATATGAGCACTGATGAGAAGGATAACTCAGTGGACCGAAACACATCAAACATGTTTTAATCCATGAAGGCATAATATGGTTTTTAAAAAAAAAAAAAAAGACAACAACAACAAAAAACAACCGGTCATCATTGGAGGACACTAGGGAACCAGTTCATTATTGTGAAAACTAATGAATAAAGGGAAAGAATCAAGGAGTTAGCCTGCCTTTCCTCTACAAACTGTAACTCAGGGCAAGCAACAGCAGATGAGGGCAACTATGGGGGAGGGATGAAGGATCAAAATGTCACACCCTGCAATCCTCGATGCAGGAACGCACAGAATCAAGGACGCTCAGCGCCTCCTACAGCCGCAGAGAGACCACGGGTCTCCCGACGGAAGCACGCACCACCACCTCAGTCAAACTCGAATCTGACTACCAGTGTACAGGAAATACAGTGATCAAAGCAGCATGTCTCAACCATATCACAGGGACGTAACCAGCAAGCCCACTCCACGAGGACCGTGACGGAGAAGGGACCTTCTGTTTTCAAGGGAAAGAAGACGGAGATGAAGCCCTCACTAAGAGACTTAGAAGACGTACCAATCTGTGACCATGTAAGGGTTTTTTGGATCCTGATTCAAATAAACTGTTGTTTTAAATCACAGTTATAAAATAATTAGAAATTTGAATACTAATCCTAGATACTGAATACTATCTGATACACTAAGACACTTAATTTTTACAGGTGTGATAATGATATTTTAGTAATTTTTTTATATACTCACTGAAGTATGTAGATACTTTGAACACTGGGGGCTAAGGCACACCCATAGTTACATATATGTGGCCGACTGGCCATGATTGACAATTGCTGAGGCTGGGGGTGGGGTACAGGGGAGGCATCACACTACTCTATCTACTTTCGTATAGGCTTGGACTTTTTCATAATGAAAAATTTTAAAGAGAGAGAAAACAAAAACAAGAAAAAGACAAAAAGAGCAAAGTAAGCAAGAGAGGACTGATGTTGAAGGGGGCAGTGAGGAAAAACGGATGAGGCGCTCAGCCAGAAGAGAGCTCACCTCTGACCACAAAAGAGGCAAGGACCATTCAGGAAAGCCGGAGGATAGGAGGGTGGGGACATGTGAATACCTGGGGATGAGATGTAGACAAGATATTTCAAAGGTAGAGAACCAGGGCTAAGGCTACAGTGGGCACGAGCCCGTGGCTGAGGCCAAACGCATTTATCTACACCACCCACAAATGTCTGTCAGGGCCGCCTCCGCAATGGGCAGGCTGGCAGGCTGCCATGTTCAGCCCTCTCACCACTATTTGGGTAACATAAAGCCAGCCTGGAATAGGACCAGCTCAAGCTGACTGACCCTAACGGTCCAAGGTCCTCAAGCCAGAGACGGCGCCTCCCTCTTCTCCCTCCACTACATGGAGAAGATGGTGGCCACCGTCCCTCCATCCCAGGGCTCTGTGTGCTACTGAGATACTGGGCTTGGGAGTCCAGTCATCTGCCGACTTCTTGAGACAACTGAATCGGAATTATTTATAAAATGCCTCTTTCCTTATCTCACAAAAACCTTCATTCCTAAAGCACATGATATCTAGTGAGAATCTCACTGAACGGCTATCTAACCTGGAATCCATACTAGCCAATCTGTCCTTAAGAGGCTTAAGAATTTTGGGGCACCTGTCTGGCTCAAACAGTAGAGCATGTGACTCTTGATCTCAGAGTCATGAATTCAAGCCCTACACTGGGCATAGAGCTTACTTAAAAAAAAAAGATTTCAAAGAATTTCAACAATGAAGCTACTGATCGAACACAAAGTGCCAAGTTGTTCATTCTGAAACATTAACCCAAAGCTTTTTAAACAAATCATTAACTAGGAGTAGGCCTTTTCATGCGTTACCATGTTAGAAGATGAATCAAAGTACATACATTTTTTTTTTTAAGTACACTTGAATTATACGTTCTCTGTAGTCTGGAGAATACATCAACTTCCATGTAGCTGATGACTGGGGATGATTCTAATTCTCTAAGTCCGAAGGACTCCATTCAGAGTCTTTTCAAAAAAACAGGAGGCTGTGAAAAGTAAGAGCCTGCCCTTTCCTGCACACTCCAGCAGAGCCAGAACACCAAGTCAAGGGACACACACCAGAACGGTCAAGGCCAGCCAGTTCCCGCTCCAGGGTGTGGGTACACGAAGTTGCCAGACTGCTAGCAGCAACACAGAGCTGGCTCCTACAGGATTATTCCGAGAAATTTACTAGCAAATCGTATTGTTTCTGCTACAGATGTGGAGACATAATGTGGAAGAGAAGAAACCAGAGCAAGTGTGCCAACCACAGTCAGGCCCAGTGAAGAGGCACCTGTCAGAGAAATCAAGCCGAAAGCACAGCTCTTCACAGGCAGAAACTACCCTGTGGCTGCATCCTGTTACTGCCGTACCTGAATTGTAACATTTTCCACAAAGCATGTCTTGTCAGAAGTCACGGTGACCCCATCAAGCACCTCAAACTCACATCTACAAGACACCCCAGCCAATGAAAGGAGAGGACACAATCTTCTCAAGTGCGGGCATACATTTACCAAGAGACTACATTCTGGAACAGAAAACAAATTCCAACAGACTTAAGAGGATTCAAGTCACATCATTAGTCATTAGGGAAATGCCAACGAAAACTTCAGTGACAGGCATATTTATTTGAATGGCTAAAGTTAAAAAGACTGGCCAGAGGACGCCTGGGTGGCTCCCTTCATGAAGCGTCTGCCTTCAGCTAAGGTCATGATCCCAGCATCCTGGGATCGAGTCCCCGTAGGGCTCCTTGCTCAGCGGGGAGTCTGCTTCTCCCTCTGCCCCTCCCCCTGCTTGTGCTCTCTCTCGCTCACTCTCTCTCCCTTTCAAATAAGCTAATCTTTAAAAAATAAAAAAGGAGTACTGAAATATTTTTATTTATGAATAAAATGATATGAAGTCTGGGATTTCCTTGGAAACACTGGCGGAGGCAACAGGACTTCCAGGAGCTGAGCGTTTAGCAGAGCAATGAGTACATGCAAGCTTATTACATTACTGCCTCTATTTTCAAGCATATAGCTTGAAATTTTCCATAATAGTAAGATTTTTTTAAGTGTAGAATTATATACCTTAATAAAGCGAAAAAGGAGGAGAAAGGCACAAAAAAGCAAAAAATGGGTGTGGAAGTACAAATCTGCCATGCATTTGCCCTTTTCTATTAGCTTATTAAAATGATGGAAATCTTCATGTCAGATAAGCTCTTTCCTGCAAAACAAAACAAAACAAAACAAAACAAAACAAATTTTTTAAAGTAGGCTCCACATCCAGCATGGAGCCCAACTCGGGGCTTGAACTCATGATTCAGAGATCAGGACCTAAACGGAGATCAAGACCTAAACTGCTCAACCGACTAACCTACCCAGGTGCCCCAAAACATAACAGGTCTTGACTGACAGAACATTTTAACTGACTAAATTGTCTGAAAAAAGCCTCAGCTATATAAATCTAAAGCCTTTTGGAGCTCCTGGGGGCTCAGGTCATGATCTCAGGGTCCTGGGATCAAGCCCTGCATGGGGCTCCATGCTCAGCGGGGAGCCTGCTTTAAGATTCTCTCCCTCTGCCCTCCCGCCACACATGCGTGTGTTCTCTCTCTCAAGTAAATAAATAAATCTTTAAAAAATAAATAAGGTCTTTTGACTATCCTAAAATCCCAGATCTATGTTACCTCGAGGTCTCCCCTCCCCTCGTGTAATTTATTAATAGTCAGCTTTTCACCAGAGGAAAAACGTCATCCAAGGAGGGAAATAACCTCTGATGTGGCATAAAAACCTTTTCTTCAATTCAGATGAGCAGCAGGAAAGAGAAGTGGACGAGACATTTCTGCTTCCCAGAATCCCTTTTCCAAGAATCATTCCCATTCTAAGAGTCCAGCCAGAGGCAATGTGCCCCCTGTCAGGTTTACTCCCAACTCTGCCCTGGGCTCCCGAGGGCCCCAGCACTCCTTGCCACAAGTCTCTCCCAGCTTGAGGGAGCAGACCCGATAGGTACAGGTCAAAGGAACCCCATCTCTTATACACTGAACAAAAGAGAAGAAAAACAGTGACTATTTCCTGTTTGGGGGAGGCAGTGGGACTATAACCCGAAATTTCAGCCCTATGTTGGTCTTCCTTACCAAACAATATCTCTTACAGGAATCCTACTGATCACACAGTAATTACACAGGTACAATGACTCTAACAAAATCTAAGAGGTGGGTTTAGAATTCACGTGATGGGGGCGCCTGGGTGGCACAGCGGTTAAGCGTCTGCTTTCGGCTCAGGGCGTGATCCCGGCGTTCTGGGATCGAGCCCCACATCGGGCTTCTCCTCTATGAGCCTGCTTGTTCCTCTCCCACTCCCCCTGCTTGTGTTCCCTCTCTCTCTGGCTGTATCTCTCTCTGTCAAATAGATAAATAAAATCTTTAAAAAAAAAAAAAAAGAATTCACGTGATGCGACAGGCCCATCAGAAATAAGAGGTGCGACAGACAGACGCACGGAGGAGGTACAGGCAGAAGACAGAGGCGTGAGCCTTTCCTGATGGAAACAGTGCCCGTAGGCAGGAACACTGCCCCCTTCCATCACAGAAAACAACAACTTAACTATTAGATACAGGTCTTCCACACACAGCTGAATTACTAGTAAAAATTCTTTCTGTGATATTCCCCTGAAGGTAAGTTTCAAATCCCACAAGCAGCAGGAATCAATGAGTCAATTACTCTAGGCTAAACCATGAAGAATTTGAATTCTTGATATTAATAATTATAAAGAGTACAGATATGCACTTGAGAAGGGGAATTTTGCTGGTTGGTTCTGAAATTTCAATGGCGATAACCGAAGAACTCTTAGGAACGTAAGGGTGTTGGAGAAACCATTTTAGTGACACACCTAATACAAAAGCTGAAAAAGTTGTGTGCTCACCAGAGTGGGCACTGGTTTGAGTTCTTAGATCTGAAAACAAAAAACAAAACAACAAAAAGAGAAACGAGAAGAAAAGCCACAACCCCGTTCTCAGGGCCTCTGAAAGCTAGACACAAATGGCAGATGATTTCAGCTTCTTCCCAAACGGTGATAGTTCCGTATCTGTAACGGTCTCGAGAGTAAACCCAACGAGAGTGAGCTTCCTGGGTGTTACATCCCCAAGCCCGCAGGAGTGTGTCACACCAGGGCTCTGGGACCTTGGACACAGAACACTGGAGAGAACTTTTTACCCTAGTAGGCCTGCTTTGCACCAACTACTATGGCAAATAACATTTCCAGAGATAATGCCTGGCAATTTAAGCTTTAAGACCCTATTCATAGGTTTCTCCAAATGGATAGAAATACTTACTTTTTAAAAAACTGGCCAGCTGTGTGAACACAAGATAAAGACTCACTGTATCCCTAACCCTAAACCACTTTGGAATTACTGAGTCCTGCTGGGGGAAAAATGAAGTCATTTGAATAAACCTAATGTCTAATTTGGGGTAACTTAAAAGGCAAGGCATATTTACTTCCTTTTTTTTTTTTTAATGATTTTTTATTATATTATGTTAGTCACCATACGGTACATCCCCGGTTTCTGATGTAAGGCTCGATGATTCATTAGTTGTGTATAACACCCAGTGCACCATGCAATACGTGCCCTCCTTACTACCCATCACCAGCCTATCCCATTCCCCCACCCCCCTCCCCTCTGAAGTCCTCAGTTTGTTTCTCAGAGTCCATAGTCTCTCATGTTTCATTCCCCCTTCTGATTACCCCCCCCTTTCTTTATCCCTTTCTTCCCCTACCGATCATCCTAGTTCTTATGTTCCATAGATGAGAGAAATCATATGATAGTTGTCTTTCTCTGCTTGACTTATTTCACTTAGCATTACCTCCTCCAGTGCCGTCCATGTTGTAGCAAATGTTGAGAACTCGTTCTTTCTGATAGCTGAGTAATATTCCATTGTATATATGGACCACAACTTCTTAATCCAGTCATCTGTTGAAGGGCATCTCGGCTCCTTCCACGATTTAGCTATTGTGGACATTGCTGCTATGAACATTGGGGTGCATATGGCCCTTCTCTTCACTACGTCTGTATCTTTGGGGTAAATACCCAGTAATGCAATGGCTGGATCATAGGGTAGCTCAATTTTTAACTTTTTAAGGGACCTCCACACTGTTTTCCAGAGTGGCTGTACCAACTTGCATTCCCACCAACAATGTAGGAGGGATCGATCCCCTTTCTCCACATCCTCTCCAACAATTGTTGTTTCTTGCCTTGTCTATTTTTGCCATTCTAACTGGCGTAAGGTGGTATCTCAGTGTGGTTTTGATTTGAATTTCCTTGATGGCTAATGATTTTGAACATTTTTTCATGTGTCTGTTAGCCATTTGTATGTCTTCATTGGAAAAGTGTCTGTTCATATCTTCTGCCCATTTTTTGATTTGTTTATTTGTTTCTCGTGTATTGAGTTTGAGAAGTTCTTTGTAGATCTTGGATACCAGTCCTTTATCTGTAGTGTCATTTGCAAATATATTCTCCCATTCCGTGGGCTGCCTCTTAGTTTTTCTGACTGTTTCCTTGGCTGTGCAGAAACTTTTAATCTTGATGAAGTCCCATAAATTCATTTTATCTTTTGTTTCTCTTGCCTTTGGGGATGTGTCATGAAAAAGGTTGCTTTGGCCGATGTCGTAGAGGTTGTTGCCTATGTTCTCCTCTAGAATTTTGATGGATTCCTGTCTCACATCGAGGTCTTTCATCCATTTGGAGTTTATTTTTGTGTATGGTGTGAGATAGTGGTCAAGTTTCATTCTCTTGCATGTAGCTGTCCAATTTTCCCAGCACCGTTTATTGAAGAGACTGTCTTTTTCCCACCGGATGTTTTTTCCTGCTTTATCAAATATTAGTTGCCCAAAGAGCCGAGGGTCCATTTCTGGGCTCTCTATTCTGTTCCATTTACTTCCTTTTTTTTTTTAAGATTTATTTATTTATTTAACAGAGAGAGAGAGAGAGAGAGAGAGAGAATGAGCTCATGCAATCAGGAGGAGGGGCAGTGGCAGAGGGAGACAGAAAGAGGGAGAAGCAGATCCACACTGAGTGTGGAGCCCAACACGGGGCTCAGTCCCACGACCCTGACATCATGACCTGAGCTGAAATCAGGAGCCTGACACTCAACCGCCTGTGCCCCCCAGGGCCCTAAGGGTATATTTACTTCTAAACTAATCTGAAAGTCAAGTCAGGCCCGTTAAAGAATATACATTTTCCAACACTGAGCATGCTCATTTGGAGCTCAGTTTTTAACCCTTTTTAAATTTTAAGAGTTTATTTTTAAGTAATCTCCACACCCAATGTGGGGCCTGAACTTACACATGAGCCGCACGCTCTACCGACTGAGCCAGCCGGGCACCCAGCGCTCAGTTTTTCTGACTCAAGTACAAGAACAGCTTCCTAGATCACCTGTGATGATGGACGCAGTAACCGTCCCTGCTTTCACGGGGAAGGCTTAGAAAATTCCACAAGGAAGGCATTGTGCTGGTCTTCCAGGTTAAAGGTCATTCTACAGGTTCTCCAAAAGGGATGTATAACACTCAGGAATCCCTTAGTGTCTTTTGGAAATAGACGCTGAGGGGTGCCTGGGGGGCTCAGGTCATGATCCCGGGGTCCTGCTCAACGGGGAGCCTGCTTCTCCCTTTCCCTCTGTCGGCCACTCCCCCTGCTTGTGAGCACACGCTCTTAGTCTCTTTCTCTGTCAAATAAATAAATCAATAAATCAGATCTGTAAAAACAAACAGACACAGGTGCTGAAACATCAGCAGCCATGTCCTTCCTCGTCACCATCAGGCACTTGCTCAGCACCTAGCTGGAAGCACCGCTGGCTCACTCCTCCTGACATGCTCAGGGATGTGGGCTGTCTCCAGCAAAAGGCGCTGTTTCCTCCTTACATCTGTCATCACGGGGACTGTGGCAGATTCCAACTCTGCCCACAAGTTCAACATCCACTCTGAGGATCTCCCTGGTGTGGGAAGGGTGGGCAAGGCAGGAAGGCCAGCGGGAGGCCCAGGTCTGGGGCAGACTCCAGCTGCTGCAGGGGGCACAGCAGTTCTGACTCTCTGTGTTATTTATTTATTTATTTATTTATTTATTTAGGATTTATTTATTTGAGAGAGAGGGAGGAAGGGAGAGAGACGGGGGGGGGCACACGCAGGCACGCAGGGGTAGGGGCAGAGAGAGAGAGAATCCCAAGTAGGCTCCCCTCCGAGCACAGAGCATGACACAGGGCTCGATCCCAGGACCCTGAGATCACGACCTGAGCTGAAATCAAGAGCCAGTTGCTTAACCGACTGAGCCACCGAGGTGCCCCTCCACGTTATTTGTTAATAGTTTTATGGAAATACAATTCACATACCATACAATTCACCCATTTAAAGAGCACAATTCAGTGGTTTTTAGTATATTCACAGAGCTATCTCCATGTTGTTTTAAAGACAATAAAATCTTGAAAAACACATGAGTAATACTCCAAAAACAGTCAAGTGTGTGTATTCAATTTTTATGCAAACATGCTGAGGAAATAACAAAGAATCTATAAAAATAACCAAAGAACACATACATTCCACACGTATGTAACCACATTAATCAGAGGAAACTGCAAGGCATTACTGCATTTCAGGTCTGGTGTCAGGAGAGCCAGGGGCCAAAGGAAGGGAAAGGGAGCAGCTCTTGCTAGGGTACTCCTGGCTGGAGGCCCTCTCCAAAGCCTATGAAAATGTCCCCTCCATGGCTTTTCTCTGGAAAGATAGCCAAGTTCAGATCACAAAACTCCACTCCAGCCTCCAACCGAAATGCACTCAACAGAGAAAACAGACATCCCTCAACTCATGGCTCAACCGAGGCCCCTGAGAGAAAAGCAAGTTATCAAATATAGGCACACAGCGCAAAATGTCACAGCACAGCAAGGCCTGGAACAAACTAGCCCACCCCCTACCCTGCTCCCAGAAGCTCTTCTTTTTTGTTTTAAGATTTTATCTATTCATTTGTCAGAGAGAGAGAGTGCACAAGAGCATAAGCAGGGTGGGGGGGAGAGAACTGCAGGCAGAGGGAGAAGCAGGCTCCCCACTGAGCAAGGAGCCCAATGTGGGACTCAGTCCCAGGACCGAGGGATCATGACCCAAGCCAAAGGCAGACGCGTAACCAAATGAGCCACCCAGGCATCCCTCCCAGAAGCCCTTCTATCTGCTCTTCAACTCTCAGTGGTTTGGGAGGGATCATTGCCTCCATGTCTAATTAATGTGTTCCTGGTACTATTTCTTGGCTTTTCAAATGTACATGCTGCATTTTAGCCTTCTATGGAAAAATATGAGAATTCAGCACTCTCACTCCCAAGTCTGACGAGGTCCTGCAGCATTTACGTCACCAGCTGCATAAATATTTTTCGCTGCTGAACCACATTTAAACTATAGGATTTTCCCCTAGACTTAGCAATTCCCTTGCTTCTTGTTGCCTTTATTTTCTGGATACCTATCGCTCCTTGTACCCCTCCACCGGACTGCACACCTCCTTCAAACCATTCCCCCCATGATCTAACTCCTAGGTGTCTCCCCACGACGGCCCCAGGCGCCTCGTGCCTCTACTACCTCTCCTTCATCCTCCTTCCTCAGAGAAACCACAGAACCTTCCCGAGAAAGGGCATGTGGCGTGCACCCTGACAGCCTTCTTATCTGAAATGCCTGCACTCTTCCCTCTCCCAGACAGGCGCCTATACACAGCCATAGGTGGGAAATCAGTTCCCGAGTGCAGGGAAGGCTGGTGCCATAGGGCCGGCCACCCTGTCCTAATGCTCTGCCGAGGGTCTGTGGTAATCTCCGGAAGGTGCAGGCCCCCTCTTTAAGCAGGAGTTGCCTGTTTGCGGGGGGTACTCTCTCCCTGTTCTGACCACAGGAAGAGCCCTTTCAACTAGAGACACAGTCCTCGGGCTCTGCAAGTCTTCATGAAGGAGCCTTTGATACCATCTCTGCCCCGCCCGGCACATCTGTCTGTCAGGTGCTATGCCTCCTTAATCATTAATCGTGTACTCTCCTTACCTTTTGTCTGTTATTCTCTTTGCTTTTTAAAGAACTTTCGGAGCAGGGAGGCACCTGGCTGACTCAGTCAAAAGAGCATCCAACTCTTGATCTCAGGGGTTGTGAGTTGGAGACCCACGCTGGGTGTAGAGGTTACTTAAAACAAATAAAATGCAGGGAAAACAACAACAAAAACCAAAGAACTTTCTGGGATATATTCCTGACTTGATCTTTCAACCTTTTAACCGGATGCTTTTATTTCATTTTTAGCTTCTGCGGGTACATTTTGGTCCTCTTAATGTGATGTCTTCTTTAACCTGACAACGTAAATCCAGTTTTATTTTCTGAGTTCTCTCCTGCTGTCTGCACTGACTCTGTGCCCTTCAGGCGCCTTCTGCTTTTCTTTTCTTTCTTCTTTATTTTTGGTTATCATCTCTCTCTTTCTTGTTCGAGGCTTTCCTCAACTATCTGAGGTCCCTGACTATCCCTTTATACCTAAAAATGGTCACTAAAAAGTGGGTGAAAGCCTTAATCTGGTCTGCATGGTGGGCTCGTTGCTCGGAGGCCTTACCACAGGTGCTCCAGGCAGCAATTTGGCTCCTGGGTCATCAGCTGCTCCAGGACGGGACACTTTGGGGGCAGGACCCTGGGAGGGCTTGTGAATGTGATGGGAGAGCTGTGTATGGCCAATGTGGTGGGCCGGTCACTTTGTGTGTGCGTCAGTTCTGGCAGACAGCTGGCTGCAAAGAAGTGAGCTGTCGTGGTGTGTGAGAGGGCCAGGCGCAGGTGGCTGGACCTGGGAGGAGCCACTAGGACTCAAGGGCTGTTGCCTGCCAACAAGCCGCAAGAAAACAGGGATCTCAGCCCCATAACCACAAGGAACTAAATTCTGCCAACCACCCGGATGAGTGTGGTGGAGAACCCTGAGCTTCAGGTAGATGGAGGCCAGGAGAGACCCCAGGCAGAAGAAATATGGGACAGTATCCCAGGCAGAGGGCACAGCCAGTGCAAAGGGCCTGAGGAAGAGGTGTGCCTATGGTATGCAAGGACCCTCAAGGAGGCAGGCTGGCTGGAGCAGAATGGGCGAGGGGGTCAGCAGTAGGAAGTGAGGTCAGAGTACCCTGGGAAAGCCCCGAGCACAGGCATTACACCCTTAGCCTTAACAGTATCGTTTAGCTGCCTGTTAAGAAAAGGGTGGAGGGTGGGTTGGTGGCAATGAGAGCATAAGAGCTCTCCCACAGGCAGAGCTGTGGTGGTTCACGCCAGGGAGTGAACAAGAGGCCTGAGAAATGCTGGGATTCTGGATGTGTTCTGATGTAGGGCCAGCAGGGTTTCCTGATGAATCAGATGTAAGGTGAGAGGAAGAGGCACGGCCCACGTTCCTGGGAGGGTGGGACTGCTCTTAACGGAGCTGGGGAGACTGCATGTGGCACTTCGAAGCCTCAGCCATGTGAGTCTGAAACGTCTATCTGACATCCAAGTGTGAGCCCAGAGTTCAGGGGTAGGCTGGGTTAGAGACAGGAAGTTGGGGGCATCTTTGAAGCGCGCCTGGGAGTGAGTGCAGAGGGAGGGGTGGGAGGACCTGGTGCCAGGTGGGGGCGGAGAAAATCAGCTGTGCTGGGCACGGCGCTGGGGCAGGTCGGTGCTGCCGAGTGAGCATCACGAGCTGGATATAAGGGAACAGGTGTCCTGAGGAGGCGATGCCTGCAGGGGGAGCACTGTGGCTTTCCGCACACCTAATTTAGAGCGAGGGTTGTTCACTCACAGCTTCACTTTTGGAAGGTTTTCAATGCCTGTTGCTACTTTATCTTCATATCCTCAGGAAGGCTATGTAGTATACCTTTAAAAGTTTTTTAATTGTGTGGGGCGTCTGGCTGGCTCAGTCAGTGGAGCATGTGACTCTTGATCTCGAGGTGGTGAGTTCAAGCCCCACGCTGGGTGTAGAGATTGCTTAAAAATAAAATCTTAAAAGACACTTTTTTAAGGTTTTTAACTGTGGTAAAACACACATAATAGAAAGTCTGCCCCCGTCACCACTGTTGGGTGCACAGCTCAGGGGCCTTAAGCACATTCGCGCTGTTGTGGGACCACGACCGCTGTCCACCTTCCCAAACTGAAGCTCCGTCCCCGTGAAACGCTGACTCCCCGCCCGCCCCTGGCCCCCGTGACCTCCATCTCCCTGCTGTCTCCAGGGATCCGACTGCGCGAGGGGCCTCGAGAAGTAGAATCCTGCCGTGTTTGTCTTCCTGCGACAGGCTTCTCTGCCGGAGCGCCGTGTCCTCAAGGCCCACCCCTGGCGCGGCACGTGCTGGCGTGTGCTCCCCGTTAAGGCTGGATAGGGGTCCGCTGCATGACAGACCACACTTTACCCTTCGTCTGCCGATGGACACACGAGCTGCGTCCCGCTTCTGGCTGTTGTGAATAGTGCTGCTGTGGGCGTGGGTGTGGAAGTATTTAAAAGGTATACCTTTAAGAAGAAAAAAACATCTACAAGCAGTGTGAATGTAACACAATGCTACTGGGGTAAATACTATCACAGGGCTTCTCAAAAGTGTCTACGTGTAAAATGATAGTGGTTTCTTCCCACTTCCAGTCCTCCCTCCACACACAGCTACTGCAGTGCTCCGAATTGAGATCTCCACCGAAACTGGTTATTTTCCTTTCTTAGTCAGGCAAACTTTTCCCTACTGTATTAACTTCCTATCGCTCCTGTAATAAATCACCACCAACTCGGTGTCTTAAAACAACAGAAACTTATTCTGGCCCAGTTCTAGAGGTCGGAGTCTGAAATGAGTCCTACAGGCTAAATCGAGGACTTGGCAGCATGCCTTCTTCTGGGGGCCCCAGGGGCGGCCCATTCCCCAGTTCCCTGGTCCCCCCAGTGGTGGCACTCCTCAGCTTGTGGCAGGGAACCCCAGTCTATGCTTCCGTCGCCACATCGCCACCTCCTCACCTCCTCTTCTGCACTCAAACCCCCCTTTGCCTCCCTCTCTGAAGCACTCCTGTGAGCACCAGTAAGACCCATCAAGAAAACCCCACCTCAAGACCCTCCACCTAACCACGCCAGCAAAGTCCCTTTGTTATATAAGGTCACCTTCACTGGTTCTAGGACTTAGGACCTGGATCTCTTTGGGGGTGTTTATGAGCTTACCACACCCACCTTACCTTTTTTTTTTTTTTTCAAATAACCATTTGTTGTTGTTGTTTTTAAAATTTTATTTCTTTACTTGAGAGAGCAAGAGAGCATAAGCGGGGACAGGGAGAGGAAGCAGGCTCCCTGTGGAGCAAGGAGCGCAATGCAGGACTCAATCCCAGGACCCTGGGGTCAAGAACTGAGCCGAGGGCAGACACTTCAGGACTGAGCCACCCAGGTGTCCCTCAAATAACCGTTTTATTGAGATCTAACTTCCACCCTATTGTTTTAAATCAATTCACTCTATTTTGAACAAATTGAGCTTATCTAAATGCTGACTCTAAACCTCTATTCTCACCCTTATTTGGGGGGCACTGACATGCTCATGTTCACATTAATCAGACAGTGGTTTTGAGCATAATTCTCAATAAACTTCTACAGTAAGATACACACACGATTTTTAGTTCAGGCTCTGATGAATATCAGTCATGTTAATTTTAACTTCATCTCATAAATGTGTACTTTTTTCCTGGGTCTAATCTTCACAAACAGAATTTTCTTTCTCTAGAATGCTTCTGAAAATAGAATGGAATAAATGGGAAAATGATTCGCTCTACAAAACAACTTTAGGAACAGATCTGTTGTATTACTAAATACTGTTGTGCCTCTACGACAATGAGGAAAACCTGCGGTTTCGGTCCACTTTGCTCACTGCTGCACCCCCGGGGCGAGAGTAGTAGTACCTGGCCCGGCCCTCAACAGATGCTCAATAAACGCTCACACAGGGAAAAACAGGGATCGTCAGAGCAACGACCTGCTGGAAGCAGCAGGGGAACCTCCTCGAGAGACTCGAGTCAGTTTACCACTACAGGGGAACGGACTGTGGCCAGGACAAACATGTCCCATAAGAACACCTGCTTCTCCTGGAGGGGACCTGCCCAGAGTCCACTGTATGTCTGCCTCCCTTTTACAGTGAGACCCCCACCTCCCCACTGAGCCCCACGCTCTGCCTCAAGGAAAGGCCGCACTCTCCTCTCCTGTGGTGGTGATCTCGAACGGTGGTGAGCTCTGGAATCCCAGAGCTGCCCTGCAGGGGCCTAAGGAAGGTGCCAATCCCTGGTGCAGAATGATTGCAACGGGCCCAGTAGTCACTGAAAATAAGCTCCGAAACCACTATAATCAGGACACGGTACAAACAGTCGCTCTGTTTCCTAGGAAGGCATATACAACCGCGGAAAAGAACCAGGAAGACACGCACACATCTCAGGGCCCTCCAGCAGACACGGACCCCAGGAACACAGCAAAGCCTGTAATAGGAGCACGCTTATTTGGCTAGCCAAGAGCAGACACAGCGATCTGTGTCATCTGAAACAGATAAAACCACGCCTGTAAGGTAGCCAACCACCCACAGCGTCGACACTGACCCCTCTGTGCGAGACTGGTGTTTACAACCCAAGGCGTCGAATGGAACGGGTGAGTGCCTAGAAGAAGACCCAGTCTTTTCTGCGGCTCCCTTGGGTCTTCTGGTAGAACTCTGCTCTCACAGGGGGCCCAGTACCAGCGCCCACAGCTGCCTGGACGTAGGCCCACAGTTCAGCCACCCGACGGGATGGCGCCCCTCAGCTCTCATTCCCAACACCAGATCACAGGGATTCCTGTGTAGTTTACGGGTGGGTTTTGTTTTAGTTTTCCTGAGATTTGCTTTAAATCTAGAAGTGACAGTTCCTAGATTGGACCAGTGTGCAGGATCCAATCTCAAGAGAACTAAAAACGCCCGAAGCCCTAAAATGCGAAGCATGAACCTTGGAGTGTCAGACCACTGCTGACAAATAAAGTTAACTGTAGAACCAATGTCTATGACAGTGTTTTGTTGTTTGTTTTTTTAATTATCTAGAGATCACTCAACAGTGGAGAACACATTTAAGTGGGCACAACATGAGCATTCTTTGGGCTCTCGCTCTGTTCGACGTCGTCCTGTTTACCTTACCTTCAGCTCCTGCATGCTGCTCTGTAAAAGCAAACTGTTAAACCGAAGCAAAGTCAGTGTTTATTCCTTATTTAATGATACACATCAAGGCCTATTTCTGAAACGTATAAAAATGGTAACACAATAGAAAGGAACTCTACAGAAACTCATACCAATTTTTAGATTTTTCTCCCTAAGATTTTAGAGGGTGCCTGAGCTGACCCCCACGTCACAGGTGAAGAAATGGAGGCGACAGGCCAGCCCGCTCCACACTATGACACAGAAGACACACATGCACAGAGATACTTGTTCACAAGCACCTGAGAGGAACATCAGTTCGAACACACGAGAAAAATGCAAATTAAAACACCGAGACACCATTTTCCCTGCATCACGTTGGCAATACTTTCCAAGACGACAATTTGGTCACACAAAAAACAAAAAGAAAAAACTTTTAAAAATCTTTTAAAAACAGGAAAAAATATCCAGTGGAAAAAAGACAGTCTCTTCAATAAATGGTGCTGGGAAAAGTGGACAGCTATATACAGAAGAGTGAAACTGGACCACTCTCTCACACCATACACAAAGATAAACTCTAAATGGATGAAAGACCTCAGTGTGAGACAGGAATCCATCAAAATCCTAGAGGAGAACATAGGCAGCAACCTCTACGACATAGGCCACAGCAACTTCTTTCATGACACGTCTCCAAAGGCAAGGGAAACAAAAGCAAAAATGAACTACTGGAACTTCATCAAGATTAAAAGCTTCTGCACAGCCAAGGAAACAGTCAACAAAACTAAGAGGCAGCCCACGGAATGGGAGAAGATATTTGCAAATGACACTACAGATAAAAGGGCTGGTATCCAAGATCTATAAAAAGCTTCTCAAATTCAACACACAAAAAACAAATAAGTCAAAGAACGGGCAGCAGACACGAATAGGCACTTCTCCAAAGAAGACATATGAATACCTAACAGACACATGAAAAAATATTCAACATCATTAGCCATCAGGGAAATGCAAATCAAAACCACGATGAGATACCACCTTATACCAGTTGGAATGGCAAAAATTAACAAAACAGGAAACAATAAATGCTGGTGAGGAGGAGAAAGGGAACCCTCCTCTTACACTGCTGGTGGGAATGCAAGCTGGTGCAGCCCCTCTGGAAAACAGTGTGGAGGTTCCTCAAAAAGTTGAAAATAGAGCTACCCTACGACCCAGCAATTGCACTACTAGATATTTACTCCAAAATATAGAGGTAGTGAAAAGAAGGGGCACATGCACCCCAATGTTCACAGCAGCAGTGTCCACAATAGCCAAACTCTGGAAGGAGCCGAGATGCCCTTCAACAGATGAGTGGATAAAGAAGGTGTGGTCCATATATACAATGGAATATTACTCAGCCATCAGAAAGGATGAATACCCACTATTTGCATAGACATGGATGGACCAGGAGGGGATTATGCTAAGTGACATAAATCAAGCAGAGAAAGACAATTATCATATGGTTTCACTCCTATGTGGAACATAAGGAATAGCATGGAGGACATTAGAAGGAAGGGAAAAATGAAGGGGGGGAAGTCAGAGGGGGAGATCAACCATGAGAGACTATGAACCCCGGGAAACAAACTGAGGGCTTCAGAGGGGAGGGGGGTTGGGGGATGGGGTATCCTGGTGATGGGTATTGAGGAGGGCACGTGTTGTGATGAGCACTGAGTGTTGTATGCAAACGATGAATCATGGAACACTACATCAAAAACTAATGATGTACTGTGTGGTGACTGACATAATAAAAAAAATCCTTTAAAATCTGTATCTGTTCCCTCAGCAATTTCATTTTTAAGACTTTAAGGAAATCATAAAGATTGTGCTAAAAGATTCAACTACATGAAAGCTTATAACATAGAAAAGTGAAAACCTAACATATCAAGGACAGAGAATTCATCAAATTTCTAGCACAGTCGTTCATATGATGGAAAACTAGCTACTAAAATCATGTAGTAGATATATGGTCATTGACAGATGTTGACAATATACTGATTTAGCGTAGCTTAAAACTGTAAGTTAATAAGGACTCTGGTTTTGTTCATCTCTCATATAAATAATAATTTAAGGGGTGCCTCAGTGGCTCAGTCGGTTAAGCATCTGCCTTCAGCTCAGGTCATGGTCCCAGGGTCCTGGGATTGAGCCCTGCATCAGGCTCCCTGCTCGGTGGGAAGCCTGCTTCTCCCCCTCCCTCTGCCTCTGCCTTTCCCCACCTCTCCTGTGCGCGCTCTCTCTCCCTCTCTCTCTCAAATAAAATATCAAAAATAATAACAATAATTTAAGAGTCTAAAAGTATGAAGATTCAGAGAATTAAATGAGATTTCTGTTTTCTTATTTATTTGCATGTTTTCATTTAAATGAACATTATCTGCCATTTATTTCAAACTTCCTGTTACTGCTTTAAAGGCAATACCAACCAATGAGAACAGGGTTTTTTTAGATTTTATTTATTTAGGGGCGCCTGGGTGGCTCAGTTAAGCATCTGCCTTTGGCTTGGGTCATGATCCCAGGGTTCTTAGGATCAAGCCCCGTGTCGGGCTCCCTGCTCAGCAGGCAACCGGCTTCTCGCTTTCCCTCTGCCTCTGCCTCCCACTTCTTCTGCGTGTACTCTCTCTCTGTCAAATAGATAAATAAAATTAAAAAAAAAAAAAACGGTTTTATTTATTTAAATAATCTCTACACCCGGGGCGCCTGGGTAGTGCAGTCGTTAAGCGTCTGCCTTTGGCTCAGGGAGTGATCCCAGCATTCTGGGATCAAGCCCCACATCAGGCTTCTCGGCTGGGAGCCTGCTTCTTCCTCTCCCACTCCCCCTGCTTGTGTTCCCTCTCTCGCTGGCTGTCCCTCTCTGTCAAATAAATAAATAAAATCTTTACTAAATAAATAAATAAATAAATAATCTCTACGCCCAACATGGGGCTCAAACTTGATCACCCCGAGATCAAGAGTTGCATGCTCTTCTGACTGAGCCGTCTAGCTGGCCCCAGTGAGAACAGGTCCTTGACTCACACATCACAAATGCTAAGATTCCTCCCACTAGAGAGCTCTTTGGTAAAAAAGAAAGCCAAATGCTAAGTGCTGAATAAGCCTCGCTAACTGGTCCACCTTGTGAAATGCATAAGGTGGGCTCCTTGAAGGGGGTTTTTAAAAGTAAAATTACCAAGAGGAAAGTGTCTGGGACTTGGCCTTTCTCTCCTCACCAGCTAGAGTGAACCACGTTGATAAGGAAGAACTCTCACAAAAGGGCTTTTTGTTTCCTACAGCAAAATAATTCAGCCTTGTTTTTCCTGGGTTCCAGTAACATAAACCAACACACCCCATGCTGGAATGAAATGACACTGTACCCAAGCAGAAGGAGCACGGCGAGAACAGAGGGCAGACACCTGCACAGCTCATCTCAGAATCACACCCACAAGAGAGACAGTCCACCTGGCCCTTTGTTCAGAGAGCCACCCAAGGAAGCAGCCAGGCGGAACCAGGGTCTTGCCCACAGAGGGTCGCTCATGGGAGCTGCTCTTGAAACCCCACCCCAGATGCAAAACATCCTCTACCAATCACAAGTCTGTGCTTTCCAGCAGCTCAGCAAAAAGGGCTGCTCCAGAAGTAGAAATCCATGAAAGCATCCTAACACCTCGAGTGTGCCAGAGCTGAGCAGGACAGACAGCAGCTCCTGCACACAGGCCAGCCTTCTGCAGGATGACCAAAAGCTCCAGGATGAAATGGGGAGAAAAAAGTTTAATTAAAAGCATGTGGACCCGCACCCTTCCTGTTCCCCAAGTTTCTCCTTGAGAAAAGCTAGACAGGGGACAGGACCCAGCTAGGCACCCTCCACAGAGACAGTTCCCGGTCCAAATTCGGCCTCTCTCACCAACGGTCTTTCTGGCTTCCTCAGAGCTGTCTGTCCAACAAGCCTCCCGGTCTGAGGTTACGGTCCTCACCCACAACACAGTGTTCACCAAGACCCACAAAAGAGAGGCCCCCACTCCTGCTCCATGTTCAAGTGCTCCCACCTGCTTGGGAAGGACAGGTTTTCCTTCACAGCAAAGTTCTCAACCTCGCAGAGGGGAGGTTCCGAGCTCTCCTCCTGGTCCGACCCCCAGAGTATGTCTGTGGCACAGCTGGGCTCCTCGGTCTATAGCATCTTGGGCAGTTCTGTGTGTAGCCAAGATTGAGAATTCTAGAAGTGACACAGCAGCACTGGCTGGGGTCCTGCCCCACCCAGGACTTGCTGAGAAGGGAACTGGCTGATGAGACCAGTGCTGCATTTTAACAAGCGGTCTGGGAGAGCCAAAGCCTCTGGAGCTTGAGAGAGGGGCAGGGGCCCAGTCCCGGGAGTGCTTTGCGGGACGAGACAGGGGACAGGGCTAAAGGAGCCAAAGACCTGGCTGACATCTGTAACTTCCACTGCCATGCCAAACTGCCCGCCAAGACACAGCCCAGCAGGAATGCTAACCTGCTTCCAAACAGCAGTGTCACATAGGGAACCTCCTATTTCAGACTGTGAACTGGAGCCGGCATTCTTCCTTCTTTAAGCACACAAGTCAAACCACATGCCTGATCACCAGTCACTCAAAGACAGTGTCACTCCATCACAGGAAGAGGGGACGGGGCCTGGGTGTGTGGAGACAAGTGTGTGTTCGCTGAATGGCAGGACTTCAGAGCCGTGCAGGGCAAAGCGCTCCAGGCTGAGTGATAGTGGCACTCAGCTCACGTCGGGGCTCGCGTACCTGAAATCCAATCTGTAGCGGAAACCGCCTTACTGTCAGGAATAAGGGACTGTTTGTATTACTATTACAGGACATTTCAGATCCGTAATTTACTCTGTCACTTGTCTACACATGGGCCTTTAAATTAATCAGCAGCACGTTACTGGGGGGTGGCATGCAGAGAGCTGGACTCACCCCATGTGAGAACACATGCCCGTTGCCAACTGAGACTGGGGAAGAGTTCACGTCCTGTGGTATGCATTTCTAGAACATTTGTTTTTTTAATAACAGACAAATAATATGACTTTAACTATGCAGAATATTAACCGAAGATGACCCTCCTCTGTTCTAAAGGAGGCTGACGGGGAAGAAGGTGGGTGGGTATGGACGGAGTGCCTGTTCTTACGACCTCGTGCCCTGCCTCGCCTTTCAGCTCTCCAGCTGTGCCGCCACGGGACACAGGGAGCCTCCTTCCCCATCAACGATGGCTTCCCTGATATGGCTGGTCTCAGGCCCTGACATCCCCAGATTCAGCACACCCCTTTTGCAGAAAGCAGTCTTTCTTCCCTTAAAAAGTCTCACTGTGTCTTCTGAAAGTCCTTGCAAGGAAGGCACATCTCTGACCTGAGAGACAACAGGCTGGATGCTGGAAGCAAAGCAATGTTCTCTCTGTTGGCAGAGAACACTCTTTGGGAAATTAAGACACCAGTCAGGTATACAGAGAACAGCCACGTTATGTGGTCCTGGGGAAGAAGGGAGGAAGGGGGAGGAAGGGAAGAGGAAGAAGGGAGGAAGAAGGGAGGGAGGGGGAGGAAGAGGAAGGAAGGAGGAAGGAAGGGGGAGGGAGGCAGGGAGAGGAAGAAGGGAGGGAGGGGGAAGGCGGGGGAGGGGGGAAGGGGGGAGGAAGGGAGGAGGAAAAAGGGAGGAAGGAGGAGGGGGGAGAGGAAGGGGGAAGGAGGAGAGAGGAAGAAGGAGGGAGGGGGAAGGGGAGGAAGGGGTTGGAGGAAGGGAGGAAGCTGCCCTGGCCCAACCTCCCCCCTACTTCTGATTCTCACAGACAGCAGTTTCACCCCCAAGTTGGAATCCATCCCAAGTGTTTTAAGCCACTTAGCTAGTCTTCATATATAAGAAGAAAAAGAGGGCGCCTGGGTGGCTCAGCCATTAAGCGTCTGCCTTCGGCTCAGGTCATGATCCCAGGGTCCCCGGATCAAGCCCCGCATGGGGCTCCCTGCTCAGCAGGAAGCCTGCTTCTCCCGCTCCCACTCCCCGTGCTTGTGATCCTTCTCTCGCTGTCTCTCTCTGTCAAATAAATAAATAAAATTTAAAAAAAGAAAAGAAAAAAGAAAAAGAACACAGAAACTTATGGTCCAAAAACATTTTCCAATTTTGGAAACTATCTACAAGCTCACCATGTCATGTAATATATGTGAACAACACACGACCAAGTAAATGCACCATGTTTCCACAGCATGCCTATATTTAGGGAATGAGAGGGTAGCACTGAAAATGCTACTTGCACCCATAGAAACAGGAACATGAGATTCCTAGGAGGTAGAATGAATGTGTTTCACACAATATAAATTAAATAGAAAACAACAAAAGGAAAAAGAGTCTGATCTGTTCAGAGGGTCCTAGATAACCAGACATGGCAAAAACAAACATGCAAAACTACAGACAAGAAACAGAGGCCCCCTTTAAAAGACAAAAGTATTGGGGCGCCTGGGTGGCTCAGTCGTTAAGGGTCTGCCTTCGGCTCAGGTCATGATCCCAGGGTCCTGGGATGGAGCCCCGCATCGGGCTCCCTGCTCAGCGGGAAGCCTGCTTCTCCCTCTTCCACTCCCTCTGCTGGTGTTCCCTCTCTCACTGCGTCTCTGTCAAATACAGAAATAAAATCTTTAAAAAATGAAAAAATAAAAAGACAGAAGTATTTACTCCTCCTACCCCAATTCACACAGCCCCCAAACCATTAGCTCCTAGGAGGGTGACATGTGTTCCCTTATTTCTTCTGGCAACTCTCACAAAAAGCCACCACAGAACTTAGTGCACAGTGGTCACCTGCAGCGCACACGACTTCAGGTAACCCACGTCACCCTAGGGCCACATTCTGGAGTCACGAGCCACAAACACACATGCAGCTCATTCTAAAGTCCCCCTAGGATGTCCCAAAGGGACTCGGAGTCCAAAGAACATGGCTTTGCACACAGTGAGCCCTCAATCACGTTGACTTGTTCTTCAAAGAGCACTCTCCAAGGGACACCTCACTGGCTCAGTCAGTACAGCACGCAAGTCCTGATCTCGAGCTTACGACTTTGAGCCCCACGCTGGGTGCAGAAATTACTAAAAAAATAACAGTCAGTAAACTTAAATATATATGTACATATATGTATATATAAAATAAGTAAATAAATAAACAGCACTCCCCAGATGTCAGGAAGGGTTTAAAAAGTGCTATACCTGCCTGTGCATTGCTCAGAACCACCTATGAATCAGGTTCCCCTACTGTCCTCATCTAGAAAGAGGCCGAGAACAGGTGAGACCTGCCACAGCCCCTAGCCTATCAAATAACTATCCCTCTCTGTCCTTCAGCCTTCCCCCTCTCACTCTCCTCTGCATGCCCCACACCTCCCACTGGACCTTATCACTCTGTTCTCCCAAGGTCTCCACTGGTGTCTCTACACGGGCACCACTGGTCACTGCTGGCTGGTTTCCAACACCACTCCCCTCTTTTCCTTGCCGGCAGACCTCAATCCTTCCTTTATTCATTTAATTCAGCAAATATCTAGGAGAGCAACTACATGCCAGGCCTGCTGGGCACCTTTGCAGCACGTGGGTAGGAATGGAGACAGAGATGACGAATAGGAGAATAAGTAAGATATGGAATCTGCTAGATGGTGCTAAGAGCTAAGAAAAAGAGTAAAATAGGGGACGGGGAACTGAGAGTGTTGGACATGAGGGGAGAACCCACCAGGGAAGGCTGCCTGCCCTCACACTCAAGGTGAATGCTACACTCCTAACAACCCCTGGGGCAATGCCACTGCTGCAGACCTGGCGGAATGCACTCAGGGAAGCACTGCTCAAGCCAACCATGATGCCTCCACTCCCTCCACCCCCAAGAACACCACTAACAAGAGGTGGGGAGGGGGTCGATGAACCTGGGAAACTGCAGGGGAGTTTCTTAAACAGAGACCCAGGGAAAAGGTCCTCTTTCTGCTTGGGGAAACTGGCTGCCACAACCAGGCCCATGAAGAGAATGGCTGGCGTGCAGAGCGGAATAGATGGAACCAGACCTGAACGATGCTGTCAGAAGTCACCCATCCGGGGCTTGTCCTGTGCGAGATGACACATGCCCTTTATTCCTGGAGCTATGGATCGTTCCCCTGTCAGTGCTGAACTCAGATTATATCTCCAGCCAAGGCCTCTTCTCCAGCCCCAGGCCCAGAGAGTACTGCATGTCCCATGGTATGTCCAGAAATAGGGCTTCCACCTCCCCACTGCCTCCTCCTGTCCCCACACACCCAGACTTGGGATTCAGCAAGGCCTAGGCCCTCCTGCCTCTCCCACACCTACATTCACCCTGGGAGTCATTCCATCACCGGCCCCCCAGGGCTTGTGTCTTCTAAGCCTGCACTCCACCTCCTGCACCAACTCCAAGCCCTGTGCTGGCCGTCTCCTCCTGCCCGCTCCAAACTGAGCCCTCTTTCTAAACAACAGATCCTATCACCTACCCCTCTCTACTTAACTCCTTTAATGCCTTCCAGAGACTCTGGGAGTGCAGGGCCACATTCCCAGCAGGGGCCACCACCCCCCCCCCCAGCTCAGTGCCCTCTTTCTTCCCACTCAACTCTACCCACTGCACCTCCACCTGGGACCCTCCTTCCTCTCCCACCCTTTGCTTCACTAATTCTACTCAGCTTCAGAATGTCAGCTTAAAAGTTACCAAAAAGAAATGAGAGGGGAGGAGAGGGGAGGAGAGGAGAGAGGAGAGGAGAGGAGAGGAGAGGAGAGGAGAGGAGAGGAGAGAAGAGGAAGAAAAAGAAAAAGAAAAAGAAAAAGAAAAAAAGAAAAAGAAAAAGAAAAAGAAAAAGAAAAAGAAAAAGAAAAAGAAAAAGAAAGACTTCCCTGAGGGAAACTTTCCTAACTAGGTTGGGTTCCCTGTTACACAACCTCAAATAATCTCTGCTTTTCTTTCACAGCGTTTGTATCAGCTTGCAGTGCTGGCAATTACCTGTTTAATATCTGAAGAAGGGACGGAAATGTGCCAGTCCTGCTTATCATCTGTCCCCAGCACTGTGACACTGGCTGGCACGTGGAAGATACTCAATAAACACCCCAGGCACACGGGCTGAGTGGCAAGAGGCTGAGCCAGAAACGAAGCCCAGGCCTGTCTGTGTCCAAGGCTCCAACAACACCACTGCGTTTCTTTGAACACGTACAACACCCAGGTGAGGGACGGACAGACACCCTTACGTAACTGAACGCAGCAGAGCACTCTGGCCAGCCACACTCGGCCAGCACGCCACTGGCCACAGACCCTGTTCTTCAAAGAGCACCACGAGTGCAGCCTCCTGGGGCCACACTGGCCCCTGCAAATCACAGGGGCAGCAGACGCAGGCCGCACTGCGGCTTCTCAACTTACTGTCTAAGGGGCTACATTCTACCGGCGTTAACAGGAAGCTTCTGCTGAAACAGATGAGCAACTTCCAGAAGCATAACCAAGGACGCTCCGCCTCGTTCCTCTATTACCTACTCTGGGTGCCACAGAAAAGCTCTGAAATGCTAAGAAAGCCTGACTGAGTCCCTTCCAAATATCTACAATTCCAAAGCCCAAGACAATAACCTCAATTTTCCCAGCACAAAAATTAAGTCTTGCTGGATGTTAAGTATGTGAAAAGTAATCTGTATAGCTGGAGGTACAGAGGCACTACTCCTAGGAGAGAAAGACCAAACCTAAATGCCTAGTACGTCAACGTAAGGGAAGTATTCTAGGGTTACAAAAATCTAATTTCATCTGTGTGGACTCTGTCAAAATATGAAAATTCACACACACAAAATGCAAGATAAGGCAAACTAAACCAAATCATTTGTTGACACAGATTTCCCACAGTCAATATTTGGGGGAGAAGGGTAGGGGTGGCCGTCTGTGTCCCAGACCCGTCCACCAGCTGTGTGATGCTAACAAGTGCTGCTCTACTCACAACACAGGACAATGGTGAGGCCAGTGAGAGAAGCACTGTCTGTTCTGACAGGCGCATGTGCCGGACGTGGAGGACAGAGAGGGGCTTAAACAGAGTCCAGTGGGGTGAAGACACAAGCTTCTCTCCGCTCCCTCCTGAAAGTCCACTGCAAGAACACTGCTCTGCTCCAGAGGAGAGACCCTGACATTCTGGAAGACACACAGGGCTGGGTAAGTGGGCACTCACTTAAAATCGAGAACAGAGTGATGTAATGGCCACAGAGGGAATGCCAGATGACCAAGCAAAGCACAGGAAGTGGAAAGGGGATCAGGTGTCGTACCTGAAAAGAAAAGCCTGGGTGAGGATCTGATGTGGAACTTCAGGCAGGAGGCCGAGTCAGGACACTAGTGAAGGTGCTCCCAAAGCAGGACCCCAGCCCGGCAGTGGGGAGCTGAGCCCCAGCACGAGAACTGGGGCCAGGACACAACAATGGAAGTCCAAGAGCTTGTGCTGAATGGTGAGATCCCCAGCAGACAGGATAGAGAGAACTACTGGTGGGTATGTAGAAGACTGAACAAGTGAAAACGTACAGCGATTCCAGGAATAGCAGGAGGTTGCATTTGAGAGGAAGTGTAATGGCCGCATATCCGTGGGTCAGTTTAGAAGAATCTCTGCAATCACGACAAACACACCCAGGTCAGGATTAACGGTACTACAAACACACCCAGGTCAGTATTAACAGTACGACAAACACACCCAGGTCAGGATTAACAACACAACAAACACACCCAGGTCAGGATTAACAGTACGACAAACACACCCAGGTCAGGATTAACAACGCGACAAACACGCCCAGGTCAGTATTAACAGTACGGCAAACACGCCCAGGTCAGGATTAACAATGCGACAAACACGCCCAGGTCAGTATTAACAACACGACAAACACGCCCAGGTCAGGATTAACAATGCGACAAACACACCCAGGTCAGTATTAACGGTACAACAAACACACCCAGGTCAGGATTAACAGTACGGCAAACACACCCAGGTCAGTATTAACAATACGACAAACACGCCCAGGTCAGGATTAACAACGTGACAAACACACCCAGGTCAGGATTAACAGTACGGCAAACACGCCCAGGTCAGTATTAACAGTATGACAAACACGCCCAGGTCAGGATTAACAGTACGACAAACACACCCAGGTCAGGATTAACAGTACGACAAACACACCCAGGTCAGGATTAACAACGCGACAAACACGCCCAGTCAGTATAAACAGTACGACAAACACGCCCAGGTCAGGATTAACAGTATGACAAACACGCCCAGGTCAGGATTAACAACGTGACAAACACGCCCAGGTCAGGATTAACAGTACGACAAACACGCCCAGATCAAGATTAACAACGCGACAAACACGCCCAGGTCAGGATTAACAACGCGACAAACACGCCCAGGTCAGGATTAACAGTACTACAAACACACCCAGGTCAGGATTAAAAACGCGACAAACACACCCAGGTCAGGATTAACAAAGTGACAAACACGCCCAGGTCAGGATTAACAACACGACAAACACACCAAGGTCAGGATTAACAACGCGACAAACACGCCCAGGTCAGGATTAACAACACGACAAACACACCGAGGTCAGGATTAACAACGCGACAAACACGCCCAGGTCAGGATTAACAGTACTACAAACACACCCAGGTCAGGATTAACAACGTGACAAACACACCCAGGTCAGGATTAACAACGCGACAAACACGCCCAGGTCAGGATTAACAGTACTACAAACACACCCAGGTCAGGATTAAAAACGCGACAAACACACCCAGGTCAGGATTAACAAAGTGACAAACACGCCCAGGTCAGGATTAACAACACGACAAACACACCAAGGTCAGGATTAACAACGCGACAAACACGCCCAGGTCAGGATTAACAGTACTACAAACACACCCAGGTCAGGATTAAAAACGCGACAAACACACCCAGGTCAGGATTAACAAAGTGACAAACACGCCCAGGTCAGGATTAAAAACACGACAAACACACCCAGGTCAGGATTAACAAAGTGACAAACACGCCCAGGTCAGGATTAACAACACGACAAACACACCGAGGTCAGGATTAACAACG
The DNA here is from genome assembly GCF_024610735.1 of Ursus americanus. Classification (NCBI taxonomy): domain Eukaryota; kingdom Metazoa; phylum Chordata; class Mammalia; order Carnivora; family Ursidae; genus Ursus; species Ursus americanus. Next base: position 40,046,767 of record NC_142128.1, read on the forward strand.
CGACAAACACGCCCAGGTCAGGATTAACAGTACAGAAGAGTGGAGGGGACGGAAGGAAAGCACACGGGTGTAGCTTCCAAAAGAGAAACTCAACAGAATTACCTAAAACCGGAGGAAACAACAGGAGAAGGAAAGAGCCAAGGGTGGGAGAAGGGGTGGGGAGGAGACCGCAGCTGCCTCCTGCTCTGCCGTTCGCACACTATTCGACTCTTTAAACCTCACACACGATAAAAAGTAAAATTAAACTGAAAGGTAAAATTAGAGTAAGTACCCACACACAGTGGAGCAAGCTGGGGCTACAGAGTAGCAGAGATGTGTAGGGCGAAAGGCCACGGTGTGTGGGCCTCTCAGTCTGGGTCCTGGCTGCTTCTCCGCTCTTCTACCAGACAGACAGCAGTGTGGACAGAGGGCAGCACGAGGCCTCCCAAGGGGTGAGCAGAGGCAGCCCCAAGGAAGCATTTGTGAAATTAATGTCAGAATAAACACAGCAGAGTGCGGGGGAGTGATGTTGCGATGTGACTGGGTCTTTAAAGAGATGCAAACACTTTCAAAACTCTCAAGAATAGCAGCTCTCTGGCCAAGACCCCAGGACCAGGAGCAGCAGCATCACCAGGAACTGGTTGGAAAGACATTTCTTACCAGACCCCACTCAGACAAGACAAACCAGACACTGTGCGGTGGGCCCAGCACTCAGCTTTGACAGGATCGCCAGGTGACTCCAATGTGTACAACCATGTGAGATCGATCGGGTGACAAGCTGGACACTTCGGCAGTTAAGACAGCTGTTCTCAACCCGTGGTCAGGGGTCCTGGGGACCCTACTGTCCAGGGTGCTCCACACGATCAAATGAAGTTCATGACACTCCCAGACATTCACTGCTTTCTTTCATCTCACTCTCATGAATCCACAGTAGAGTTTCCACAGGCTACATGACACAACAGACTGCTCACAGAAGTAGATGCAAGAATCCAGTTCTCGGGGCGCCTGGGTGGCACAGCGGTTAAGCGTCTGCCTTTGGCTCAGGGCGTGATCCCGGCGTTATGGGATCGAGCCCCACATCAGGCTCCTCCACTATGAGCCTGCTTCTTCCTCTCCCACTCCCCCTGCTTGTGTTCCCTCTCTCGCTGGCTGTCTCTATCTCTGTCAAATGAATAAATAAAATCTTAAAAAAAAAAAAAGAAAGAAAGAAAAGAAATAGCAAAAAACTATTTAAAAAAAAAGAACCCAGTTCTCTTCGATTAAGTCCGACATTTAAGAGACTTGCAAAAATGTAAAACAATGCCGTTCTTCTCACTATTTTAGAAACTAGCATCTTTCTTAAAAAAATGTCATTAATGTTAACATGTAAGGGATTATTATAATTTTTTTAAATTTATTCGACAGAGATAGAGACAGCCAGCGAGAGAGGGAACACAAGCAGGAGGAGTGAGAGAGGAAGAAGCAGGCTCCCAGCGGAGGAACCTGATGTGGGGCTCGATCACAGAACGCCGGGATCACGCCCTGAGCCGAAGGCAGACGCTTAACAACTGAGCCACACAGGCGCCCCTGAGGGATTATTTTTAATCGACTAATAAAAACATATTTCAGATCTTTTTTAGCTTCACTTTCTAAGAGGGTCCAGATCAATAGATAAAACTCACATAAACAGAAGCTCATTATGGGTCAGCAAATTTAACAGTGTGCAGTGTCTCAGACAGTTTACGAACCAGTGGTCCAGGGTTTCAACAAGCTCAGCAAGGACGGCCCATCACTCCAAGGTCACAGTGAACATCTAACCGTATGGAAATGCTTCCTACCTCACTGGCAGCCATCACGGGCCCAGTCACAAATGGGAAATTAATTTTTAGGCACCCTAAGTATCTCTAAGCTCCCTTCATGTATTTATTCAAACATTTATTTATCCATTAGAATACTGTCTATAGGCAAGGGAAAAGAGCTCTTTCTCAATTTCCTTTTGAGGGAATCTGTACACTGAACAAGATACTTACACCCCTTGATAAATAAGAATATGGTTTCATCATACGGCTATCCCTAACTTCCCATCTCAACCCCTGTATCAAAGGGAAGGGTGATCTCGAACCCGGTACAGTCTATGACTCAACAAGCACTACCCTGGGTGTTGAGTTACTAACCAGCAAACCTGTGTCCATGTGGAACATTCCTGCTACTTTTTGAGAACAAAGGGTTTTTGGTGTCTGTTGACTATTTTTAAGATGGATAAAAGCCACACAATCTAACATACACTACAAGATGAAGTACAGGTTACCATCAATGAACTTTCCACACTGTATTATTTCTTTTTATTTTGAAATACGCTGAACCCACTGTAAAGTTTAAAGACTAACACAAAGAACATCTGAGGTCCCTCCTCTACACGCACCAATTACTAATGTCCTTCCACATTTGCTTCCTAGCTCTTTCTACACCCCTGCACTTCTTTTGTGGAACTATTATTTTTTTTTTAAGGATTTTATTTATTTATTTGAGAGAGAGAGACAGCCAGCGAGAGAGGGAACACAAGCAGGGGGAGTGGGAGAGGAAGAAGCAGGCTCCCTGCAGAGCAGGGAGCCCGATGCGGGGCTCGATCCCAGGACGCTGGGATCATGACCTGAGCCGAAGGCAGACGCTTAATGACTGAGCCACCCAAGCGCCCCTAATCCAGTTTCTAATCGAGAACCAGGTATTAGCTGTCACAATTCTCTCACCTCCTCAGTCTAGAAGGGTCCCCAACCCTTCTCACAACAGATATTTTCAACTGTCCCAGCACCTGTCTGTGCCCTACAGTCTTGGTTGTCTGGTTATTTCTCGTTATTTGACTCAGGTAAACACTTCTGGCAAGAATGTTGACCACCCCGCTGCATCCCATCAAGGGGCAGGTAATCTCCATTACTGGGAAGTCCAAGTTCAATCCCACCTGGTCAAGGTGAAGTCAGACAAATTTCTCCAATGCAAAGTTCTCTTTCTCCATTCAGATCAATCACCTGTGGAATGACGCTTCGGAATGTGTGGCTCCTGCGCCCCTCCCCCTCAAATGTTTTACACCATGGTTTTCGACAACCACTGATGCTTCTCACTCGAATCAATGATTACCTTGGTCATCACAAAACACCGATTCAGAGAAAACAACACCCAGATCTCTAAATCTGTCACTTTCTACTTTGAAGGGCATCTGTCTGTAAGGAACCATGCACCTCCTCTGGGGTGTCACTAGGACTGGTTTTTACTCACTGTGTGACACAGACTTTTTAAATTGAATGTACCCTTTATCACCATTATTACTCTTTTCTGACGCTCCAAATGTCCCAGATTTGCCTACTGGGAACCCACTCAAGCTGCTCCATTTCTGACATGTCCCCATCAATTTTTGAATACTTCCTTGCTTTCTGGTACAAGATAATCCAGACTCACATTAAATTTTGCCCGCCTGAAACCTGAAATAAGGTATTTCTCTGAGGATCCCTGGTTCCTTTAGTGGGAAATGGCATTTGCAACCATGATCTGGGGGCTAGGTGTACCCACTGCTACCGGGATGTCACTGCTCCTAGACCCTGAGGACAGAGCTAGATTATTTTTTAAATCATGTCTTCCTAATGACACCCTCAGTTTAAATCCCAAGACAACAGGATTTTCCCTCACCTTCTCCATACCGTATTTTTATCCCCTTTCTCCTGGAGAAGCCTGGTTCCCAGCACCAGTACACTCATTTGCTCTATGGGACACACACCTAAAGTGATTTCAGAACTACTGCACTGATGTATTATCTAAGCTACTTTGTAGTAAGTTTCTCTGTGGCTCTATCTTTTGATTATAACCCACTAAAGGTTTACAGAGTGCTGTGTTCATGGGACTTGAATTAATCTTTCCTATGTGCGTATGTTATTAATTCAATATACTTTCAGGTTCATTTGTTTCTATTTGAATTCAACTTGTTTTTTTTTTTCTATCATTGTTATCTTTTTTTAAGATTTTATTTATTATTTATTTGACAGAGAGAGACACAGCGAGAGAGGGAACACAAGCAGGGGGAGTGGGAGAGGGAGAAGCAGGCTCCCAGCGGAGTAGGGAGCCCGATGCGGGGCCCGATCCCAGGTCCCTGGGATCATGACCTGAGCCAAAGGCAGACGTCTAACAACTGAGCCACCCAGGCGCCCCTGGTTTCTTAATTCTACTTGTCAATTCCTCTTCATTTGACCCAAAGTCCATCACTTAGGGTTCTGCACCTCAGATCCCTCTACTTTCTTTTCTTTTTTAAATCGTGATAAATCAACCATTTTTAAGACTACAACCATATCCTGTGGCATTAAGTACATTCACAGTGTTGAACGACCACCACCGTCATCCATCTCTGGGGCTTTTCCAACTTCCCCAACTGAAGCTCTCCCCATTAAGCACTTACTCCCCTCCAGCCCTTCCCCTGGCCTCCATTCTCCTTTCCAGCTCTATGGTCTGACTCTTCTAGGGGCCTCCTAGCAGAGGGATTACACAACACCTGTTCTTTCTTACCGAATTCTGCATACTAACTTGTATGTTCTTTCCACTTACTGCGTCTTGGAAATCACTCCCTGCCAGTGTATGTGAACCTTAGCCCTTTATCTCTGCAACTGCACCCTGTTAGGTGAACAGACCTCACCCTTTGTGGATGAACATTTATACTGTTTACGTATTTTATTCACAGGTCATGCTGCAGTGAGTACCCTGGGTACCTGGTATTTTTTATCTGCAGACGTACATCCTCAGGGTCGATCACTAGAAGCAGGACAGTTAAGTCGAAGGGTCATTGTGTTTGCAGACCCTGACAATGCCCTTGATAATAAGGGCTGAACCACTGTGCACCCTCACCAGCAATATGAGAACATGCCTGTTTCCCAACAGCCTCACCGACAGGACGCGTGCAAGCTTTTACATTTTTGCCAACGTGATGAGAAATGTGCCTCTAAGTCATTTTAATTTGCATTTATCTTTCTCATCATGAATGAGGGTGAGCATATTTTCACATTTTTAGTGGCCATTTGTGTATCTTTTCCTGTGGGATGTCTTCATATTTTTTATCCATTTTTCTACCAGGTTTTTGTCTTTTTTCCCTTTGATTTTTTTTTTAAAGATTTTATTTATATATTTGACAGAGAGAGAGAGAACACGCACAAGCAGGGGGAGCAGCAGAGAGAGAGGGAGGAGCAGGCTCTCTGCTGAGCGGGGAGCCTGACACGGGACTCGATCCCAGGACCCTGGGATCATGACCTAAGGTAAAGGCAGATGACCAACCAACGGAGCCACCCAGGCGCCCCTTCCCTTTGATTTTTAAGAGTTTTTATATTATTCTTTTATCTGTGACTCATATGTTTTTTATTTCTTTTAAATCCTTATTTATTTGAGAGAGAGAGAGAGAGAGCACGAGTGGGAGAGAGTGGCAGAGGGAGAGGGAGAAGCAGGCTACTCACTAAGCAGGGAGCCCAACTCTGGGCTCGATCCCAAGACCCTGGAATCATGACCTGAGCTGAAGGCAGATGCTTAACCGACTGAGCCACCCAGATGCCCCTCATGTTTTTTAAAAATCTTATTGAGGGGCGCCTGGGTGGCTCAGTCGGTTAAGCGTCCAACTCTTGATTTCGGCTCAGGTCATGATCTCAGGGTCATAAGATCGAGCCCTGTGTCCAGCTCTGCACTGGGCGTGGAGCCTGCTTAGGATTCTCTCCCTCTCACTCTCCCCCTGCCCCTCCCCACTCGTGCTCTCTCTCTCTAAAAAATAAATAAATAAAAATAGAAAATAAAGGGGTGCCTGGGTGGCACAGCGGTTAAGCGTCTGCCTTCGGCTCAGGTCATGATCCCAGGTCCTGGGACTGAGTCCCACAAAGGGCTCCCTGCTCGGCAGGGAGCCTGCTTCTCCCTCTCCCTCTGCCTGCTGTTCCCCCTGTTTGTGCTTGCTGTCAAATAAATTAATAAAATCTTATTTCAAAAATCTTTTAAAAAATAAAAATAAATAGACACACCTCAGTGGTGCAGTTAGTTAAGCATCTGACTCCGGGTTTCAGCTCAGGTCGTGATCTCAGATCATGAGATTGAGCCCCGGGTCAGGCTCCACAGTCAGTGCAGAGTCTGCGTGGGATTCTCTCCCTCTCCCTGCCCCTCCTACTTGTGTGCACTCACACGCGCTCTCTCTCTCTAAAACAGTCTTTCAAATAAATACATATAAAAATTTTTAAAATACAATATAATCATTAAATAAAAAATATATGTGTGTGTATATGTAGGGATGTGTGTGTATATGTAGGGGTGTGTGTGTGTGTGTGTGTGTGTACATGATTAATCAGTTCACTGTCAGGCAGCTTCATCAAAACAAAAGGTTTACAAAAGCCCCTGGACTGCTCATGACAGTAAAGCGTCAAGCACACTGCTTTGTCACAGCATGATTTAGGGCAATACCCTTGTCTACGGTGCTGAACAATTCCTCTTGTCCAAACATACAAACCACCTGCCTATAAAGAGACTTAGCCACACAGGGACCACACATTATTCATAACCTGAGCTGATTAAACTTACTTAAAGAGAAACCAGAACAAATTATGTGAAATGAAAAAGAACAATGCATCACTGAAGCCTCTGACACTGACAACAGTGATAAGCGCCCAATGCCATGTAATCTTAGCTCCAAATGGGTATAAACAGGTAAGCTCACATCTGACTACAGCAGTACTATTTATCTGTGGGCACGGAAGGTTCTAAAACTTTGGTAAATTTTTTAAATTATCCAACAAAAGAAAAAATAAAATAGATTATTTAACAAACTAGAATTCTGAGAGCTGTATATTCTTAAACCCTTCTAAAGGCATGGGTCTTTAGAAAATTACTTAGGGGGGACACCTGGGTGGCTCAATCAGTTAAGTGTCTGCCTTCGGCTCAGATTATGACCCCGGAGTCCTGGGATCGAGCTCCGAGTCGGGCTCCCTGCTCAGTGGGGGGCCCTGCTTCTCCCTCTCCCCTTGCTTGTGCTCTCTCTTTCAAATAAATAAATAAAATCTTAAAAAAAAAAATTACTTAGGATTCGTTCTCAGATTTCGGCATCAAAAAAAAAAAAAAAAAAAAGAGGGGCGCCTGCGTGGCTCAGTCGTTAAGCATCTGCTTTCGGCTCAGGGCGTGATCCTGGTGTTCTGGGATCGAGCCCCATATCAGGCTCATCCGCTAGGAGCCTGCTTCTTCCTCTCCCACTCCCCCTGCTAGTGTTCCTTCTCTCACTGGCTGTCTCTCTGTCAAATAAATAAATAAAATCTTTAAAAATAAGTAAATAAATAAATAAATAGATATTTAGACAGGAAACAAAAGAAAAATTTCTTTTCCTCCCTATGATACTGAATCATTTATCTCCTAGTCTCAACTTCTGAAAATTAGAGTGCAACAATGCTTTTCACCAGGAAGCTCTCAGAGTTACTTGTGTTATGAGACACTGATAAAAGCCCAGTGCCCACCTAGGAGCCAACTTCAAGGATTACAGGCATTTCCGACTATGCATTTTACCAAATATCAACACAAATTAACAATCAATCTTCAACAAGCATCTGAACATGCTAATTCGATCTTCTATAAAAGTTCATTAGGAGGCACCTGGGTGGCTCAGTTGGTTAAGCATCCGACTCAGGTTTCGTTTGGCTCAGGTCACCATCTCAGGGTCCTGGGACTGAGCCCCACGTCCGCCTCCCTGCTCAGCGGGGAGTCCACTTGCTCTCTCTCTCTGAAATAAATAAATCTTTAAAAAAAAGTTCACCGGAAAACCTGAGTTTCTTTAGATGTAGTCTGTATGTAAATTGATATAAAACCTTAACTAAGTCAAAGTAAAACATATAAGTATCTTACCTTTAAAGTGTAATTTTTTATTTCTAAAGATTGTAATAGAAATTTTCACTAGATTTCCTTTTTATACTGTTTGAAATTTGTAATACATATACAGGCACTATTTTCCGAAATAAAATCAGTAACATAACAGAAAATTTGGCTAGTACCTCAAATGAAACCAACCCCATTCCCACCACACACCCCCACAAATACACCTTCCCAATACATACATGTACACACACCCACACAACTAAAACTAATTTTTAATGTTTCCTGCAAGACTCTTCCAAGTGGGTAATTTTTACAGTTATAATTGTGGTATATATAACCACCCTATTCACTTGTATCAGAAGCACTAATCTGAAGTACTTCTGAGTCTTTGTAATTACCACTTTTTTTTTTTTAAAGTAGGCATTACAATGTGTTCAACTATTTATTTTTTAAAGATTTTATTTATTTATTTGACAGAGAGAGACAGCCAGCGAGAGAGGGAACACAAGCAGGGGGAGTGGGAGAGGAAGAAGCAGGCTCCCCGCGGAGGGGCCTGATGTGGGGCTCCATCCCAGAACGCTGGGATCACGCCCTGAGCCGAAGGCAGACGCTTAACGACTGCGCCACGCAGGCGCCCCTGTAATTACCACTTTTAAGGGCTACATAATACTCTTCAGTGGATACCTAACTCTTTTGTCTGATATTTAAATTATAACTAATATTTAGACCCTGTTTTCAAATTTTAAATAAAGTAAGTATAAGGTAAGCAATTCATCAGCTTGGGGCCTTGACAACCTCGTCTGTATGGTCTACATGGAATTAAATTCTTTCTTTATGTCAGATCCTAAACTGGAATAATCCCTAACAATTCTGAATCTTCCTGGAAACAAACCTTAGGCTTCCCTTAGACAACTGGTATCAGAGATCTTTAATTTCAAAAAACAGGTCCAAAAGTGGGTTCAGGGGGCTCCTGGGTGGCTCAGTCATTAAGCGTCTGCCTTCAGCTCAGGGCGTGATCCCAGGGTCCTGGGATGGAGCCCCACATCGGGCTCTCTGCTTAGCGGGAAGCCTGCTTCTCCCTCTCCCACTCCCCCTGCTTATGTTCCCTCTCTCACTGTCTCTCTCTCTGTCAAATAAAATCTTAAAAAAAAAAAAAGTGGGTTCAGAACAACAGACATGGGAAGTGTACCATTCTTGTGCAATGAAGCATTTATTACATATACTTTCATTTACATTTTAAATACTTAGTAGTTATCTCTGGGAGGTGAGATTATAGGTGATTTTTATTTCTCTTATTTTGCTTACTGATATCAGTTTCATTTTTTTAAACAATGAACATCTATAAATGTAATTTATTCTCTATTCATTATGATCTCAATTATGTACAAAACCGTGTGTGTATGTGTACAAAAAAGTCTAGAAGGAGACGCACTAAAATGCTAAAGTTGTTTTTCTCAGGATAGTGGGATTATTGGTCATTTTTTTGTTTTACATTTTGTATCACTCTGCATTTTCAAATTTTTTAATAATAAGCATGTGTTAATTTTATAACACGAAAAAGGCAATTTTAAGACACTAACAAAGTTGCCTGTGATCCCAGCACAGAAAGGAAAGTCACCTGCCTTTTAGCAATTCGTCCAACACACAGACCCAGAGCTGCGCATACACATCCCACACCAGCTCCCACAGGCACCTCTCACACACCTGTGTTCATTCTCTCTCACGCAGATACACTCACAATCAAATTCTAGGCTAGGAAAGAAACTGGGAAGGACGCTGAAGCAACTGAAAGGTGCAGCCACCTGTCCCTCGGAACTTCCAACTGCTCACCAGCAGGGGTGCGGGAAGGAGAAGCACGGAGACCTGAACATCAACACTTCCTCAGCAGCCTACTTACACAAGCACTCAAGAGGACAATGCCTACAAGGTCACTGAAGGGCATGCAGCCTTTCGGTGCATAGGTTCTCTGGAAAGGATGAGTGACTATTAAAATGTAAACACTTATGTGTGTGTGTAGTCATAAAACGTGGAGATAATCTCTACAACTATAATTAATTCCTCTGAAAAATAAAGCCAAAAGAAACCAATCCTTTCTTACAATACTCTCAGAATTTACTTTACAAATTCTGTTTTAGGTTGAGTTGGCCATGGCTGCAAAAGCATCAGCCCTCTTGATGTGGGAAACAAGGCAGAAAAAACATTTATTAAATTTCCTTACTACCTACAGCCTATTGACACGTCCTTGAAACAGGCAGAGTGACATTCCTCTAAGGTCTCAACTGCCCTGATGTTGACACTTCGCTAAGGGCAAAAGACAATCCTAGCCCGAGCCCCCCCATCCCCCCAAGGATCCTGTAAGTTTACCTGAACATATAAAAATTCCTTCGGAAACTTCCTATCTCTACCCCTCACTCAAGATACGTATTGGCAAGCATCCCCCAAGCATATGACCCACCGATATACATCTGAAGGGTCTCATGACTGAGGGTGTATTAGACGGTAATAAATGACCTTTACCCAACAACAGCTAGCCCTCTCAAGGTCCTGGAAACCTTGCTTCCAAATTCCTCACAGACTTACGCTATCCCTAACCCCCTCCCAACTTGAATGTATATAATGGTCCACTCCTCATGACCCTGGTGCAGCTCCTTCTGCCCACGGGTCCTGTCCCCTGTGCTTTAATAAAACCACCTTTTTTGCATCAAAGACAACTCAAGAATTTTTTCTTGGCCATCAGCTTCGAACCCCAACGTTCTTTCTGAAATCACTCTCAGTATGAAGGGGTCATGTTGATGAAAAATTTTCAGAAACAGTCAAGGCCTTAAAAACAACATATTCCAACTTGACAACTGGCGCCTGGGTGGGTAGGACTATGAATTCCTGTTTCAGTAAGACACAGCCAGAAAACTCCACTGCAGTCCTTTTTCTCCTTCCCTATGCTGATTGCTGCCAGCCCTGTGTTATGTTACAGCACACCTGATCCACCACCAGATGATGTAAGGAGATCCAAACACACCATGACATTGCTAAAGAAAGAGGGACAGAAAAGCCATCTGTATCATAAGTAGGAGCTGCAGCCATGAAAAATTCAGATAATCGGCTTCAATAATTTAAAATGCTTCCTTCATAAACAGATTACTCAACATGCTACCTTTGAATATTTGACGACAACCAAGAATAATCTAGTTGCTATCATCAAGGACAGTACTGTGACCAGCCTAAGAGTCTCATGCATGCAATATTTTGAAATCTCAAGGTGGAAAGTACAGAAACTTATGGTCGTTATTGCTGTTATCCACCTTATCTCTTACTAGGGTTTTTGAAAAATCACGAATGTTTAAGGAAGAATCCTCTTTCAGAGATAAGTACTGCAATACATACAGATGAGATGTTATGTCAGGCATGCACTTCCTACACAGCATGAAAGTGGCGCTCTACAGACGAACCAAGACTGCTGAAACTGAGCGGCAGTTGGGAAGGGGGTTCGCTGAACTACTCCCTCTACTTCTGTATATGTCCAGGACTTTTCATTTTAAAACTTTAAAAATAGGGGTGCCTGGGTGGCTCAGTCAGTTAGGGGGCTGCCTTCAGCTCGAGCCGTGATCCCAGGGCTCTGGGATCGCGCCCCCTGTCCATCTGTCCCTCCAGGCTCCCTGCTCAGCGGGGAGCTCGCTTCTCTCTCTGCCTGCCGCTCACGCCTGCCACTCACCCTGCTTGTGCTCATGTGCTCTCTCTCTCTCTGAGAAATAAATAAATTAAAAAAAAATTTTTTAGGGGCGCCTGGGTGGCGCAGTCGTTAACCATCTGCCTTCGGCTCAGGGCATGATCCCAGCGTTCTGGGATCGAGCCCCACGTCGGGCTCTTCCGCTGGGAGCCTGCTTCTTCCTCTCCCACTCCCCCTGCCTGTGTTCCCTCTCTCACTAGTTGTCTCTGTCAAATAAATAAATAAAATATTAAAAAAAAAATTTTTTTTTTAAGTTTAAAAATATTCATGACGAGCTGGAATTCTTCAGTTTTTTTTAAACTACTTCCCTATCAGGGCACCTGGGTGGCTCAGTCAGTTAAGCCTCTAACTTTGGCTCAAGTCATAATTGGGGGGAGGGGGGTCCCTGGGATCCGGGGAGCAGTAGGGCTCTGCGCTCAGCGGGGAGTCTGCTTCTCCCTCTCCCCCTGCCCCTCCCCCCGCTCCTGCACACTCTCTCTCAAATAAATAAAATCTTTAAAAATAAACTATTTCACTACTAGAGAATATTTTTTCTCTTTGCTCCGCTATAACGCATTCTGACATCAGACTTGGAAAAAGCAATCCTGAGTCATTACAAAGGCTAGCAAAGCTTACACAGGCACAAAAATCAACCTCTCATTACTCTGTAAATTATCGGCTCCAAAACAAGAGCTCTCCTCCACCATCCCAGGAAGCTTGTCCAAGTCCAGGTACTCAAACGACCACACCCAGCACTCCTTCTTCCAGTGCAGTCTGGGCCAGCAGACAGAGGGATGCAGTGGCCACAGATCTCCCTACGTGCGTCCATTCCACCAAACCCCAAGTCATCTGGGCTTTGCCCCCATATTTAAAATTCCACCAGGAGAGGGGCACTTGGGTGGCTCAGGTTTCAGCTCAGGTCATGATCTCAGGGCTCTGGGATGGAGCCCTATTGGGCTCCGTGCCCTCCCTTGGCCTCCCCCTTCTGCTCCTCCCCCTCATCACATGCATGCTCGGTGTCTGTTGGGCGCACGCACGCGCGCTCTCTCTCTCTGTCGCCCTACAATAAATAAACCTTAAAATTCCACCAGGAGCTATCAGAGCAAAGAATTTTGACTCATTTCTACTTCTTGATTACAAGAACGCTCAGCCCCAAATAGCACCAAAAGCTTTTCCTACTGTGATCAGTAAGGACAGTTACAAAAGGTATTTCTCAAATGAAAGGATCTTATGGAAGTCAGTAACGTGAAACTGTGAAAATATTTTCAGTGAGCAAACCTAGTAAGCTGAGAGCCACCGAAAGGTTATGAGCTCATCCCTGCTCAAGCACTGACAATCTGTGAGGGCTCGTGAAAATTATTCAGCCTTCCTGGGCTTCCAGTTCTTTCCCTGTAGAGTGAGATGAAAACTGGCTGCTGACTACCACCTCAGAAAAAGGTGATGATGCAGAGAAAACGTACCTGAGCTTCATATAAGCCACAGAGTACTCTCTCAGAGTCAGGTTATGATAAAGAAAAACAATGTGGTATTTCCCTAACACCTCTGACTGGTGTAATGAGAACGGCTGTTTGGAGAGAAGACACAAGGCACTAGTAAAAAAACAACCCAGGATTCCCAAGGTGCTCTCCAGCCAGCTCAGTGACACAAAGGAAAAGCAGGAAAAGAAACTGGACCAGCAATCCCAATCCAAGCTGTCCACACAGGACACCATCAGTCACAGACCTCTGTGCCCATCAGACTAAGAGGTGGGAGACCCGTCGCAGCAATGTCTTCCGACCCAGCTATATGCGAGGAGTGCGCCGACCCCAACGCTCAGGACGCCCACTGACACGCACATCTTCCCAGGCGGACAACCCAGCGCGAGGAGCTGTGATCAGGAGGCCCCAGATCTTCATACTCACAGCTCGAGGGACACTGGATACTCAGGGGTACATGGATCCCTTATAAGGGTTTCCACACGTTATACCGCACACCCTAAAGAGCAAGGGATCCATTTTACCTTTTCTTAAAGATCTCTAGGCTTAAACACACTATGCACTTGAACACCCACTTAACAAATGTCTGCAGAGTGAGAAGTCAATAAAATACAAAAACTAGCAAATCAGCCTTTTAGGGACTTTCTACTATTAGATAAAATACTTAAAAGTGAACACCACTAGCTTATTTGATGTCTCCCAGTTTATCAGCAGAACACAGCGCGATGGTGTCTCTCCATGTAAACTTACCTAAGTGCTGAGACACAGGCCAAAGACAAATCTCGAGGCCCCCTTCTCCCGGAGGCTGGGTGCGACCTCCGACACACTGCACTGTGCGTTCTCATCACCTGTCTACACCTCTTACTTCTGCAGGAGCGGAGGTGGCCCTGACGGAGCTCTGCTCCAGTTTGTACTCCCCACCCTGCTCTCCGGCTCATTCCCCTTCCTCTGGGGTTTAGTTCCTTCCCTTCTGCACACAAGGTTAGAAGTGAAAACTTTCAGCATTCACGGTCTCCCAAACATTAAAAGATGAGCCTAGTCAGAACATATCCCAAGCACACACAGTAAAGTGTGCTCAAAATAGGTGTCTAGCAGCATGATGTTCAGCTGGCCAAGCTCAGTCTGGCCTTTGCAGTGGGAAGGACCGAATGACTTCAGGCAAGACAGCCCTGGGCTCTCAGCTGGGGAAATCGCTGGGCACTTCTTCACTCACGGGGCACTTCTACCAGGCAGCCTAGGGGCATGTCCCCACACCAGGAGTTCATCGCCAGGAGCTCATCCCCATCTGGGAAAAATCCAGCTTGTGTGGCTCGGGAGGACGGGGTGGGGGGTAAGGAGGCAGGGAGAGAAAGTGAGTCTCCGGAACAGAAGCTCCCTAAATGGGGGAAAGGAACGTCAGCACACTGAGCCCGAACTGAGGACAGAAGTGAAGAAGCCGTGCACTCCCCGACCGCGGTGCGCCCCGCCGGCCGGGCGGCAGGGCCCGGGGGCGCTCGCCCAGTTACCTGCTCTGCGCCGTAGACCGTGGCGAACTGGACGAAGTCCTCGATGCGGACGAAGCCGTCCCCATCGCCATCCAGGGCGTCGAACACGGCTCGAAGGCGGGGGCCGTCCTCCGGACACGCCGCGGGCTCGCTCGTTAGGGGGCAGGTCTGGCTGAAGTCCGAGGGCTCGTCCGGGTCCCCGGGACCCACATCCAGCGGCATCTCGCCCACCGTGGGCGAGGGGAAGGCAGGGAAGAAGTCGACCTCGCCCCTCACGTGCTGGCTGTGCCTGAAACCCTGCACGCGGAGAGAGGTGCTCTCCGGGCAAACCGGGGGTCCGTAATCCTCTGGCTCTTTAGTCCAGGAAAGAAGCGGGCCGAGCTCTGGCAGCTGCCGGTCGGGGTCGGGGTCCCGGCAGGAGACATGGCCCGGCAGGAGGTAAGAGGTTCCCGGGCCCGGAGCAAGCGCCCAGGCACTCTCGGGGCGCACGTCCGGCCCCGGGGCTCGCCCGGCGCTCAGGTCCGCCCCGGCATCCGCGCAGGCCGCGGGCTCCGGTGGGCCGAGCGCCCGGCGCGGGGCGGGGGAGGCCCCCGGCCGGTCGGGCCCGCCCGGCTCTGGGTCGGGGCGCGGGCCGCCCGCGGGGGAGGCCGGTCGGCCCGGCTCCATCTTCATGGGCGCGCCCCCGGCCGCGGCGCAGGCCCGCGAGGCCAGTGGTGCGGCGGGCGGCGCGGGCGGCAGACAAAGGCGCTCAGGGCGCGGCGGCGGGCGCGGGCATCCCCGCGGCGGCGCGGGCGGGCGCGCGCGGGGCGCCCGGGCTGCTCGGGCTGGCGCTCGGGCCCTGCTCCGCCCTCGTCCATCTTCGCGCGGCGCCTCAGCTGCCCTCGGCCCGGCGGCGCGGCGGGCGCGGGCCCATGGCGGCGGGCGCGGGAGGGCGCCGAGGCGGCGGCGGCGGCGGCGGCGGCGGGCGGCCGAGGGGGCAGGCGCCGCGGAGGCCTCTGAGGAGGACGCCCGAGAGGCCGCCGAACAGGAGGCTGAGGTGCCCGCGGTACCCGAGCGAACGACGCCGCCACCGCCGCCGCCGCCGCCACCGCCGCCGCACGGGCCCCGCCTTCCGTCGGCCCTGACGTCAGCGCGTCGCGGCGCCCACAGGCCCCGCCCCTCGCCGGCCGGCCTTAAAGGCGGGCCGTCGGGGGGCGGCGGGATTTCCGCCTCGCGCGCACGGGTCTGGCGTACGCGGGACCCGGGGCCGCCGGCCGGGGTGTCTCGTCAGTCAGCGCCGGGGCGCGCGAGAACGGCGGCCCCACGCACGGCACGGTCGGACCAGTGGCGCCGAGGCACGAGCGAAAGGGCATCGAAATACGCGCCTGTCGTCGAGGGGCCGGGTCCCGACTGCGTGCAGCGCTCTCGCCAACTGATGAGCAAGGAGCTCGATTCCGCTGGGACCGGGAGAAGTGCTCGTGGCGCTAGGCACGGCCGCGGGTGGGGCGGGGGATGCCTCCCGCGCGGAGAGGTCCCGGGGTTTACCTGGAGGGGCGGAGGTGGGCAGCGGCCGACCCGAGTGTGGGACGGCCCTGCGAATGAGGCCCGTCTCACCGGTAACCGAAGGCACGCGTGTGAAGAGTGACACCTCTTTCAAACCTGTGACAAAGGGGTTTTTCCGTAGGCGATCCAGTGTGAATCGCCGGTGGAACGGCCAGGCCTCCCCAACCCCGTGTCTGCTTCTCTAGACGTCACCATTATCAGTGGGCACACAGGGCGCCAGACAGAGACGCGGGCGCCCCGAAGCAGGCATGAGAGTGGAGACAGGCTAGTTAGCAGCAGGTGAGCTGCCGGGCCCCAGGCGAAGTGCTAAATTTAGCCGGTAATGAAATGTATCCGGGGAAAGTATGAACTGGTATTTTTATAGGCCGTGGGCACCAGCACCAGATATGTTTCATAAGCAGCTTTGGCAAGAACCAAAGGAAACTGAACCTCTGTTTCCAAGTGTACAATGGGAAACAGGGTGGTAATTAACTGAGTCATCCCCTGTGATAAAACCCCGGGGCCTGCTGGACCAGATTTTGGAAGGTTGGCATTGGGAACACAGAGGCAGGGGACCCTCCTCCCCAAACGTACCAGTTCCTTGTGGGAGCTGTATGCGTTCATGAGGAAGATACTATGTTAAAGGAAAGAAATCATTTCCAGTTTTGGCAAGAGTCTGATTATCTGGCCCATGGGTTCGGCCAGACATGATCTTCAGAGGTCGTTACAGTGACGTGTCAACCTTGCTAATTAGCAGTGTTGATGTGGGTGGGGTAAAGAGGACAGGAGTCCTGAGGAAGCAGGCCCCCACCTGCTGCTGTGACAACCGGGAGAATCTGCATTCCCCGGCTGGCTCCTATGCCCAAATAGAGCCCCAGCATGGAGGGCATACACCTTCCTGCTTGGAGCAGTGCAAGACACTCTGTTCATGAAACATTCAAAGTGACAACTTAGTGGGTGCCCGGCGGGCTCAGTAGAGCCTCTGACTCGCGATCTTGGGGCTGTGAGTTTGAGCCCCACGTTGTGTGCAGGTGTACGAGTACCTGGTCAGTCATTCCAGTGTCTTCTAGCAACCCCCGCTCCGTGGCCATGTTCGGGCTGTAGCACTCGAGATGAAATGAATCAGCTGGGGAGAAGCAGCCCCTGCTGCCACTTGGATGTGCTCCTCCACACTTACCTAGGCACATTTTTTGAAGATTTATTTATTTTAGAGAGAGAGAGGAGGGGGAGAGGGAGGGAGAATCTTTAAGCAGACTCCGCACTGATTGTGGAGCCCAACACATGGGCTCGATCCCACGACCCAGAGATCACCAACTAAGATGAAACCAAGAGTCAGATGCCTAACCAACTGTGCCACCCAGCTGCCCCACTATACACATCTTAATGTGACCCGGTAACCGTTACATAGAAAAGGAAGGTAGGGTGGGGTTCGGCTCACATCGGTTGGATCTGGGGTCTGGGTGCATGTCTGTGAACACCTCCCTCTGTGACTCTCCTTTTGGAAAGTACTTGGATAACCACTTATCTTTGGAACTCTCCAAGCATGTGCATTTCCTTGACCCCTCTTCCTTGGTGACCTTTAGCTTGTAGGGAGAAATGGGAAGATGAAGACCAGCAATAAATTACATACATATATACATAAATAAAACCGGCAAGATGACTCAGCAGGGTCCTGGCACAGCCCTGCTGCACCTGCCAGGGGGCTGAGGGAAAGGCGTTAAGAAACCTCATTTGGGGGGGGGGGGCGCCTGGGTGATGCAGTTGTTAAGCGTCTGCCTTCGGCTCAGGGCGTGGTCCCAGTGTTCTGGGATTGAGCCCCATATCGGGCTCCTCCGCTGGGAGCCTGCTTCTTCCTCTCCCACTCCCCCGGCTTGTGTTCCCTCTCTCGCTGGCTGTCTCTCTCTCTCTCAAATAAATAAATAAAATCTTTAAAAAAAAGTAGGGAAAGAAAGAAAGAAAGAAAGAAAGAAAGAAAGAAAGAAAGAAAGAAAGAAAGAAAGAAAGAAGAAAGAAAGAAAGGCCTCACTTGGAAGCTAAGTTCGTCTCTTCTGGGGTAGGGCTCCTTCATCACCTGGATGAGATCTGGCTATGGACAGCAGGAGGGGGAGGGTGATAGGCAAAGTCCAATTTGATCAAAAATCTACTTTAAAAAAAAAAGATTTTATTTTTAAGTAATCTCTACACCCAACATGGGGCTCAAACTCATGACCCTGAGATCAAGAGTCACATAGTCCTCTGAATGAGCCAGCCAGGGGCCCCACAAATCTACATTTTTAATGCATGTTCTTAAAAACCTGAAGGAAATACACCAAAATTGTAGTAGACATTACATATGATGTCCCCTATCCATGCTTGTCCTAGGAATTTAAAATGCATCTTGGGGCCTGGGTGGCTCAGTCCATTAAGCATCTGACTCTTGGTCTTGGGTCAGGTCATGATCTCGGGGTTGTGGGATCAAGCCCCACATTGGTCCCGAAGCTCAGGGGGGAGTCTGTTTGGGATTCTCTCCCTCCTCTCCCTCTGCACCCCTGCCCCACTCATGTGCTCTCTCTCTGTCTCTCAAATTAATTAATTAATTAATTAATTTAAAAAATGGCATCTTGTCTTGTTTGAACTTAACCGAGTGTTACTGTGGTTGTGTTTCTTATTGTGTTTATTGACCAACTGGGATATCCTAAATCTTGAAGTGCCCAGTCATAACACTTGCTTGTTTTTCTGTTGGATTCTCTTTTTCTTTAGATAAAATAGGGTTTTTTTAAAGATTTTATTTATGTGACAGAGAGAGAGTGTTCACAAGCAGGGGGAGTGGCAGGCAGAGGGAGAGGGAGAAGCAGACTCCCCACGGAGCAGGGAGTACGACGTGGGGCTCGATTCCAGGACCCTGAGATCATGACCTGAGCCGAAGGCAGACACTAAACTGACTGAGCCCCCCAGGCGCCCCTAAAATTATTTTTTAATGTTCCAAATATCGTCTCCCTGCCTAGGGTTTAGGGCTTCAAAAATGAATGGGGGGCACAATTTAATCCATAGCAACTTGAAAGAGACAATTAGAACAGATGTACCGGACAGAAGATTCATTTCCAGAACCCACAAACAACGCTTCAAAAACCGGGAGAACAGCAACCCAGTAGGAAATGAGCAACGAAGAACAATAAAGCAGTTCCAGATCACGGAACTCAAGTGGCCACACGCACGTAAAAAGATGCTCGACCCTGTAGGGAATCAAGGGAAGGAGTGAAGGTTCCATTTGACACCAGTCAGCGTTAAAATCAGTCTGATACCAGCAGAGTCTGCGGATTCACATGACTAATTCAGCTGAGGGTCGTGTGCGCGAACACGCTTCCGCTCGCTCTCAGATTAGTTAATTGATTTTTAAAAAGTGGCGTGATGATGAGAACCCAGCTCAGAGAATTGGGAAGCAGGCTCTGGGGGAGTGGAGAAGGCCCCTTCCCAAGGGGATGGTTCCAGAAGGGTTTGTGGTAAGTTCTTCCCTCAGTGAGCACTGGGGGCCATGCTGGGCTGCACATCTGTGCTCGGAGCCAGCCCTGCACCCCCGAACTCAGAGTCCAGGCTGGAGCCAGCCAGTGGTCAAGTGGGAGCCCCGTGCAGGGCACTAGGGGCAGCTAGGACCGCAGGAAGTCTGTGAAGGTGGCCTGGAGATGGACACAGGAGAGAGGCTGAGCTCTGACCTGGGCAAAGAAGGGACCTGCCACAGACCTGTGATGGGGCCAGGGTGAGGAAGGGGCAGGACCACCAAACAGCCTACACTTGGCGCCCTAGAGAAAGGGGTCCCAGACCCAGCAGAGGGCCCGGTATTGCTTCCTGCTGGCCCCACCATTTAGCCAGGTGTTGGTTCCCTCCTCCTCATGCAGCCTCTTCTCCCACATAGCCCCCCCCTTTCTGGCTGGTCTCGCCCTGCCCTTGCAGGCGCTGAGCTGTCATCCAGGCTAGGTCACTTGGGGACAAGAAGGTAGGTGGCGGTGAGAGGGGATTAACAAAGGGTGGGAGGGATCTTTCGCAGGTGATGGGTGATTGTGGTGATAACTTCATGGTTCTAGACATAGGTCAGAACTCCTCAAATTATACACTTTACACATGTGCAATTTAGTGTATGTCAATTATACCTCAATCAAGCTATAAACAAAAACTAGAGGCCAAATATTTTTTTAAGATTTATTTATTTATTTGAGAGAGAGCGAGCATGAGTGAGGGGAAAGGCAGAGAGAGAGAATCCCAAGCAGACTCCCTGCTGAGCAGGGCTCCATCCCAGGACCCGGAGATCACAACCTGAGCCGAAATCAAGAGTCGGATGCTCAAACGACTGAGCCACCCAGGTGCCCCAGGCCAAATATTTTTAATTTACAATTTTGAAAACTAGATTAACATTTTGTGTTGAGTAAGTGAACTTAGAGGGAAGCCAATTTTCAGTGTGGATCACACTCTCCCCAGTAGCCTCCAGCAGCCGAGAGCACGGAGCCACACTCGTGTTTACTGATACTTTATTCAGCGGGGAAGGATTTTTTGTCACCTTCAAATTTAGTGAAGTACATTTCTTAGAGTAAAAATAGAACATGAGTTTGTAAAGCACAATGTAATTCCTCCTGACTCAGCCGAGGTTTGATTTTCTTATTTAAACGTTTCCCTCTGAAGTTGAGGGCACCGGCTCCCATCTTCCTGCGATGACGGGCTTCTCCAGCAACCCCCCCGCCCAGAGCACTTTGTAGCCCACGATCTGCACCCACCCCCCTCCCCCAATGCCAAGATCACGGCGCGGCGGGGGGGGGGGTGGGGGGAGAGAGATGGGCGAGAGGAGCCAGCGGGCCAGAGGCTTGTATGGGATTCAGAACTTCCTTGTTTTGGCTTCAGGTCCTACTTTTCAAAGAGATGAACATCTAATACCCATCATTCTTCTCCCACTGTGTAAAAATTGTCCTCATTACATGTGGTGGTGGAAGAGTTAAGAGTTAATTCTGTGTATTTTTTGTTTTGTTTTATTTAAATTCAATTAATTAACAGGTAACGTATCATTGGTTTCAGAGGTAGAGGTCAGTGGTTCATCAGTCTTACATAATACCCAGTGCTCATTACATAATTCTGTGTATTTCCGACGGACTTTTCTCAGCCATCACGAGACACCTGTCAGGGGCACCTGGGTGGCTCAGTTGGTTGAGTGTCCGACTCTTGGTTTCTGCTCAGGCCAACATCTCGGGGTTCTGGGATCAAGCCCCATATGTTGGGCTCTGCGCTCAGTGGGTCATCTGCTTGTCCCTCTCCCTCTGCCCCTCCCCTCACTTGTGCTCTCGCTCTCAAATAAATAAAATCTTAAAAAAAAAAAAAGACACCTGTCAGGTCCATCTCCTTGAGATGCTTTGATATATGGATGTGATGAGGTGCCCCTCAGACTCCAAGACCTGACAGAAAAGTTCTCCTCTGCGAGTTCAGTTAGTGAGATCCATCCTGATTACACTTGTTACCTGAAGAAATAATGCAAGAGGTAATCAAAACACGTGAATAAAGAGTTAGAGAGTCTTCTAGCCGTTGGCAAGGTTATATGGGTCTACTCCCAGAGACCGGCACCATGACGTCCATCCATTCCCAGTCGCTGTGGGGCTGCTTCCCTGAAGCACCAAGTCAGGAAGAGCAACGAAAGGGGAAGTCGAAAGAAAGATTCGGTCTCCCCCACGGTCCCCAGGACAGATGGGCTGAGCTGGACAGAGCCCCGGTCCTGAGACACGAGGGGAGAAGCTGGATGGAGCATCAGAGTAGGCAGCCTCTGCCATCTCCCAGCTGGCCTTTGGGCTTCACCAGGGAGGGGACCTAAGACTCACCCGGTCCCTGGAAAAGAGCACGCACACACACACATTATCAGCATGGCAGGCTGCACACTGGACTTTAGTGAGTTTGTTTCGTGTGAGTCAGGATCCACGTGGGATGGTCTGTAAACACACATTTTCTAGAAGCAGCCCCTCTCCAAGCCCACGGCTGTCATGGGAGTTGTCATGTTCATATGATGTGATCGACCTTTGGCCACGGTTTATTGTTAAGAGCCAGACTCCGCATCCAAATGGAGTGAATGTGCACCTTTCCTCAGAACTTTGGATGTGAACCTGACGGAAGGAACGCTGGCTTTCTGCGCCGGGGTCGGGTTACACTTGTATACACAGTGGCTGGGACCTGGTCAGAGAGAGAGCTGCGGGTTCACAGGGACAGGTAGGGGTACAAGAAGGAAGGGATGCTCGGTCCTGGGCCCTAGAGCCCTGGGGCCCCAAGCTCCAGCGCACCCTACCCTTGGAGCCAGTGAGAGAGCCCAGCAGCATTCTTACACACTCCATCTCTTTGGATCTGAACAGTCAGAGTAGAGTTCTGCCGCATGCATCCACACACACCCTGAGGGGCCCCATAACCCCACCTGGGAAAGCCTGACCCCAGAGAGCCCATCTGCTCAAAAGGACACCACCGCTGAGCTGCAGCGTGACTGGGTCTCTGTGCAGAGCCAGGAATGAGCAAGACCCTCATGGGGACACGCAGCATCGGGTGGGGGCTTGGCCCATAAGATAAGGACAAAATGATGTGAAGGTCAGAGGAGAGAGGAACATCTGCTGAGCCTCAAAAAAAATTTTTTTTAAGAGTTTATGTATTTATTAGAGAGAGAGAGCGAGCACGTGCGTGAGCAGGGGCAGAGGGAGAAGCAGGCTCCCGCTGAGCAGGGGGCGCGATGCGGGGCTCGCTCCTGGGACCCTGCGGTCACGACCTGAGCCGAAGGCAGACGCGTCAGGGATGGAGCCACCCAGGCGCCCCTGCTGAGCCTCAGGTTGTGTGGACTCTCGGGGATTCATCCTCTAGCTCTTCCTGCTCACTCAGAGGGCCCCTTGTGCAGATGCCAAGGTGGAGAGAAGACTGGAAGTTAGAGTCAGTTGTGCTCACACCTCAGTCCTCAGCCGGGTGCTGGGCAAAAGCAGGTGCCCCGTGTGTACTTGTGGCTGGACAGCGTCTGAGCGAGGAGGTCTCCCTCTGCCTCCCAAATCTTTTACGCCCCACTGGGGTGGCCTAGCCCCTGCAGATGCCACGGTGCACGGGGCAGGAAAGAGAGGGGAGAGGAAGATGGGGGGAACAAGGTGAACGACCCAGAGCGACCAGAGACGGACATGGGGACAGCACGTGCACCACAAGTCCGGCATTCGGGAAACCAGCGTGCGTGCTTGGGCCTGACCTCCGGGCCTTTCCAAGGTGACACAAAGGACAAAGCTAGCGCATGCAAGCCGCAGTCAAATTTTACCAAGTTACCATGGCAACAGGAGGAGTAAGCCGAGAGAAACTCCCCCAAATCAGCACTCCTTATTTCAGGCAATTTGAAGGTTTCCTTTGCTCTCCGTTGACACAAAGGCAGACACGCCCCGCTGTCCACTGCGTCACACCGACGTCCCGGGAATCGCCGTGTGGCTCGGGATGCCCGAGGGTGAAGCGCGGAGATCTGCTCCTTCGTTCATTCAGCAGGCGAGGCCTGCAGTGCTTTCCACGCCGTGTTCCGCTCCCTGAGACACGGGCGAAGATGCCGGAGGGGCGCGCGGCAGGCTCTTCGTGGTCGACAGCCCTCCGCTTCGGCAGACGCTGCCCCGTGGCCGAGGGACGAGAGTCGAGCACCGCCGCCCGTTCAAGGGGAGCCCGAGTTGGAGGGCCTGTCGACGGGCTTCCGCAGCGAAGGTTTCGGAGCACTCTGACTGGGGTTCACGGAAGCAATCACCCCTCCTTTCCCAGAACCTGACATTCCCTCGGGGATGCAGAGACGGCCTGTGCGAAACGGGAGAAGCTAGTTCTCTGCCTATCGCCACGGAGCCAGAGCGCCGCTGCAGGGGCTGTCTGCCCACACCCCCGCTGGTCTGTACCTGACGCCCACCAGCGTCCCCACCAGGCAGGGGGTGCCACCGCTTGTGCCTGAGACTGAGGGGCCCCCGGCAGCCGCCCTGGTGCAGGAAGCCAAGCGGACAGGACCTATCTCACAGCCAACCACCCATCACGCACAAGCCATAGTTTCTGGGTATTTCTGGAAGAGACCGGCATGGTTTAGTGGACAGAGTGAGGACGGTCTGCCATCAGCAATGTGGGCAGCACCACCAGTGCAATCCGCCCATGGCCCCAGGAGAATGGAAAGGCACAGGAAGGACGACTCCTCCTCTCTCTGCTTGAGCTGGAATGTCCATTCTTCTTGCCAGAGCCCCTGTTTCTCAGACCATCGTCCTTGGACTAAAATCACACCACTCGCTTTCCCGTCTCCAGCTTGCAGATGGAGACGGTGGGACTTCTTGGACTCCACGGTCACGTGAGCCAATCCCTAAAACAAACCTCCTTGTATCTATCTACACCCTATTGGTTCTGTTTCTCTGGAGAACCTGACTGAGGCAGTAATCAAAGGCCTGCTCTTGCAACCTGCTTTCCAGACTCGGCCCTCCTGGAACCAAGGCGCTGTGGAGACCCAGCAGGTGGCCTTTCTTAACCACACCCCCGTGAGACAATGCTTTTACCTCAACTGTGCGACCCAAGCTTCAAAGGCAGCAGAGCGTGGCCATGACCCTACCTCTGGCCACCCCCAGGGCCTCCTTCAGGAAAAGGCCCAACCTGGTGGGGGGAGGCGGGGGCTCTGATGACAGCCTCTGTCTCTCACTGGCCAACCTCCCCAGTAACTAGTCTCACCGCCTTCTTTTTCCACCCAGAAGCGTGAGAAGGACCCATCGGCCTGCCTCGCTGCTGGACTCGATGCCACCACATTCTGGTCTCCGTGACAAGAAGCACCTTTATTTTATTTTTTTATTATTATTATTTTTAATGGGCTCCACGCCCAGCACGGAGCCCCCTGTGGGACTTGAACTCATGACCCTGAAATCAAGACCTGAGCTGAGATCAAGAGTCAGACGCTCAACTCACTGAGCCCCCCAGGCGCCCCATGAAGCACCTTAAATAGCACATGCAGGGACCCCCTCTGCCAGGTGGGCTCTTGGCTGCCGTGGTTCCCCCTGCACTCTCGAAGGCAGGGAGGGTCTCTTTTCACAGAAGGAAAGGACTGGACAAGGGACATGTGAGTGTGGCATCTGGGGCAGAGGGCTCAAGCTCCATCCTCCAACGGTGAGCAGAACTGCCCAGGAGCAGACCAGGACCTTGCAGGGAACGTGGTCACCTTGGGGACCTGGCTGGTCTGAGCACACCCCCACCCACCAGGGAAGCAGAAAGCCTCCCCTTGCCTCAGGATGGGCTCACCTGCCCAAGGATGGGGGCTTCAAGAACTAGGTGGGAAGAGGTTTCCAAACTCCTCACAGAAAAAAGACAGGAAGGAAACACCCCCATCTCGAGCTGGTGATTCTTTTCTAGTGTCTTCCTTTTCCTTCTACAAACTTTTGCAAAGTCCAGTGAATTGTCTCATAGTAATAAGAGTTTTTTTTTAGGGAAATGCATTTATTGGCAAAACGCTAGGACCTCCGCTTACGTAAACGGTGGTACAGACAGGGAGGAGGGGGCTGTGTGCCCAGCCAGACAACAGCTCTGAGCACCTCCCGTACAAGGCCATCTCGGAGTTTCTAACGAACAGCACAGAAAACAAATCCTAGGGTCCAAGTGGCTTCCTTAGGTCCTGGCATGAATGTCAAAGAGTGATCATCGAAGGAACAAATGAGACGCCAGAATTTCCTGACCCCTCTGGGCCTATGAGAGGGTGCTGGTGACGACAATGGCCCACTGGAGGGCCTAGAAAGTCAGGCCCTGAATGGCACAGGACGAAGTCCACTGGGATGTACCCGCAAAGGACAGACTCCAGGGGAGGTGGGGGACAACCCAGTGCATGTTGCCAACGGCTGAGAGGGATGGGTGTGCCCCAACCAGGGGGTCCCATCTGCAGCCCAATACCCAGGCCTGGGGTGGGAGGGATCAAACATGTTTTTCTATCCTCCCTGGTCTGGCTTCCCCCTGTGGAGTAAGATCCCCAAGCAGAGGAACAAGGAAGGGAAGACGGGAGCCTGAAATGCCCTGCTTTCTACAGCCAGGCAGTGCAGCCACCTCAGCATGCAGGGGACACAGGCCGAAGACCACAAAGACCCCCCCAGGCTGGGATGAGGCAGGGCAGACGGGGGGGACAGCCGCAGACCCCAGATCGGATCCCAGGTCCACTCCCAAGGGAGCTCCAGAATGTCAGAGTCCCCCTGGCAGACATCCATGGGGTGTAGGCAGGTGAGCAGGTGGCCTCACTGCCTGGTCACTCCCACCTGAGCACGGGAGGTGGGGCCACGGGGAGGGATGTAGACACAGCACAGTTCCTGGAGGAGGGGCCAGTCTCTGGTTCGGATCCTGCTGAGATTGTCCAGTTTGGTGGTGGGAGGCAGTCCTGGGAGGAGCGCCGCAGGAAGCATCCCAGAAGTCCCAGAGGGACTGTGGACCAGCGTCCCTTCAGAACAGCTCCTTGACTTCAGCCATCCAGTGCTTGTCAGAACTCCAGCAGATGCCAAGGTCACAGGGGAAAGCCGAGGGGCACCAGCTTCTGCCTCCTGCACACGCCCTGGGCAGCAGCCCTGAGTGGCCAGACTCGGGTAGGAGGAATGCTGCAGGTCCACATCAGCGCCCATAGAGGGCAACAGGCAGCCAGGCCCAGTGCATGGGGGGGGGGATACCATGAGCCCCTTCTGCAACCTCCCAGAGCCCCCCAAGATGAACGTTCCTCATCCTAGTGACTGGGGGGGGCTGGCCTGGGGCCCACACCCTCCTGCTGCCTGGCCGCCCACATGCCATGGGCCCTGAGAACGTGTCTGCCTGCAACCAAACCACAGAGGCCTTCAGAAGAGGCGCTTCTCAGCATCGCTTGTGTCCACCAACAAACCCACCTCCAGGCAGGATGGCGGTCACCGTGGAAACCGGCTCCCACCACGGCTTCATGGTGTGACCACAGGTTGTGAGCTCCTGGAATGTCCCTCCACCACACCCACCCCTCAGAGGCAGGATGGGAGCCAGCCACGGCCCTAGAGCGTTTCTGCCACCAGCCCGCAATGGGGACCCAAGAGGCTTGGGGCACAGAGGAGCTCAGAGCCCCAGGCACCTCCTCAGCCTTCTTCGGAGGAATCTGGTGCTCAGAGAAGCAGGTGCGCAGGCCTCGCAGGCCCACCCGGCACCAGGACTAGAGGGAGAAAAGCGGCAGGCGGAGAGCAATGGCATCCTCCCTCTACCCCCATGGGCCCAGCAGGCCCTCAGGCCTCCAGAGACAGTCACCCAGTAGAGCTCCCAAAGAGAAGGGTTCCCACCCGCTGCAGGCAAGCCATGCCTGTCCTGATTTGCAGGAGGCCCTGAGGTCTGGGGTGCAGCTACATTGGGCTGGGCCCCCTCCCAGCATGACCCATCTGTTCAAGACCCCTCCTGAGCCTTGCCTTACTATGGTTTGATCTGCTGGGGTAGTCAAAACCCAAAAGTGCCCAAAACATGTCTAAAAATACACCCAAGGGATTCAGGGGAGACACATCGGGGCCCAAAACAGTGAACACCGGCCCACTGGATGGGGGTTTCAGGAAGGGGCCCAAGGACAGAGGGGACCCCCAGAAGGCGAGAGCAGCACATCACCTAGAGCTTAGCAGACGCGAAATCTGCCAGCAACTTGATGTCATTGGGGAATGTCAGCCATGCCCCGCCGTCAACCACCAGCACGGCGCCCGTCACGTAGGACGCCAAAGGGCTGGCCAGGTACAGTGCACTGTGGGCGACCTCTGTCTTGTTGCCCAGCCTCTGCAGGGGGATGGCCAGAGTCTTTGCGCTGACACTGGTCTGGGGGCCACCTAGAAGGGCAGAAGGAGGCTCAACCCTGTGAGCCCTAGGACCCAGGACCCTCCACTCTCCTCTGCCCAGCTCTCCCCAAACCACGTCCAGGAACACTGGGGGCATTGTCAGCACCACCCCAGCAGAGCAGGAACAGGCAAGGTATGGACGCGGCCATAGAACCAGCACAGGGCTCTGACATGCACCCTGTCCAGGTTCTGGAAGCTCTAATGGGTGGCCCCCTTTGTGTCTGGCTCACATATCAAGGCCAGCAGCTCTGCGGCCTCTACTTCCAAGAAGCAGCTGCCCACGTCTGGCCAACCCTTAGTCTATCACAGGTGTGCTCACTGAGAATGGCCAAGACTTGGCTTTAGACAGCCTCTCTGCAGCCCTGTGAGCCGTGAGGAAGCAGTCCTTATCCTGGGCCTATCCCAGCCAGGTGGCAGAGATCCCACGGGAGCACTGTGGGGCGCGGGGCTTCCCAAGATGCTTACCCAGCCGCCGGAACCCCTCTGTCCCACTGATGGGGCCAGGGGCGAGGCTGTTGACACGGATGTTCTGGGGACCCCACTCCACAGCCAAGTGCCTTGTCATTGCATCTGGAGAGAAGACAGGCAGGCATGAGGGGGGATGCAGGGCTACTCTGCTCTCTGGGGTGGCTCGGGTGTGAGTCAGGGCTCAGGGCCAGGCCTCTCCACTGCCCACCACTGGGCTTAGCTTCACTGGGACACTGGTGGCTTCCAGGGACAGGCAGGAGAGGGACCCAAAGGGAGCCCAGGCATGCAGACCAGAGGGGGAGCCGTACCCACAGCTGCCTTGGCAGAGCCTGCATGCACTTGAAGCACCTGCCCCCGGGTACCCAGGGTCGCAGTGATGTTTACGATCACGCCTCCATGGTCCTGGAACACATGGGGGAGCGCAGTGAGTGGGGGGCCAGAGGAGACGTCACCCAGGTAGAGGCAACACTCACCCTGAAGAACTTCTCATAAAGTACACGAGATGTGTTGAAGGTGCCCAAGGTGTCGATGTCCATCACGGTCTTAAAAGCATTGAAGGACAACGCACTGGCAGGGCACAGGAAGTTTCCAGCTGCACCTGCAGGGTGCAAGAAGACAGCGGCTGGTGCTGGAGCCCCAGGCAATAGGACACAAGGGCCCTCAGCACGGTCCAGGCTGGAAAGGGAAGGGGCCCAAGCCCTTGGGTAAATTCTTAAATGACAGGGCAGGATGGACATCATGGGTTGAATTATGTCCCTCAAAAACATACACTGACGGGGCACCTGGGGGGCTCAGTAAGTTAAGCATTTGACTCTTGATTTCAGCTCAGGTCATGCTCTCAGGGTTGTGAGACCGAGCCCCGGGTCCGACTCTGCACTCAGCATGGAGCCTGCCTAAGACTGTCTCTCCTCAGGGCGCCTGGGTGGCTCAGTCGTTAAGCGTCTGCCTTCGGCTCTGGTCATGATCCCAGCATTCTGGGATCGAGCCCTGCATCCGGCTCCCTGCTCAGCGGGAAGCCTGCTTCTCCTTCTCCCATTCCCCCTGCTTGTGTTCCCTCTCTCGCTGTATCTGTCTCTGTCAAACAAATAAAATCTTAAAAAAAAAAAAAAAGACTCTCTCTCCTCCCCACATCTACAAAATAAAAATTATAATAATAGGGATTAATAATAGGGATGGAGAGTCTGCTTCCCTCTCCCCCTCAGCTCCCCCCCAAATAAATAAAATCTTTAATAAATTATTATTATAATTTAAAAAGACATGCTGAAATCCTAATCGCTGGTACCTGTGAATGTGATTTTATTTGGAAATATGATCTTTGCAGATGCAATCAAATTAAGATGATATCACCTGGGATGAGGGGGCCTAAATCCAAGACAGGTGTCCTCCTAAGAGAAGGGGAAAAGACAGAGACACATGGGGGAGCCCATGCAGAGAAGCCCCAAGCCAAGGAGCACCGAGGATTGCCAGCAACACCAGAAGCTGAGAGAAAGGCCCGGAACAGACCCTCCCCTGGACCCTTGGGAGGGGCCTCTGCCGACACCTTGGTTTTGGATTTGGGACCTCCACAAGTGTAGGAGAATGTATTTCTATTGTTGTAAGCTACTCAGCTCATGGTACCTTGTTAGCTGCAGAAAATCAATACACCGTATGTTTTTAAAGGGAATTTCAGCAAAGAGCGAACCCTGACATCAACTGCAGACTACGGCTAAGAGCATGGACCGTACTGGTTCATCGACTCTGACAAATGCAAGCTGCTCACACCAGGGGGCACTGTGTGTGGGGGTGCACGGAATTCTAGGTACTAGCTGCTCGATTGCTCAGTAAATCTAAAACTCTACTAAAATAACTAAGTCTATCTCTTTTTAAAAAAAGTTTTTTTTAAGAACTTATTTATTTATCAGAGAGAGAGAAAGAGTGTGTGCACAAGTAAGCAGAGAGGCAGGCGGAGGGGAGGGAGAAGCAGGCTCCTCGCTGAGCAGGGAGGCCCACGGGGGCCCTACCCCAGCACCCTGGGATCATGACCACAGAGGAAGGCAGACGCTCAACTGAGTGAGCCACCCAGGCGCGCCTCTTTCTTTTTTTTTTTTTTTTTGGAAGGGAGAATTTTGGGACATGAGAATGCCCTGACTCCGTGAGTAGGCAGAGTTCCCAGGATGTCCACCTGGGCCATGACTGTACTGACCCAGAAGGAGCCTGGGGCCCGGGACAGGAGTTCTGAAGCCACTGAACAGGGAGGTCCGGTACTGCCGACCCATTAGAAGCCCCCGGGCCTCCCCCGTCAGCCACTCACAGTTAACGAGAATGTCGATTTTCCCAAACTCCTTCAGTGCCTGGTCCACGGCGGCTGTGATGGCTGGGATGGCTCGAACGTCCAGAGATAGAGGGAGGCACCGCTGGCCAGTGGCAGCAGCCAGCTTTGTGGCAGACTGGAAGCCAGACAGAAAGAGAGGTGGGCAGCAGCCCAGTGGCTTCTGAATCTGACAAGGGTGATGTGTCCAGGTGATGCTGGACAGCCAGGGTTTGTTGCTGGACCCCACTCTGGGAAGGCACAGCTGGCAACTGGCCACTCTACGGGGCCACAGCCCCTAGTGGACACTTCTAAGATACCCCAGTCTCTCCCCCTCGCCCCGGGCTCCTCCTTCCACGTTACCCTCCAGGCCACTGGTCCCGGGTCAGGGGTGGACGGCAGCTCTAGCTGACTTCCAGTCCCTGCCCAGAGACCAGTTGTGGCAGTGCTGAGAGTCTCCTCCCAGGTGGACGAGACATGAGAACCGCCCTCAAAGTCCTTATGAGCTGAGATCTCTCTTGGGGCCACAGTACCACCCAACTCTCCTCACAATAATGAGATGTTGTAAGAAGCCTGGGGGTACCTCTGGGAGGCCACTCGCACTGAAGCTCCATATGTGGGAGGAGCAGGTTTTGGTGAGCCTCAGGACTCTCCAGGCACAGGCTCTGGGCCCCCAGAGCCACCCAGGGATGGGGTGGACACAGGAGAGACCCCTCACCTTTGACACTCTTGGAAGGCTTCTGCTGGCAATGATTGTGTGGCAGCCATGCCTGCAAAGCCAGAGGGCAGGTGTGAGGGTGGCAAGGTGCAAGGGACACACCCAGGTGGCCTCCTACCTGGCATTCTCAGCAGAGCTCCTTTCCCCCAAGGATCTCTTAGGCTGAAGCACCAGCCCGGGGCCAAAGGTACAGCTTGCAGAGAACACAGGTGCCTGAGCAAAGCTGAGTGGCACTGTAGATGCCCAGCCTGGGGTCTCTTGTCTGGGTCTCCCTGGCATGGGATATCCCAGCCACGAAGAGCTGTGGGCCCTGCCCCAAACACCACGTGCACTGCACTGAAGCAGCTGTGAGCCTCAGATCTGCATGGGGCCTGCTGGGTCCCCCCAGCCTCTCCCTATGAGGCTGGAGTGAAGGACAAGGAGGGCCCATTCTGAGGCCAGGGTGCCTGCCCTGCCTCACCTCCTGACAAACTCAGCCTCACAGCAACCACAGTAGCTACCACCTGCTAAGCAGGTCCCACCTAGTCCTCAAAATGACCCTCAGCACAGAGGGCCACGTTCTACTCATAGAAGCAACATGTACAAAGCCACCAGCTTGAGAAATGAATTCACCGGGAATGGATGAATCCCCAAATCTCATCTAGGGAGACCTACCTCTCTGGTATGAAAACAGGGGGCCTGGAAAAAACTGGGAAGGGGTCCCTAGGATATCAACAGGCTTCCTCTTTCCCCCAACACCAGTCCAACTCTGGCCCTTTCCTGTGTGGGGGTCACACGCAGTTGACCTGGACATAAGGTCACAGAGCTCATGTCTCAAGAGACACTGTGCTCTGCACACTGCTGGGGTCAATGTGGCTCACCCTGACCCTGGCTTGGCAAGACCCCAGGGAGCTTGGCAGTAGTTACCTCAACCTGGTTGAACCCTTCCTCTTTGTACAAATGGGGGTCCTGAGGCCAGAGCCACAGTCTCAGCTCACCTCTAGGAGGAGACCCT
Source organism: Ursus americanus (assembly GCF_024610735.1). Classification (NCBI taxonomy): domain Eukaryota; kingdom Metazoa; phylum Chordata; class Mammalia; order Carnivora; family Ursidae; genus Ursus; species Ursus americanus. Next base: position 40,079,039 of record NC_142128.1, read on the forward strand.
AGAGTACTGCCTCCCCCAGGAAAGCATATGACCCCTTTCAGAGGCTCTCCAATGGCCTGCTGCCTAGAGGAGTTCCTACCACCCACCAGCATCTTGCCCAGGGATCCAGCAGGGTCCATGCAAGGTACAGTGAGTTTCGGGGGGGGGGGGGGCGCACAGAGTACACAGAGCAGTGCTCACCGCATAAAAATCTCAGCAATCCGGAACCCGATCCCAGAGCCACCACCTGTGATGAAGGCCACTTTGTCCCTAAGGAAAAAGGAAGCACTTTAAAGAGATAGCTCCCTAGCTTTCTAACAAACAGGCCAAAATATACACAGGGTCCAGTGTATTGCTCTGTTCTGTTCACCTGTCTGATTTTATTCCCTCTCTCTCTCTCTCTTTTTTTCAGTTTCGGGTCTCTTCTGATTTCTTTAGTGTATATTTCTCTGGGGTCGTTGTTGTCATTTTAGTATTTTGTTCTCTCGTTCATCTATTCTTCTCTGGACAGAAAGACAAGATGGAAAAACTCAGCTCAAAAAAAGAGAAGAAGGGGCGGTACTGACTACAGGGACCTAATGAGTATGGAATAAGCAAGATGTCAGGACTAGAGTTCAGAATAACGATTATAAAGACACTAGCTGGGCTTGAAAAAAGCATAGCAGACACTAGAGAATCCCTTTCTGGAGAAATAAAAGAACTAAAATACAAACAAGCCGAAATAAAAAAGGCTATCAGTGAGATGCAATAAAAAATAGAGGCTTTAGGGGCGCCTGGGTGGCACAGCGGTTGAGCGTCTGTCTTCGGTTCAGGGCGTGGTCCCGGCGTTATGGGATCGAGCCCCACATCAGGCTCCTCCGCTGGGAGCCTGCTTCTTCCTCTCCCACTCCCCCTGCTTGTGTTCCCTCTCTCGCTGGCTGTCTCTCTCTGTCAAATAAATAAATAAAATCTTTAAAAAAAAAAAAATAGAGGCTTTAACTGCTAGGATAAATGAAGCGGAAGACAGAATTAGTGATCTAGAAGACAAAATGATGGAGAATAAAGAAACTGAGAAAACGAGATAAACGGTTACTGGATCACAAGGGAAGAATGTGAGAGATAAGTGATACCACAAAGCGAAACAATATTAGAATAATTGGGGTCCCAGAAGAAGAAGAAGGGGGGGCAGAAGGTATATTGGAGCAAATTATAGCTGAGAACTTCCCTAATCTTGGGAAAGAAACAGGCATTCAAGTCCAGGAGGCACAGAGAACCCCCCCTCAAAATCAATAAATATAGGTCAGCACCTCGATATATAATAGTAAAGCTTGCAAAGTTCAGAGACAAAGAAAAAATTCCGAAAGCAGCTCGGGACAAGAGGTCCATAACCTACAAGGATAGAAACATCAGACTGGCAGCAGACCCATCCGTAGAGACCTGGCAGCCCAGAAAGGACTGGCATGATATATTCAGGGTGCTAAATGAGAAAAATATGCAGCCAAGAATATTTGATTCAGCTAGGATGTCATTCAAAATAGAAGGACAAACAGAACCTAAAATAATTTGTGATCACTAAACCAGCCCTTCAAGAAATAAAAAGGGGGGGGGGGGCGCCTGGGTGGCACAGTCGTTAAGAGTCTGCCTTCAGCTCAGGGCGTGATCCCAGCGTTAAGCATCTGCCTTCAGCTCAGGTCATGATCCCAGGGTCCTGGGCTCAAGCCCTGCATTGGGCTCCTTGCTCAGTGGGGAGCCTGCTTCTCCCTCTCCCTCTGCCTGCCGCTCCCCCTGCTTATGCTCACTCTCTCTGTGTCAAATAAATAAATAAATAAATAAAATCTTCAAAAAAGCAAAAACAAGCCTTTCTTGAGGAACAAGAAAGGTCTCAAACACACAACCTAACCCTACCCCTAAAGGAGCTAGAGAAAGAACAGAAATAAAGCCCAAATCCAGCAGAAGAAGAGAAATAATAAAGATCAGAGCAGAAACCCATGAAACAGAAACCAAAAGAACAGTAGAACAGATCAACGAAACTAGGAGCTGGTTCTTTGAAAGAATTAACAAGATTGATAAACCCCTGGCCAGGCTTATCAAACAAAAAAGAGAAAGGAGCCAAATAAATAAAATCATGAATGAAAGAGGAAAGACCACAACTGACACCAAAGAAATACAACAATTATGGGGCGCCTGGGTGGCTCAGTCATTAAGCGTCTGCCTTCGGCTCAGGGCGTGATCCCAGAGTCCTGGGATCGAGCCCCGCATCAGGCTCCTCTGCTATGAGCCTGCTCTTTCCTCTCCCACTCCCGCTGCTTGTGGTCCCTCTCTCGCTGGCTGTCTCTCTCTCTCTGTCAAATAAATAAATAAAATCTTAAAAAAAAAAAAAAAGAAATACAACAATTATAAGAATATATTATGAGCAACTATATGCCAACAAATGAGAAATGGATGCATTCCTAGAGCCATATAAACTACCAAAACTGAAACGGGAAGATATAGAAAATGTGAACAGACCCATAACCAGCAAGGAAGTTGAAGCAGTAATCAAAAATCTCCCAACAAACAAGAGTGCCCAGGGCCAGATGGCTTCCCTGGGGAATTCTATCAAACATTTAAAGAAGAATTAATACCTATTTTTCTGAAGCTGTTTCCAAACATAGAAATGGAAGGAAAACTTCCAAACTCATTCTATGAGGCCAGCATTACCTTGATCGCAAAACCAGACAAAGACCCCCACCAAAAAGGAGAATTACAGACCAATATCCCTGATGAACATGGATGCAAAAATTCTCACCAAAATACAGTACATTAAAAGGATTATTCACCCTGACAAAGTGGAATTTATTCCCGGGCTGCAAGGCTGGCTCAACATTCGCAAATCAGTCAACATGATACACGACATTAATAAAAGAAAGGACAAGAAGCATATGATCCTCTCAACAGACGCAGAAAAAGCATTTGACAAAGTACAGCATCCTTTCTTGATTAAAACTCTTCAGTGTAGGGATAGAGGGAACATACCTCAATATCATAAAAGCCACCTATGAAAAACCCACAGCAAATATCATTCTCAATGGGGAAAAGCTGAGAGCTCTTCCCCTAAGGTCAGGAACACGGTAGGGATGTCCACTATCACCACTGCTGTTCAACACAGGACTAGAAGTCTTAGCCTCAGCAATCAGACAACAAAAAGAAATAAAAGGCATCCAAAACGGCAAAGAAGAAGTCAAACTCTTGCTGTTTGTAGGTGATATGATACTTTATGTGGAAAACCCACAAGACTCCACCTGAAACTGCTAGAACTCACACAGGAGTTCAGTAAGGTGGCGGGATACAAAACCAATGCACAGAAATCAGGGGCATTTCTATACACTAACAATGTGACTGAAGAAAGAGAAACTAAGGAGTCGATCCCATTTACAACTGCACCCAAAACCATAAGATACCTAGGAATAAACCTGACCAAAGAGGCAAAGGATCTGTACTCAGAAAACTATAGAGGGGCACCTGGGTGGCTCAGGCTGTTAAGCGTCTGCCTTCAACTCAGGTCATGATCTCAAGGTGCTGGGATCAAGCCCCACACTGGGCTCTCTGCTGGGTGGGGAGTCTGCTTCTCCTTCTCCCTTTCCCTCTCCGTCTGTGCTCTCTCCCATATAAATCAATAAAATCTTAAAAAATAACCACTAAGAACAATCATGAAAGAAATTGAGGAAGACACAAAGAAATGGAAAAACGTGGGCGCCTGGGTGGCTCAGTCGGTGAAGCCTGTCTTCTGCTCAGGTCATGATCCCAGGATCCTGGGATCGAGTCCTGTATCAATCGGGCTCCCTGCTCAGGGGGGACCCTGCTTCTCCCTTTGCCTGCCGCTCACCCTCTCTCTCTCTCTCTTTCACACACACACACACACACAAACTAGGGGCGCCCGAGTGGCTTGGTCAATACAGCCTGAGACTCTTGATCTCAGGGTCATGAGTTCAAGCCCCACGCTGGGCATGGAGCCTACCTAAAAATGATAATAAATTTATCAATCCAGTGAGAAATGTTTTCAAGACATACAAGCCTTCCTCCACCTACCCCTCACTCCCACCCTCAAAGGACCACCACGGGGCACACCCACGACCACTGACCAGGACAAACAAAACCTGCACCCAACAGTGCAAAGGTTAAAATTCCAGAGCACTTGCGTGGCCAGGACCTCCCAGACATCCGGACTGTCCGGCCGCCAGGCACGGGGTCCCCACGCATCCCAGTAAAAGCGCAGTTCCCGACCACTTCTACAGAGGCTGCACCCCCCCCCCAGCCCCCAACTCCGCCCTCACCGGAGCAGGTCGGGGCAGAAGAGGTAGCGGTACTCAGGGAGACACTCGTCCTCACTGACGTCGGGCGGCGGCTGGGCCATGGCGCTCAGCGCGGGACCTGCCCGGATCCGGCAGCAGCGGGGCCTCCGAGACCCCCCGCGCTCCCTGGGCGTCAGCGCCCCGCAACTGGGAAGGACCAAGATCCAGCCCGCCTGCCCCGTGCGCCCGACCACCCCACTAGCCCCGCCCACAGCTGCCTACTCTTCCGCCTAGAACGCCCCGCCCACGGCGCCCAACGGCGCCCGGTAGCCCCGCCCACAGAGTTCTCCCGTTCCTCCCAGAAGCCCCGCCCACAGCTGCCCCCTGTTCCGCCCAGCACGCCCCGCCCACAGCCCCCTCCTGTTCCTCGTGACGCTCCTCCCACGGCGTCCGACCTCCCTGCTAGCCCCGCCACGGCACTTGACACCCCCCCGAACCCCGCGCACAGCTACGCCGTTCCTCCCAGCACGCCCCGCCCACAGCCCCCTCCTGTTCCTCGTGACGCTCCTCCCACGGCGGCCGACCGCCTGCTAGCCCCGCCCACGGCGGCCGTAGCTCCTCCTAGGATTTTCTCGTCACCTCGGCCGCGCGGTCTGCTGGGACTGGAGGTCGGTCGCGGCGCGCGCAGGCGTAGTAAGGCGGGTGGGTCCCCAAGGCGGGGGCCGAGTGAGTGGGCGTCCGACCCCTGTAGGTCGGAATCTTTTTGGTAAGATCGGACATCAGTGCTGTAGCCGGAGCCAGCGGTTCACAGCAGATACTAGGTTCTCGGGTTAAGGTGGCGCTCGCGGGCGCCCCGCTCTGCCTTTAAAACACCTGGTGGGGGGGGCACTTAGCGTTTAAACGCCCCCGCCTCCCGGGCACCTCCCTTCATTGTTGCGTAAATATGACAAAGGCAAAGAGAGGAGACTAGAGCCCAGGAAAGCCTTCCCCTCGTGTGGCCAACCCCAGCGCCAGTTCCCAAAATGACCAGTTTCATGACCCATTAAGAAGGTCAGGGCACTTCACCCGTGCCGCAACTGGTGCTGTGAATCCAGGATCAGGGCACCCTTTATATAGACGGCAAGAAGCGGTGAGGACCAAGGCGGCCTCAGCAGGTGTAATGATATGCAATGTCCAGTACCTGTGACAAGGGACCAGGGACACATCTGAGGACCGAGGTGAGGTGTGATGTGTGTAGTGCCGACGTGAATACAAGTAGACACAGGCAGGTCCAGTCAGTCTCCACCGTATGAGGCCATGAAAGGCCTTCTGCCCTGGGGGTGGTTTTAGTGGGCCCCCTACTCACCCCTTTTTGCCACCGTCCAGCCCTGCCCAAGGCAGGCAGCTCCTCATTCAGCATGATCAGATGAATGGGGGCTGAAGCAGCACCAGCTCCAGGACTCAGCTTGGATTCCCCCACATTTCAGGCTGTAGGTCTTTGGACCTCTGCCTGTTGATACATTCAACAACGTTATCGATGCCCCACTGGTGTGTGAGAGTAAGCTTGATTTCCACTCTCAAATTCTTACAACGCTGCATCAAGCACTCATCCCTACCTCAGAGGTGGCAGAAACTGTAATAAACGATCCACCCCCCTACACAACACAGTGAATTTTAATGTCCCACTGCCCTTTGGGGGAAGAGAGGTTACACTACACACTTTAGGAGATGCCCCAAAGGTTGTCTGGCACTTTGGTACAGAAAGGATTTGGTCCGATTTCTTACTGGCTTAGGATACTAAAAGGCACATAGAGCTGGTTGCTCAAGCCCTCTGGGCTGGGGTGGGGCAGAAGGCAGACTGGGAGGTGGTCTGGGACAGCAGGGCCGACCACGGGTGTGGGCTCCAGTTCCGGACGACAGAGGTAGTTGATCCTGGGTGGCTGCTGGGGTGGCTGAGGGCAGCCTGAGCGCTCAGGGTGGGTAGACGCTGCTCTGGTGGCCTTCGTCTGCCCAGTCCACCAGCTCGCTGCTTTGAAACCAGAGCTGGATCTCCCTCTGGGCCCCCTCCACGGAGTCGCTGGCATGGATGATATTCCTGTGCCAAATGATAGGCAGCAAAGGTAAGGCACAGACTTCAGTGTGCACCTTGGGGGTCCTGGGAACTATCTGCTAATCCCCTACTGTCAAGAAGAGGAAGCCCGGCATTCTGCAGAGGGGAAAGCAAGAACAGGACTGGAAGACTGGTTCCCGCCTGACCTTGGCCTCTTACCCACAACCTCATGGCCAGCCCAGACAGTTTCTGGGAGCCTCATGTTTCCACCAGTTGTCCCGTGCCAACCCCTCAGGGTGTTTGGCAAGACACAACCCATAGAGAATGCTTTATCATGTCCTGTGTGCAAACAGCTTTGAAAAAACTGTTCTAGCAAACATCAGGTGTGTGTAGCATCCCAGCATCGAAAATCTCTTGTGGCTTTACTGTGGCCCAGAAAGATCCCCAGGTCCCGTGGATCTGCCTTAGGAGCAGACTACCACCCCACACTCAGGCCCTCCTCAACCCTAATGAGCTGGCCCACCAGCTCCAGTGGCTTGAGTGGGTCAGGGCCCCCAGACCTGCTGATGTGGATGCTGAAGTCCCCCCTGATGGTGCCGGGGGCAGCCTCAGCTGAGTCGGTGTGTCCTATCATAGCCCTTGAGGAGCAGACCACGTTGGGGCCTTCCCAGACCTGCAGCACAAAGATAAAGGAGATTGGGAGAGGTGGGTATCGCCAAGGACTCAGCAGCTCTGGGCTCAGCCCAGGGCCCTCCACCCTTTCCACCGCCCCTGCCTGCCGTACCATGGCCACCACGGGGCCAGAGGTCATGTAGCTGATGAGGGCTGGGTAGAAGGGCTTCCTCTGCAGGTCATGGTAGTGCTCAGCAAGGACTCTCTCTGGTGCCTGGGTGGCATTGGGGCAAAAGGTGAGAGAAGCCCCTGGAGCCGCTGGGCACTGGGGCAGTGACCATGGTGTCCTGACCTCAGGGCACTTTGCAAATAATACCTACATGGGCTGGCACATCGGCAGATACCTCCCCACCCCTTGCCTTCTACTGCCAACACCAGGATACTCCTCCTGATACAGGGCTGAGATATGAAGGGCTGAAGTCCATGAGAAGCCCCCCACCCCCGATCCCCTCAAGGACACCCATGGGTCTAGAGCCCCGGTACCTGCAACATCTTCATCCCCACCAGCTTGAAGCCCCTCCTCTCAAAGCGCTGGATCACATCCCCAACAAGCCGCCGCTGCACCCCATCTGGCTTCACTGCAACCAGGGTCCGCTCCCGGGTCCAGGAGGACCCTCCTTTGGAAGAGGGGGAATCAGGTGCCTCCCCTTTCACATCTCCCTGAACCTGGATTCCCTGGCCACAGCCCAGGTGTCACGTGGGCTTGAGTGCCGCTACCAGAGCAGCTCTGGATGGGAGAAGTGCAGGGTCCCCAGCCAACAAATGCCTAGCATGACTCTGCCTTTCAGGGACCAACAGGGCAGTGGGTCCCCAGGTGCTTCCAGCCTGTCGGGAGCGGCCGTGGCTCCTCCCGCGCAGTGGCAGGAGCACCCATGATGGACCCAGTGTCCCTGAGAAGGCATCTTCAAGAGCTGCGGAGGCACAGCTCGGCTCAGAGGCCACACCGGAAGGAAAGCATGCTGTTGGCCTTGCTTTTGACTCCTGTCCTTCCGAGGGATGGCACAGACACTGTCTGAACTCCCAGCCACACGAGGAAGGACCCAAAGCTCATCCTGTGGGTCTGAGGTGAAGGAATGGCAGGGAAACCAGGGAGTAGTGATGTGCACTCTGCCCACACTACAGGACAAAAGGGAGCTAGGGACTGAGAAGCAAGGGCGAGGGCTTCCTGTCTGCAGGTGGGGAGACTCTAGAGGGCTCCTCCACTTACAACCTCTTCGGCCAGAACTCTGTGCTGCTGGAGGGTTTCAAGGCGGGCGGCTTCCAGGCCCAAGCACAGGACTGAGCCCTGGCCCAGTCCTTCTGTTTTCTCGGTGACACTGCCAGGGAGACGGGAGGCATCATCACCCCTTACAGCCCCTACACTAACCCTCAGCCCTGGGTCTAGGGTCGAATGTGCTTTTCAGGGGAGCCTACACCCTGGACGTCCCAAAGTCCTGCTGAGGGGGAGAGCAGAACTGGAAGACAAATGCAGAGTCGGGGCAGGCCAGTGTCCCTGGGGGTGCCTGCAGCTGCCCCTTCCCACCCCATAACGTGTGCTGGGCCTGGACGGCAGGCAGTGGGCGCCCACCACTTCCAGACTGAAGGAAGTGCAGCGCAGGAAGCCCCCCGGGGGGCTGGTTTGTACCCCTAAAGCACAGCGCCTCGGGGCTCTCTGTGTAGCCTGGCCTGCTACCAGCTGGCCTGTCCCTTGCAAGACGGCAGTTCACTCACTCCGGCATTTGGAACACCAAGACGTCTGGCTCTCAGGGAGCACCCTGCGGGCCGCAGTGAGGGGGAGAACCGGCCACAGATACTGGCCCTAGGACCCAGGCGGGGATGGGCCAGACGGAGTTAGGGCCTGGCGAAAAGGCCCCCAGGGCAGCGGCTCCGTGGGGAGCGTTGCTCTGCTAAAAATGTCCCCCTCAGCAGCCCCAGCCCGCGGGGACCCTCATCACTGCCTCCTGTGGCCACCAGGCCTCCTGCTCTGGAGCCGCTCCCCGCCCCCAACCAACCTGGGGCGGTGGGCGGGTGGTGAGAGCTGGGGAAAGACGTGCAGGGCGCCCCCGGCGCGCCCGGCGAGAACCCGAGCCCATCTACAGAGTCCGGCAGACGCCCGGCCAACAAAGACCGGGCTACGCCCCCCGCCCGCCTCCTCCCTCCGCGGGTCGCAGGCCACTCACCCGAGCTGGGGCGCGCGAGCAGGCTGGGGGCCGGGACCCGCGGGCCGCTCAGCAGCGCCGGCAGCGCGGCGCGCCCCAAGAGGCCGCCCATGACCCTCGGCCCGCGGGCCGCTGGCTGAGCGCAGAAAGAGCGCGGGCGACTGAGCCCCGACAGAGAAAGGGCGGAGCGGAGGGCGAGGGAGGGGCGAGAGAAGGGGAGGGCGGGGCGGAGCGGAGGGCGGGGGAGGGGCGAGAGAAGGGGAGGGCGGGGCGGAGCGGAGGGCGGGGGAGGGGCGAGAGAAGGGGAGGGCGGGGCGGAGGGAGGAGGAGCGAGAGAAGGGGGCGGGGCGGGGGGAAGGGGCGGGGCGGAGGGAGGGGGGTGAGAGAAGGGGAGGGCGGGGCGGAGGGAGGAAGAGGGAGGGGGAGGGAAAGGGTGGGCGGGGCGGGGGGAGAGAGGGGCGGCGTTCAGAAACAGGTGTTCTCTTCCAACACGGTTGGTTGGGGTAGTAATGGTGACCAGCTACTGTTCTAAATCTAAATCTAATCTACTAGATGTTAGGTAATGAGTTTTTGAAAAATCATAGATGCTTTTTTTTATTTAAGATTTTATTTATTTATGTGTTTGACAGAGAGTGAGACAGCGAGAGAGGGAACACAAGCAGGGGGAGTGGGAGAGGGAGAAGCAGGAGCCCTGCAGGGAGCCTGAGGTGTGGCTCGATCCCAGACTCGGATCGACCTGAGAGGAAGGAAGTGCTTAACGACTGGGCCACCCAGGCGCCCCTCCTATATGCTTTTTGATGTTGCTGTGAATGGGATTGTTTGCTTAATTTCATGTTTGATTGTTCATTGAAAGTATATAAAAATACAATTGATTTTTGTGTGTTAATCTCGTATCCTGCAACTTTGCTGAACTCATTTATTAGTTCCAGTAGTTTTTTAGTGGATTCCTTACGATTTATTATGCACGAAATTATGTCATATGGGCGTAGAGATAGTTATTTCTTCCTTCCCAATCTGGATGCCTTTTATTTCATTTTCTTAATTAATTGTTCTGGCTAGAATCTCCAGTAAAATATTGACTACAAGTAGCCTTCTTTTTCCACTAGCTTAACATGGGGTGTTAGGTTATTGCTTTGAGATTGCTAACCTTAAAAATAGTCCTGGGGCACCTGGGTGGCTCTGTAAGTTAAGCATCTGATTCTTGGTTTTGGCTCAGGTCATGATCTCAGGGTCAGGAGATCCAGCCCCACGCACTCAGTGCAGAGTCAGCTAACGCTTCTCTCTTTCCCTCTGCCCCTCTCACTGCATGCTCACATGTGTCCTCTCTCTCACTTTCTAAAATAAATAAATAAATATTTTTAAAAATGGAATAGTCCATGATTTTATTAGCAAAAATGGGTTTATTCGAGAATAACAGAGAATTGGGACATCTGGCTGGCTCAATCCATGGAGCCTATGACTCTTGATCTCAAGTCATGAGTTCGAGCCCCACATTGGGTGTAGAGATTACCAGAAAAATAAATCAAAACTTTAAAAAGAAAAGAATAACAGAGAATTGGAATTTGAGGTATGCAAGCTAAAGCAAAACTTCAGGCAATTCCAACAAACCGTGGAGACGAACTCTATTTTATGGAGACGGAGGAGGAAGTTAGGAGGTATTGTTTTGAACACAAAGTCCATTGGAGAGAAACAAGAGCACAGGGTGATGAGGGTCTCTTTTTGACTGAGTTGCAGGGGTGATTGATTTCTTATAGGAGATCCCATGTACATCTTTCCCTGTTGGGGCTTGTAATTCATGATTCTTTCTTGTTGATGATTCTTTTGTTGAGGTCCATAAATGACATTTCTGTTGGAGTCTGTAACTGAAAATTCCTCCTGTAACTGATGGTGAGTGATGGGCTCCCCCTGTCTAACCTCCTGACCCCCCTTTAGTGAGATTTCCCTTTATTTATTTGAGAGACAGAGAGCAGCACGAGTGGGGGTGGGGGAGGGTCAGAAGGAGAGAGAGAATGAGAGAAACAGATTCCCTGCTGAGTACCCCCCCCCCAGCCCAATGTGGGTCCTCAGATTGTGACTGAGCTGAAACCAAGAGTCAGACTCTTAACAGACTGAGCCACCCAGGTCCCCCCATTTATTAATTTTTATAAGACTTTTTTCATTCTTAGTATAGACATTTACAGTTATAAATGTCCCCATAAACACTGCTTTCACTGTATTTTGTAAGTTTTTATATGCCTGTCTCATTTGCATTCATCTCAAAGTATTTTCTGATTTCTCTTTTGATTTCTTATACTCTGAAAATTACAAATCCTTATTGAGAAGATTTGGGGTGTTTGAGTGGCTCAGTCAGTTAAGTGTCCACTTGGTTTCAGCTCAGGTCATGAGCTCAGGGTGAAGTTGGCTTGAGATTCTCTCACCCTTTGCCCCTCCCTCAGCTCATGCACATGAGTGCTCTCTCTCTCTAAAATAAAATGAATTAAAAAAATCTTGAAAGAAAAAAAGAAAGAAAGAGAAAAGTTTCAAGCAGATGAAAGACTGAAATACGAAAGGCAAATCTATAAAGCTTTTAGAAGATGGGAAAATACATTCACAGCTCTCTGTGGGGAAGACTTTCTTTAGGCACAATAAGCACTAATTATAAAGGAAAGTATTGACAAAGTCAACTCTATTAAAATTAAGAACATCATAAAAAAACACCATGAAGGTATCAGACGAGCCAAAATTCAAAAACAGACAGCACCAAACGCTAACCAGTATGGGGAGCAACGGGAACTCTCACTCACTACAGGTGAGAATGCAAAATGGTGCAGCCGCCCCGGAAGACAGTTTGGCCGTGTCTTAGAAAACAAAACGTGTGATCCAGCAATCATGCTCCTCGGTGTTTATTCAAATGTGTTGAAAATGTATGTACATGGGGCGCCTGGGTAGCTCAGTCATTAAGCGTCTGCCTTCAGCTCAGGGCGTGATCCCAGAGTCCTGGGATCGAGCCCCACATCAGGTTCCTCTGCTGGGAGCCTGCTTCTTCCTCTCCCACTCCCCCTGCTTGTGTTACCTCTCTCGCTGGCTGTCTCTCTCTCTGTCAAATAAATAAGTAAATAAATCTTTAAAAAGAAAAAAAGAAGAAAATAAAATGTATGTACACAAAAATCTGCACATACATATTTATAGCAGCTTTATTCACGATTGCCAGACTTGGAAGCAACCAAAATGTCCTTCAGCAGGTGCATGGATAAGCAGTCTCCGGTGCAACCCTACAATGCGGTATTATTCAGTAATTACAGATATGAACTATCAAGCCACAAGAAAGTCATGGAGGAAAATCAAATGCATATTCCTAAATGAAAGAAGCTATCTGAAAAGTCTACATGACCCTCTGGAAAAGACAAAGCTATGGGGACAGTAAAAAAAAAAAAAAAAAAAAAAAAATCAGTGATTGTTAGGGGTTGGGGGAGTAGGAGGGGTGTAGGCAGATATTTAAGGTAGCAAAACTATTCTGTATGATACTACAATGGCAGGTGAATGTCATTATACATTTGTCAAATGCAGAATGTACAACACCAAGAGTGAACCCTAGTGAAAACTATGGGCGTGGGCAAATAGAATTGTCAGTGTAGCTTCATCGATTGTAACAAATGTAGCATATGGTCTAGCATGGGATGTTGATAGTGAATGAGGCTGTGCCTGTTTGGGGGCAAAGGGTGTATGGGAACTCCATACTTTCTGGTTAATTTTGCTGTGTCCCTGGAACGTCTCTAAAAAAATAAAATCTGCTCAAAATCACGCACAAACCACGAAGAAAGAAAAAAGACAAGTCACAGAATGGGAAAGAATGTTCCCAGCACCCAAAACCTATACAAGTCTAGGGTCTTAATACCAGAAATCGGTGAGTAAAAGACCAATAACTCAGTGGTACAGCAGACAAATACTTGGAGATTCTCTTCTCCAGAGAAATCCAAACAGCCAAGAAACACACACAGAGGTGCTCAGACTCAGGACCAATGGGAGAAATGCAAGTAAACTCACAGTAAAAATCTGAGCCTGGGGCGCCTATGTGGCTCAGTCTGTTGAGCTTCTGACTCCTGATTTCGGATCAGGGGATGATCTCACTCAGATCTGTTGATGCACACAGGAGAGAGTCTGCTTGAGATGCTGTCTCTCTCCCTCGCCCTCTGCCCCTCCCCCCCAATAAATAAATAAAATCTTTAAAAATTTTTTTTGAAGTCTGAAATTGCAAGTATTAGCGAGATGGTGGACCATTGAAATTCACGTACGGCTGGATAGACTCTCAATTGACAAAACCCACTTTGGTAAACAGTGTGGAACTATCAAGAAAGTGAAAACTCAACCTACAAAATGGAAGGAAATATTGGCAAATTGGATTATCTCAGAAGGGTCTTTTTTTTTTTTAAGATTTTATTTATTTATTTTTGTCAGAGAGAAAAAGCACAAGCAAGGCAGACAGAACGAGAGTCAAGCTCCCTGCTGAACAAGGGTCCCCGAACCCAAAACTGGAGCCAAAACCAAGAGTCGGACACTTAACCAGCTGAGCCCCCAGGCGCCCCTCTCCCAGCGTTGGTTTTTTTTTTTAAGTTTTTTTTTAAATTTATTTGACAGAGATAGAGACAGCCAGCGAGAGAGGGAACACAAGCAGGGGGAGTGGGAGAGGAAGAAGCAGGCTCCCAGCGGAGGAGCCCCATGTGGGGCTCGATCCCAGGACCCCGGGATCACGCCCTGAGCTGAAGGCAGACGCTTAACGACTGAGCCACCCAGGCGCCCCATCAGCGGTTTTTAAACTTTGGATAAACGTGGAAGTTTCCGTCATGTGTAACAGGACATGGTGGGCCTGGGGCTTCAAAGGTGTGCACGGCCGTCACCTGCTAGCCCACAGCCAGGAGCGGCTCTCCCATCTGGTTTTCACTCATTTCTAGACGTGTCGCTGTGACGGATTTCTGCTTCAGTTCCACTGTGGTCAGAAAAACGTATTCTGATCACTTAAACTCTTTTCAGTTCATCAAGAATTGCTTGTGGCCCAGCACTGACCCATTTTGGGGAACTTGAAAAGCATGTCCAGTCTGCCGTAGTGGCAGGCAGGCTCTGGTAACAATGAGTTCGCACTTGCTGACAGCGTGGGTTAAACCCTCTGTCTTTCCTGGTTGTTTCCTCCAGCATGTTCCACCAACGGCTGTGAGAGGGCCGTCAAGTCTCCTGCTCTCCTCACGTGAAAATGCCTCTTTCTTTGTTTCATTCTGCCCATTTTTACTTCATGTAATTCAAAGCTCTCTTAATAGGTGTGTACACACCTTTCTTCCTTATGAATGGAACTCTCATTACTACAAAATAGCTTTGCGTGTGTTTGATCATAATCTTTCTTTTGAAGTCTACCTTATCTGATAGAGATAGAGACGCTCCAGTTCCTCGTGCTCCTTATCGTGTGATTTATCTTTGTCCATCCAGTTACTTTTAACTCATCCATGTCTTTATAGTTGAACTCAATCATTTCTAGATAGTCTGGTCTTTATTTATTTATTTACTTACTTATTTATTTATTTATTTTTAAGATTTTATTTATTTATTTGACAGAGAGAGAGAGACAGTCAGCGAGAGAGGGAACACAGCAGGGGGACTGGGAGAGAAAGAAGCAGGCTCCCAGCAGAGGAGCCTGATGTGGGGCTCGATCCCAGAACGCTGGGATCACGCCCTGTGCCAAAGACAGACGCTTAACGACTGAGCCACCCAGGCGCCCCTATTTATTTATTTTTCAGATTCAGTTTGACAATCTCTGCCTTTTTTTTTTTTTTTAAGATTTATTTATCTATTTTAGAGAGAGAGAGACAGAGATCACGGGAGCAAGCTGGCAAGGGGTAGAGGAAGACAGGGAATCCAGAAGCAGATTCCCCCCTGAGTACAGAGCTTGACACCGGGCTTGACCCCAGGACCCTGAATCATGACCTGAGCCAAAACCAAGAGTAGGGCACTCAACTGACTGAGCCACCCAGGTGCCCCTCTGCCTTTTTTTTTTAAATCGAAGTGTAGTTGGCACATGTTACATTAGTTTCGGGTGTACTACATATTGATTTGAAAATTCGATGCATTACTCAACCCTCAGCATGAGGAGCTAGTCACCGTCTGTACCACACATTATCACAGCGTTATCGACCACATTCCCCATGCTGTACTTCTCATCTCCGTTACTTACTGATTTTATAGCTGGAAGTTTGTACCTCTTCACCCCCTTTATTCAGCGCATTCCCCTACTAACCTCCCCTCTGGCAACCACTGGTTTGCTCTTGGTATCTAAGAGTCTGTTGTTTTGTTTCTTTTCTCTTCATTTGTTCATTTATTTGTTTCTTAAATTCCACAGATAAGTGAAATCCTATAGCCATTGTCTTTTCCTGACTGACTTAGTTCACTTAGCATTTTGTCCTCAAGGTCCGTCCATTTGTCACAAATGGCAAGATCTCATTCTTTTTTATGGCTGAGTAATATTCCATTATATAAATACTCCCTCTTCTTCCTCCATTCACCTATGTTGTTGTGGTTTTTTCTTTCTTTTTTTTTTAAGATTTTATTTATTTATTTGAGAGAGAGAGAGAGACAGCCAGCAAGAGAGGGAACACAAGCAGAGGGAGTGGGAGAGGGAGAAGCAGGCTCATAGCGGAGCAGGGAGCCCGACATGGGGCTCGATCTCAGGACCCTGAGATCACGCCCTGAGCCGAAGGCAGACGCTTAATGACTGAGCCACCAGGTGCCCTGTTGTGGTTTTTTAAAATAAGCTGTACACCCAGCGTGGGGCTTGAACTCACTACCCTGAGATCAAAAGTGGCACATTCTTCCAGCTGAGCCAGCTACGTGCCCCTATTTTGTTTATTCTTAAAGGATGTTTTTGCCAGTTATAGAATTGTGGGTTGACAAGAGTATTTTTCTTCCAGCACTTCGAAGATGACGTTCCACTGTCTTCTGGGCTCCATTGTTTCTGGCTCGTGGGAAGTTAGAAATCACTCAAACTGTTGTTCCCTTGAATGTCATTTTTCTCTGGGTGCTTTCAATATTTTCTGCTCAAGTTTGGTTTTCAGTAGTTGTGCCTGGGTGTGGTTTTCTTTGTATGGTTTCTTCTTGTGGTCACTGAGCTGTTTGAATCTGTAAAGTAATGTCTTTCACTAAATCTGAGACTTTTCGGCTACTAATTTTTCACATATTTTTCCTGCCTCCTTCTCTCTTTCCAGTCCTCTTGGGACTCCTATTTTATTTGGTTTTTTAAAGACTTATTTATTTGAGAGGGGGAGGGGCAGAAGGAAGGGAGAGAGAAACTCAAACAGATTCTGCACTGAGCGTGGAGCCTCACTCGGGGCTCGATCTCGCAACCCTGAGATCAGGTCCTGAGCTGAAACTGAGAGTCGATGTTTAACCAACTGTGCCACCCAAGTGCCCAGGACTCCAATTTTAGTCATGTCAGACCTCTATTTGTCCCTGCTCGGGCTGCTGCAGGGAACAGCCAGGAAAAGTGGGCTCCTTCTCTTAGGACAGGCCCCGATTAGCCTCTCGGGCATCTGCCAGCCCAGAGCAACTTGGGAGGGCTGCCAATGAGAGCGTTCAAACCAGAGCACAACTCTTGGGTCCTCCTGCCCCAGCACGCATCTTCTACCCCGTCACCCTCTTCACCGACCCCTTAGAAGGGGACCAGCAATTTACTCTGTTCACCATGCTCCAATGCATTTGGATCTCGTCCCACGCGAAGAGTCTGAGGGTATTGCTTGTACCCTTCATCTTCTGGTTCATGTGTGCCCAACACCCAGGACAGGAAGCATGCATTTGCCCGGATAAAATAGGGATAAATAAGAACCACACGCTGAACTTAAAGAAAAAAAAAGGTTAACCTTTATTTATACATAATCCTAAGAATACGTACTTCTTAGTTTTTTAGTTGGAAAATGATCTTTCCTTTATGAAATGATAATAGTAGTTGGACTTTAAAAAAATAACAATTTTATTTCAGTAAAATAAAGATTCAAAAACCTTATGCTGTTCCCAAAACTTTTGGGTAAACCATTCCTGTGAAACCCAAATTTCTAGGGATCCTGGTCCAGTTTATGCCAATAAGTTGGGGCATGGGGACAAAGAGGAAGAGGAAGGTCAGCATCTCCTTCCCCAGACCACAGAGGGTGTGACCCCAGCTCCTTCCTACAGGAAGCCCGCAATGCGGTGGTGTGACAGGAGGCCATGAGCACGCAGAGCGGGGAGCTCCTTCTGACCTGGGGTCTTCACAGGGCCTCCCACAAGAGGCACTTGGAGGAGGAGCCCATGTGAGTTATGGAAGACAGGCAGGATGGAAAAGAGCAGCCAGGGTGTCTGAAGACCTCAAGCATTCCCACAGTTTGTGCAGGGCTGAGCACCTGCCTCTAGATGGAAGGGAAGCCATGGGAGTTGAGGCCGGATGTCAGCTGGGCCCAGGGTGGCAGCATGACTGGCCGCACAGTTTCCTCTCCCTCTGCCATGTGGGTCCTGAGGCCTCAGAGGCCTCAAGTGCTATAGTCCTTCCTCCGATTCGTTGAATAAAACCAGATTATAGGTGTTTTTTTTCTTTTGTAACTTTTGAAATTTCTTTCCAAAGCAAGCACAATAATTGGCCAGACATAGGCTCCGTGTGGGGTAAATATCTCCCCTTACCCACCGTCCACCGCTCCGTCTTCCCGTCTGTCTGAGCGGACAGCAGTCCACTTGGTCTACACCCACAGAGCTGCTGAGAGGACCTGAGAACATTCCAGTTTGGAAATGGGATGTATGCATGTGATCCAGCAGCTGGATTGCTCCACTCTGTCGCTCTTCCTGCAGAAGACCCACACACCTGTCTAGAAGCTGTGTAGAAATTTATGGTGCGCATCCCAATTTCTTTGTAGAGTTCCCAGGTTCCTGCAACTATGGAGGCTCTGCTGCGCATTCCTGTGTGTCTGCCCTTAGGCTCCTGGGTTTGTTCATTACATTTTAATGTTGCCACGGTGACCTTCAAAAGGTTGAGGCGGTTTGCACTCCCATGGGCACAGTGTGAGGCACCTGTTCCCTGCACAGGGAGAGGACTGCCATCTGCTTCTGACAGACGCCCGTTTATCTGTGCTAAAATCACACTAGCACTTGAGTTTTCACCAGTGCGACCGAGCAGTGCGGCTCACGCCGGCCACTGGTGTCTTCCCGCACCTTCTCTTGTGATGGACTGTGCATGGCCTGAGTCTGTTTTTCTTGGTTTTAATGTGTAAATCTCTTTTCTATCTTATGTACAATAACCCATTATCATACGCACAGCACATGTACACTCCCATTTGTCTTTTGACTTGATGACTCTTAAGAGTTTATTTATTTGACAGAGAGAGAGACAGAGAGCACGCAGAAGCACGGGGAGCGGCAGGAGGAGGGAGAAGGAGAAGCAGGCTCCCCGCTGAGCAGGGAGCCTGACGCAGGGCTCAATCCCAGAACTCCGGGGTCATGACCTGAGCTGAAGGCAGACGCTTCACCGACTGAGCCACCCAGGCACCCCTGACTTTATGATTTTTATCCTACTTTTTACTTTCACAGTGTGTAAACTTACATCACACTTTTTTAAAAGTAGTCTCCACCCCCAACGTGGGGCTCAAACTCACAACCCCGAGATCAAGAGCCGCATGCTCTACTGACGATCTAGCCAGGTGCCCATAGTTACGTAACATTGTTAAAAATGAAGTCAAATGAGTACCTTTTCCTTCGTGATTCCCCAGTTTCCAGTCCCTCTTGCCTAATAAATTATTTCCTATCCCTTTATTCCAAGGAGTGTGTTCTAAGTGTCCTAATATTTTTGTCATTTTATTCTCAACAGTTGACCATCTCATCTAGCTGCCGATTCATGGTTCTGTGTGACTGGAGGTGGAAGGGAAGAGCCTCCGGAGATAGGGCCCTCCCTGGTGGGGGCCTCAGCTTCCCGTCTTCCAACTGAGGCCCTGCCAGGTGGGTCCTAGGCTTCTTCCCACCGCTAATGCTCCGGTGCTTAGCACAGGTCTCCTGACACCAGCCCAGGGCCCCAGCTCCATCCACAAGTTCACCAGCCCGCAGACGCAGCATGGGAATGGGGCCTGTGCGCCACCTCCCCTCCTACGTGGTGGGGAACTTGGGGCACAGGAGCCTCACACTGACGTGAGGAGGGCTAGTGGGGGAGCTGGGCCCAGCCCAGGGTAGGAAGAGTTTTCCAGTGCTCAGTGCTGACCACAGCTGCTGTCCCAGCACGACTCTGGCTCAGCATAGGGCACTAAATCCAAGCTCAGCAAAACCCCACAGTTGACCTCTATCCCTTTAAATTGAGAATGGCCGGCTGCCCGGGGAGTCCCCTGTGAGCCAGGGGTGAGGAGGGCCCAGCCTAGATCCCAAAGGAACAAAGTGTCTCTTCAATGGCTTCACACCTTGGCCTTCTTTCTGCACTCTCCACCCTGCTCCAGCTGTCAGGGGTCTTGGGCTGGCTGGGTCAGTGTCTCCGCCCTTCCCTTCTGTAAGCTCTCAACAAACAACCCTCAATCCCCTGCCCCAAGCAGTACAAAATTCAAAAGACACCCACAGGTAAAGTCCCTCCTTCCAATCCTAGGCCTGCGGGTTCCCTCCCCCAGAGTCGATCAGCATAACCTGCTGTTGGATGCTTCCAGTCATCTATGCCTTTGGTGCATGCAAATACAATATTTAAACACTTTCCTGTAGGGGTACCTCGGTGGCTCAGTCGCTTAAGCCTAAGTGTCTGACTTCTGATTTGGGCTCAGATCATGATCTCAGGGTTGTGAAATCAAGCCCCTGGCCTGCTTACTAGACTCTTTTCCTCTCCCTCTACCCCTCCCCCCTCTCTAAAAAAAAATTTCCTACAAAAAATTTCCTAGCTTTCTGTACACATTGTTCTGCCCTTTCCTTTTTTCAGCCAAAGCTACATCTGGCAGACCATTCCCAATCGGTACATAGAGCTTCCCAGTTTCTCTTTTACAGCCGCACTATGTCAGTGTTTGTATCACGGTATGAATGTCCATGACTTGAATGCACCGTTGCCTAATGACCAATATCTGGACATACACTGTACCCTAATGCAATCTCGCACTTCTGCGAGCATCTCTACAGGGAAAATGCACAGAGGTGGGACTACTGAAGCAAAGGTGTCTGCTCTTGACACTTTGGTAGCTAACACCAGAGGCTTCTGGAAGCTCTAACTACTGCTCACTAAATGTCTACGGGCCCACCATCTTACCCTTCCAGTGTGAAGAAACTACTTGATCTTTGCAGATTTGTTAGGTATAAGAAAAAAAGAGGGCGCCTGGGTGGCTCAGTTGGTGAAGCGTCTGCCTTTGGGTCGGGTCATGATCCCAGGGTCCTGCGATCAAGTCTCTCATCAGGCTCCCTGCTCAGCGGGGAAGCCTGCTTCTCCCTCTCCCTCTGTCCCTCTGCCCTGCTCATGCTTTCTCAAATAAAATCTTTTAAAAAAAGAAAAAGAAAAAGGGGCACGCGGGTGGCTCAGTCGGTTAACCTCCCGCCTTCTGCTCAAGTCATGATCCCAGGGCCTTTGGGATCAGTCCCACATCCGGCTCCTTGCTCAGCAGGGAGCCTGCTTCTCCATCTGTCTGCCACTCCCCCTGCTTGCTTGTGCTCTCTGTCCTCCCAATGAAATTTAAATACATAAATTTTTTTAAAAAGTAAAAATAAGCTATTATCAATCTTATTAAGATTGGCCATTTGTGATAGGAGTTGCAAGCATGTCCTCCGGTTTATAGATTGTTTCTTGACCTTGCATAAGGCAGTCTAGCACTGGAGAAAGCTTTGATTTCACCTAGTTGAATTTCTGTCTCCCCTCTAGTCTGCTGGGTTTGGGGTCACATTTAGAAATGCCTTTGCAGGGGCGCCTGGGTGGCACAGCGGTTAAAGCGTCTGCCTTCGGCTCAGGGCGTGATCCCGGCGTTCCGGGTTCGAGCCCCACGTCAGGCTCCTCCTCTGTGGGCCTGCTTCTTCCTCTCCCACTCCCCCTGCTTGTGGTCCCTCTCTCATTGGCTGTCTCTGTCTCTGTCAAATAAATAAATAAAAAATCTTAAAAAAAAAAAAAAAGAAATGCCTTTGCTTCTCCCAAAACTCTGAAAATGTTCCTCCAAATTTTCTTCTTAAATGCCTAAATCCTTAACCCGTTGGGAATCTAACCCTATGTGAAGGCTGAGGGATGAATCCCACTCACGGATGCAAATCGCCACCATACAGCACGAAATTCCCAAACATAGATGGAGCCTTTTCATTTTTCCATAAAATTGTGTTCTTTACACACACTCCTAGCGGCTTCGTGGAGGCCTGGCCTGGGGAGTCCAGCCGGCTGGAGGCATACAGTCTAGGCCTATGCTGACAAGGCCGAAATGCGCCCAGGACTCGACGGCTGGTGGTCGCGAGTCTCCCCAGCTTCTCCGCGCTCGGCTCCGAGACCCTCATCACACGTCGCCCGGCCACAACTCAGGGAACCCAGACGCTTGCGTCCCTGGACCCCAGCGACTGTAGGAAGCACTCGGGCTTTCCGCGCATCGCCTGCCGCCTCAGACCTACAGTGGTTTCCAATTCAAGCCCCGCCACTTTCCCTTCTGAGTCCCTGGGTTCCCCGCCAGCCCTCTGCCCTCATGCACCCCAGTCCCACGTCCCTCCTGCGCCCGACTGGTTCCCGCGCCAGCCCCCGCCCCACCCCATGCTCCCTCGGTCCCACGTCCCCCGTGCGCCCCACTGCGTCCCGCGCCAGCCCATCCCCGCCCCCATTCCCCCTCCGTTCCCCGTCCCCCGCGCGCCCCACTGCGTCCCGCGGCAGCCTGCCGCTCCCAGCCGTGCCCCCTCGGTTCCACGTCCCCCGCGCGCCCCACAGGGTCCCGCGCTAGCCGCCCCCCCGTGCCCCCTCCGTCCCACGTCCCCCGCGCGCCCCACTGCGTCCCCCGCCAGCCCGCCGCCCCCCCCCCGTATCCCCTCCGTCCCACGTCCCCCGCGCGCCCCACTGCGTCCCGCGCCGGCCCTCCGCCCCCTGGTCCTCTCGGTTCCACGTCCGCGAGCACCGCCTGACCCTCCATCCTATCCCGCCCTGCCTCCCCCCATCTGCGCGCGCGGTGGCGGGTCGGCATTCCCTCTCAGTCCACGACCTTCCTCTGACCCATTTTCCTCGAGCTCCCCCTGTGTCCCCAAGTCGCCTTCGGCCCGCTTCGGTCCCCCGCCAGCGTCTTCCTTCCCATCCCCGTCCCCGAGTCCGGCTCCGGCCCCGGCTACCGGCGGGGCGGGGCCTCGCAGGCGGAAGTGCCCGGGGCGCCGGCGGCTGGGACCGGCCGGGACGATGGGAGCCCGGGGCAGAGGCGGCAGCGGCGGCGGCGGGGGCCGCAGTGGCGGCGGCAGCTGCCCGGGCGGCGGCGGGGGCGGGCGGCGGGGGACGCGGTCCGGGTAGCGCCGGGCCGAGCGCGGAGCCATGGGCCGGGCTGGGACCGGGACCGGGGGCGCGGCGGTGGCGGTGGCCGTGGCGGGGCCGCTGCTGCTGATGTTGCTCGCTCGGCCCCCGCTTGCCGCCGCCGGCGACATCAGGAAGAGCGGTGAGCCGGCGCGGACCCGCGGGAGCCATGCGGGGCGGCGGGGTCGCGTGGGCTGGGGCCGGGCGGGTTGGGGGGCTGCCGGGAGTCGGGGTCTGCATTGTGACTCACTCCGGGGGCGCCTGTGCGCTCACCTGGCGCGGGCGCAGGGCCCGGATCCCCACCCCAGGCGGGGGGGGGGGGGGTGCCCAGGGCAGCCCTTTGCAGGCGCCCCGTGTTAAAGTAGTCAGGGTGGAAAGACGCTGGCGCCCCCCCCACTGTCCCCGGGGCCGAGTTCGTCCAGACTGGCCCCTTGGAGTGCGCCCTCCCTTCCCGGTTCTCCCAACACGTTTAGGTAGGGCACAACCGAGGCGGGAAGGGACGCGGAGGAGCGCAGCGGAAGCCCGCTGGGATTCCAGCTGGGAGGCCCACTGGAAATAAGGATTGTGCGGTGGGATTCCAGGGCGCACCTCTGGCCTCAGAGACGGGAGGGGTTGGGAGAAAGTTGCTTAGGGCCAGGAGGGGGGCCCAGGTGGGTTTCCCGTCTTCACCCTTCAAAGGGTCATAACCTACCCAAGTGCAGTGACTTTCAGCCGCTGGCCGTGCTTCTTGAGGCTGGACTCCCAGGTGGACCTGAGGAGCCTGGTAGGCCAGGGTGGTCTGAGAGTCCCCACCCTGGACTGAACCCCCAGGAGGTGGCTAGACCAGGAGATGCTGCCCCTCAGGGTCCTGCCTGGGGGTATTGAGTAGCCTCCCCTGACTGTGGCCTGGGTCTCCCTGAGGGCCCTGTGGCCAGGCTGGGAGGACCCAAATGCCCCCTGGGCAGCAGGGGGCTTCTCCAGCACTGCCAGGGGCTCTCTCCCTCCACTTCCTGGCTCCCTGCCCCTCCCCCCTTCTCTGAAACCCTCCAAGCTCCTATTTCTTTGAGGGCTGTGCCTCTGGTCTCTGAGCTTGGCAGGGCTTGAAATGAAAGGTGGTTTCCCCAGAGATTGGCTCCTGACTCAATTTTCCTTTGGATATTGCTACCCTCATGTCCACCTTTTTCTCCAACCTGGGGTCAGGGCTCAGTGAGGGCTCACTGGTGGGGGGCTTATGGAGATGGAAAACTTGGGGTAGCCCCTCACCTCTTAGGCCGGCTGAGAGGTCAGGCCGCTGTGGGGCTCTGGCTTCTGGAGTCTGCCCTTGGGCAGGGTCTCTGTTCTGGGTACCTATCCTGCTTTGGAGGGTGTGGGATAGTGTGCCCTCTCTGGGGTTCGCAGGACAGGCTCAGGGACTTTCTCTCTTTTCTGTCTAACCCTGTATCCTTGGAGGGGCCTGTGGGGCAGGGCTGCGGTACGTGAAGCTGGTGTTCCCTGATAGAGGAAATGTGCTAATGGTCTGGTGTTCAGCAAGACAACTGCGTGGGTGTCTGGGGCAGGGAGGTCAGGCTATAGAGCTGGGGTGCTGGAGGGGCTATGTAGCCCTGGAAGGGGATTCCCTGGGCCTTAGGGGGAGCTCGAGCAGGTCTCTTATCTCCTATGCACCTGCTGAAAGTCCCACCTACTAGCTGTGTTCCTGGTGCCCTCAGGCTGGCCTTCCAGCGCTGGCAACGCCAAAAGTCCTTGCTCCTTTCAGGCCAGGGTGCTGGGGGCCCAGCCGGCAGACTTCTTCTCTAAGGTGGGGGTGGGGGGATGTCCTACCTCGACTCCCTAACACTTTTCTCCGCCTTTCTCATCATGTTACCCTAGGGGCTGAAGCGGCCTCAGGAGGGGTTTCTGTCGGTTCCGCGGCTCCCGGCCTCCGGGTATTCAGTCCACAGCCTGGTGGATGGGACCCGGTGGCCAGCAGCCACCTGGAAGGTCTGGAATTCGTCCCACATAGAGCCTACCCCTGAGCACCCACCCCATTGTGTGGGGCTCCTTTGGAGCTCAGACTGGCTTTGCAAGTGGGTCATTGTCTTCTCTCCCATGCCTCCATGGGAGGGTCAGAAGGGTGGCAGAAGAGCACCTGCTCTCCTGGCTCCCTTCCCGGCTCACCTGGCTTACCTTGAGGGGCCCTGGCCTGCTGTTGAGGTGGTGTCAGCCAGCCACTGTCCCAGTGGGGCAGAGAGAGGCATTCAGCTTGGAAGAGAGGGAGGCCACACCCTGCTGTGTCCACAGTGCGTTTCTTCCGGAAGCACTTTAATATCCATTAACTTTGGAGGGCAGGGCACCTGAAGGGAGGTGCTGTCTACCTCAGCCAACTCATGAGGAAGCTGGGACTCAGAGAAGGGAAGGGACACCCAAGGTCACAGGAGGTGTGAGGCCTGAGCTGGTGCTGGGGCTGGACTCCCTGCCATCCAGCCCAGGCACCTCGTGACCAGACCCCACGCCCAATTAGCTGTCCCCAAGAGCACAGAGAACGCTCAGAGTGCTTCTGTCCTGTAGGAGCAGAAGAGGGAGGGCTGTGGGTGGGCAGCACATGTGGGGTCAGACACCTCTCTGGTGCAGGTGGGGCTCGGTCGGTGGACACCCCCAGCAGGGGCCTAAGCCAGGGTGGGGCCTCCGGTCTCTGTGCTGAGCCCCAGAAGCCTCAGAGCTGGTCCTGAGGTTGGCCTGAGACGCGCTGAGTTTTGGGGACCTGAGAGCTGCTAGGAGGGTGGGCACAGGGGCTCCCCAGGCTGGAGCCGTGGGCAGTTTGCTGCCAGGGGCTCCTGCCTTGTCCCTGTACCAGTCGGCATGAGCACACACCCACTTGAGCATAGGAGCCAGCTGTCCCATCGTCTTCACAGCTGGCTGGGCTTCCGGCCTGGACTCTCCTCCCCGAAGTTCTCTGCTCGCCTCCTCTCTGGGTTAGGAGGTACTCAGGCTCTCGTCTGGCTGTGTCTCAAGTCATCATGGGCCTGAATCCCCTCAGCACAGCGTGCCCCACAGCACGGAGCAGGAGAGGGTCCGAGGAGGTGGGGTGCGTGTTCTGGTGGCCGGTGCCCAGGACACAGGTGAGGTGGGGACAGAGCTTCCACCCCGAACACTTCCCGTGACCTCAGCCTCCATCCCGTGGCCCCAGAGTTGCTGGGGCTGCAGTGTACTGAGTGAGACCGTGGCAGCGTGCAGGAGGGGGTGGGAGGACGGGCAGGGGGGCCTCTCCTGCTTCGAAGGTCTGAGGCATCTGGGGTGACAGATGTTGGGGGTCTCGTTCTGGAAGCTGCTGATGGGTGGGATGTCGGTGATCTGGGGAGAGCTGGCAGAGAAATGGCTTCAGGGTCTGCGCCTGTGCCCCGGTGGGGGTGGAGAGGTTTAGAAAGATGACAACCCTGGTCTTAAATGCGTGGAAGCTGAGTGGGAATGTGATGGCAGCAGGAGAGCTGGTGAGTCCTGGGCCCTCGCCACACCAGAGACAGCTGCCGGGGCCGGAGGGGACCGCGACGGGTCCAGGTGCGTGTGCCAGGCTCATCATCCGTGGGACCCCATGAGCATGTGGGGGCCTGGCTGACAGCACCTTCTCCCCGCAGACGTCAGGCTGGTGTCCGAACATTTCTCCCAGTCCCCGCAGAAGCTGTCTTTCTACAGCTGGTACGGCAGCGCCACGCTCTTCCACTTCCGCGTGCCCCCGGACACCGTGCTACTGCGCTGGCTGCTGCAAGTGTCCCGGGGCAGCGGCCCCACGTGCACCAACGTCGAGATCACTGTGTAGGTGCCCGCCCACCCGCCCGTCCGCCCAGGCTCACCAGGGGTCCACAGCTGACTCCTGTCCTGCTCTCCCTGTGTCCAGGTACTTCCGTTATGGCGCCCCTCCTGTCATCAACCCTTTGGGCACCAGCTTCCCTGCCAACACGTCTGTGCAGTCCCCCTTCTTCATCAAGATGCTGCAGAGCAACGCTTCCCTCAACATCTCCCACCCAGCACCCGGCGACTGGTTCGTGGCTGCCCACCTGCCCCCCTCCTCCCAGAAGATTGAGGTGAAGGTAAGAGGGCTGCGTTCCGGGGATGGGGGGCAGGATCCCTGCCTGCATGACTGCCCAGTCGCTGTCACTTACCTCCTCAGGGCAGACTGCTCTGGTCCCGCCCTGCCTGCCCCCCGTTCCGTGCCTTGGCTCTTTGCTTCGGCCCTGCCCCCCACTCCTGGGCTCTCCGGTCTGGCCCTGGCGCCCCCACGCCCCCATGTCTGCATGTTCATTCCCCCACACTTCACTCTCCCCCTAGGGTTTTGTTCCCACCTGTGCCTACGTCTTCCAGCCCGACATGCTGGTTGTACGGGCAGTCGAGGTCTTTATCCTGGAGCCCGACGTTCCCCTTCCACAGACTCTCCTGTCCCATCCCAGCTACCTCAAGTGAGTGGGACCCCCGGGGAGGCCCAACCTGAGCGTGTGGTGGAGTGGGTGGTCCCGTTGCCCCCAGTGTGTGGGCCTGGGTCTCAGGCCTAGATGCCCAGCCCCAGGTGTGAGTGATGCGGGAGGCTGGTGGAAGCCCCAGAGCCTGAGCCAGACGGTGTCCCCCTCGCCACAGAATCTTCATCCCTGAGTACACCCAGGAGCTGCGGCTGGAGCTGCAGGGCTGTGCCACCAATGGGAGCCTGGGCTGCCCTGTGCGCCTTACCGTGGGCTCGGCCACCCTGCCCAGAAACTTCCAGAAGGTGCTCACATGCATCAGCCCCACCTGGGCCTGCCGCCTGCTGCTGCCCTCCCCACCCTGGGACCGGTGGCTGCAAGTGACAGCCAAGAGCCTGGCAGGGCCGCATGTGTCAGTGGCTTTCAGGGCTGTAGCTGGCCTCACAGGTGGGCTGCGTGGAGAGGGCAGGGTGCGGGTGGCCCTGCCCGCTGCCGCCGACCCCCAGGCCTTCCTGCAGCTGAGCACCTTGTCCTCCCAACAGCTTGCAGGCCGTGGAGTCTCGGCTTCCCGCACCGCCCGCAGAGCAGCCCAAACCAGAGCTGTAACGCCTCGGCCAGCCCGCTGCCCCCGAGCCCCGGCTGCCACGGCCTGGGCAGGAGCGGCAGGGCGGGCGGGGGCCCCTTCTGCCTCACGAGCTACCCGGTCATTCGGGAAGACGTGGACGTGGTGTCGGTTCGCTTCTGGCCTGCGGACAGGGTCTCGGTGCTGGTGCGGTCGGCCACACCCTCGGTGATGCGGCTTTACCTGAACACGGGCATGGACAGCGGGGGCTCCCTCACAGTCTCCCTGCAGGCCAACAAGGTGCCTTCATCGGTGGGCTCAGACCTGCCCAGCTGAGGGGTGCCGCTTGGGTCTTCCCGGGCCGACGTTAGCACAGACACAGGGTCAGCCTTCCGGGCAACAAGAGGAGCCCCGCAGGCCTTGGGGCGGAATAGGGGCTCTGTCTGAGAAAAGGGAGGCCTGTTCTCTGGGCTAAGGAGATGAGGCTATGGGTGGGATCAGGCTGGGTGTCCCCAGTCCTGGAAGGGCCCTGGGCCAGCAGGAGCCACTGAGAACGGAGCCCAGCACCAGACAGAGGGGGGACTTAGGGCAGCTGCAATGGGGCTGGGGCTGACGGCACGGCCTCTCCTTCCAGACCGCAGTTGCCAACAGCACCTTGGTGGCGGTCTGTGTGAATGCCGCCTCCCCCTTCCTCAGCTTCAACACCTCGCTCAACTGCACCACAGGTATGGGCCCGCAGCATCTGGCCAAGTGTCCCCGGCCAGCCCCTCTGGCCGCCTCTGATCAGGCCTTCCCCCTTCCCTGCAGCCTTCTTCCAGGGCTACCCCCTGTCTCTGAGTGCCGCAGCGCGCAAGGCCGACCTCATCATCCCCTACCCAGAGACAGACAACTGGTACCTCTCCCTGCAGCTTGTATGCCCCGAGGGTCCTGAGTAAGTAGACTTGGGGACTACCAGCTGGGGGCAGGCGGCAGAACCATTAGAGCAGGACCATGCATGGGGCCGTCCCGCTCCAGGTCTGGGAGCGACCAAGCCTCTTGCAAGCCACATGGGGTCAGTTGCCTTCCGGGAGTTATGAGGGATTCTTCTCCCCCTGGTCACCCTTCCTGCTGCAGCCCTGGGAATCAGGACACAAGGAGGGGGACCAGTCCAGGACACGGCCCTGGGAGACTGGGACTCGGGGCAGGGTGAAGGGGAAAGGGCGTCTGGGCCTTGGCGGAGCTCACAGCTGCTGTCCGCCAGGACTTGGAGCCTGGGGGCCTCAAGTCTGGGTTCCTGTCCAAGAGCCTGCTGAGAGCACTGACCAGCAGATGTCAACAGCTAGCTTCCCGTGGCCCCTTCCTCACAGGGAGTGTGAGCAGGCCTCGGTCCTCGTGGAGACCACCCTGTCCTTGGTGCCCTGCCTGAATGACTGCGGACCCTACGGCCAGTGCCTCCTGCTGCGTAGACACAGCTACCTGTACGCAGGCTGCAGCTGCAAAGCCGGTGAGGGCCAGGCCTGGACGCCTCCAGACACTTTTTTTTTTTTTTAAGTTTATTTATTTAAGTAATCTCTACACCCATGATGGGGCTCGAACTCATGACCCCAGGATCAAGAGCTGCATGCTCCTCTGACTGAGCCAGCAAGGTGCCCTACCTCCAGACAGTTCTGCCCTTGGTCTCCCAGCCCGATGCCTTCCTCTGGGAGCCCACCTCTGCTCTGTCAAGGCCGGAGAGTGGCTTGGCCGAGCAAGTTCTTGCCGTTCCTACCCCTGCATCCCAGGCACAGGTGGCACCCCCAGAGACAGTCCTGCCTCCTGACCTTGGCCTCCCCTACCCACACCTGCCCCCCGCCTGCCCCAGCCTGTCCCACCCGGCTCCTGGGGGAGAAAGGGGTTTCTCTGCAGGCCTCTAGGTGAGGGGGAGGCCCTGAAGGTCAGAAGGACGCCCCCGCCCCCCGCCTCAGCTCCCTTGGTGTCGCGTTGGCCCACAGGCTGGCGTGGGTGGAGCTGCACGGACAACAGCACGGCCCAGACCGTGGCCCAGCAGAGGGTGGCCACCGTCCTTCTCACCCTCAGCAACCTCATGTTCTTGGCTCCCATCGCCATCTCGGTGCACCGCTTGCTCCTGGTGGAGGCCTCCGTCTACGCCTACACCATGTTCTTCTCCACGGTAGCCCCGCTGCAGCCCCGCGGGCCGTGGGGGAGGGGCGGGGTGGGGGGGCTGGGCGGCGGCTCACCACCCATGCTCCGCAGTTCTACCACGCCTGTGACCAGCCCGGGGAGGCGGTGCTGTGCATCTTGGGCTACGATACGCTGCAGTACTGCGACTTCCTGGGCTCGGGGGTGTCCATCTGGGTCACCATCCTCTGCATGGCGCGGCTGAAGGCGGCCCAGAAACATGTGAGTGACTCCCGATGCCTGGGTCTGGGCTCCGGGGCAGCAGAGGCCCTGGCATGTGGCCTCTTGGGGGAGAGACCGGGGAGAGGGCGTGGCTCTCAGAGACCTGCCCTGTCTTGTAATGACCACTCGTCTTCTGGAAGACGCTGCGTCCAGCTGGGGTGGGGGTGCTGGCTGCTTGGAGGGTGCCAGGAGAGAAAGGTGGGGGGCAGGGTTAAGTGAGGCCCCCAGCCCATCTCTCCCAGAGCCCCCTTCAGAGAGGCCTAGAGCGCCAACCCCACCAGACCTGCCTGACAAGCCCCCAGCTGTGCTCCTGCCGCCCCTGGTGCTGAGGACACTCCGGGGACTTTTCTGCCTCAGCTGGCTCTGGCTGCTAGAGACACCTGCCCTGGTGCCTTGCCTGGCCAGGTCTGTGCCTCAGAAGTTCCCTGGGGATGGATCAGTGGGACACATAGGTTCCAGCAGTGCAGAGCAGGACACAGTGTGCAAGCAACTCTAAGGCCAAGAGACGGGGGGACAGCAGGACGATGACCATGCCCAGGTCACCCGTTCCTACTGGACCTTGTTGTCGTGAATGACTGGCTGAGGGAGCCAGTGACCCTGTGGTCACCCCTGTGTCTTGCCCAGGTCCTGTTTCTCCTGGGCACGCTGATCTTCGCCATGTCCTTGCAGCTGGACCGCAGGGGTGCCTGGAACATGATGGGACCTTGTCTCTTTGCCTTTGTGGTCATGGTCACCATGTGGGTAAGGAGCTGGGAGGCCAGTGCTCCTGCCCTCACCCCTCCCCTGGTGGTCGGGATAAGAGAGTCTGGGCTCCCCGCAGACCCCGACTCTGGGACAAGAGCCTGGCCCGTCATTCTGGCCATGTTTCTGCTGCTGGGCCTGAGTCCTGCACGTCTGTCGAGGACTGCCGGGGGCACCCGCGAGGGCCCCACACGGCTTCCTGCCCGGGGCCCGGGCCTGACATCTGTCAGGTCCTTGTGCCCTTGGGCCCTCTCCAAGCAGTCACACCGACGGTCCCACTGTCCAGACCTACGGGGCCCCTGGGAGCTGTGGCTGCAGCCTGCTGTGCCAACGCTCACGGGATGGTTCTCTCCAGGTGTACCGCTGCGGGCACCGGCGCCACTGCTACCCCACCTCCTGGCAGCGCTGGGTCTTCTACCTCCTGCCCGGCATCTCGATGGCTGCTGTGGCCATTGCCATCTATACCTCCATGATGACCAGTGACAACTATTACTACACCCACAGCATCTGGCACATGCTGCTGGCGGGGAGTGCGGCTTTCCTGCTCCCGCCCCGCGACGAGCACACCAAGCCCTGGGCCTGCTCGCAGAAGCTCACTTGCCACTATCAGATCTGTAAGAACCACCGAGAGGACCTGTACACGGTGACGTGACGTGGCCAGCTCAGGGACGCCGGCAGCTATGATGATGACCTCTCTGGCTAGCGGCAGGACCAAAGGAGAAGGACCCTGTCCAGATCGATTTCCAACTGAATAAAATTGCCCTGTGCACTCTTTGGCTTCCTCCTCAGGAGAGGACTACACCCCCACTTCCCTTGTGCCTGCCGGCTGCTGGCTACCTTGGTCCCTCTGCAGGTCCCAGCTGGCGTCTGCAGGGGCCCCTGGGGCCTGGGCCTGGCTGCTTGGAGACCGCAGGTACCATGCAGGGGCGGGTTCTGTGTTCTGCTGGCTTAAAGATGGTTGGAAATGTGGAGAGATTCGCCCATCGTCCCTGTTCCCTTGTGAGGTGGTGAAGTGGGACCCAGGGGGACAGAGGAGGCCTGAGCCCACCTCCCACAGGCCTCTGCCTCACTGAGCCTGGGACTGTGCCCTCCCTCCTTACATCCCTGGCTGTGTGATGAGGTGTGCCCTGATGCCAGCCTTCCTTGGGCGTGGGGATGCCCCCTTCTGGTGCAGTAGTGTGGGGATAGGGACCACAGTCACCAGGGAGTTGCTGGGCACTGGGGCTGCCATGACAGGCTGGGTTTGGCTGTCCAGTCCTGCCCCTCCCCTCTGCTTTGGAGCTGCAGGACCTTGGGAAGAGCGTCCTTGGGAGGGGGCTGCCCCGCTGCTCTGGGAGTGCACTTCGCCCCAACTCCATGTGTCCAGCCACCCCGTGGGTTCCTGGGCCCTTGTCTGGGGAGCTACTCATTATCTCTAGTCGCTCCAAGAGAGGAATGATGACCGGTGCTCTGTACAGGCCTAATTGTGTGTTTGGGGAGGGGTTTCCCTGAGACCTGGCCCAGCCTTTCTCCCTCCTCTTGGGGGAAGCAGGATAAGGGGGAAGCAGGATAACTGCCCCTCCCCTAAGGCAAGACTGCAGTGGCTGCTCTCTGTACCAGGGGTGCCGGAAGTGACCACAGGACGCTGAGGCGGCTGAAGGTGGGGTGGCCTTGTGGGCTTCCCTTCCTACCCGGGGTGTGGCCTCCCTGTTGGCTCCCGCACCCCTTTTCACCCTGCACTTGGCCACCAGAGTATTCTCTAGGCTTGTAAAGGGGAAACAAACAGCTCTATATGGTGTTTTCTGGGTTACAAGTTTTTAAGACATTAAGACATTTTTATGTAGCTCTCATTTTGCTGTGATTGGTGAGTTTAATACTCTACAGTGATATTTCAAGGCACAAGAGTCTTTTATTTAAGAGAGAGCGCGGGGGTGGGAGGTGGGGGCGGGGAGGGTCTTAAGCAGGATCTGTGCTTAGTGAGGGCTCGATCTGAGGACCCTGAGATCATGACCTGAGCAGAAATCAAGAGTTGGACTCTTAACCGACTGGGCCACCCAGGTGCCAGGAGACACAAGAGTTTTTACTTTGATTTCTGCTCTCCATCCCGCAGGAGAGGGAGTGGGACCAAGGATGACAAGCTCCACCCCTCCCCGCCCCCAGCTCCGCTCCGGGGAAAAGGGCCCGCATTTGCTGACGGTGCCTTGAGCTGCTGCCTTCGCTGCAGGGCATTTTCCACGGTCCCTAAAGACAGGAAAGGGGGCGGGACGAGAGTAGACTGACGGGGTTTTCAGCCATTTAGCGGCGGATGAGGTGCTAGGCACCGCCTCGCGACTTCTGGTTCCGGTGCGGCGCGGAACTCGGGGAGGTAGGCTGTGGGCAAGGTGAGGGTCGGGTCTCGTGGGGCGGGTAGGGACTGCAGGTGCGGGCCTCGGTCGGGAGTCAGGGTCCGGGATTAGGAGTCGGGGCGAGGGGAGAGGCTACACGGGCAGTTGGGGTCGGATCTGGAGTCGGGGGGCTAGGCTCGGGGTCGGGGTCGGGAGTCAGGCCGCGCGGGCAGTCGGGACCCGAGTGGGGCCGGGCTGCAGCGTAATGGCGCCACCCCTGCCTCCCGCCAGGCTCGCCGCCATGCCCCTGCACAAGTTCCCGGTCGGCCTGTGGAAGCAGCTGCGGCTGCGGGAGGGTATCTGCTCCCGCTTGCCCCCGCACTACCTGCGCTCCCTGGAGGAGGCGCGGACGCCCACGCCTGTGCACTACAGGCCTCACGGGGTTAAGTTCAAGACCAACCCCAAGAATGGGCAGCGGGAGCGTGTGGAGGATGTACCCATTCCCATTTACTACCCCCCAGAATCCCAGCTGGGGCTCTGGGGTGGGGAGGGCTGGATCCTGGGCCATAGATACCTCAACAACGACAAGGTATGTGAGCAGGGCAGGCTTCGGAGCACTTGTCTGGGTTTTGCTGCCCTGGGCCCATGCTGTGCTCCGAGGTTCAGGAGCGAGGCTGGGGTGGGGGTGTGTGCTTACGGTGCGGTGGAGACTCACTCGGTCAGGGAAGCCAATCCCCGCCAATTTCACTCCGTGTGAAGCCGACTGGGTGTCCTGAGACAGGGTGGTGCACGCGGGAAGCAGGAAGTGCAGAGCCACGGGGGCGGTTAGTCAGATCAGGTGTGAGGATGAGGAGATCTGTGTGGGAGAGCAAGTAGGGGGAGGTCAGGTCTCCGGTCACCTGTCAGCGTGGCACGCTGTAGTTCGCCTCCTCCTGACGCCCTCGGCCGGCCTGGCCACCTCATCACTGCACCTAGGAAGGCTGAGAGATGCACAGTCTGCCTTCCACACTGTGCAGCCTCTGGTGGGAAACCTGCGGGGCTTCTGAGCCCTCTGCACGGTGGCTTGTGTCTGAGGCCTCCCAGGTGGCCTCTCCCTTTCCCTTTGGCCCCTTGGTCCCTGGTTGTGAACCCGGAGTTACGGTTGTACGTGTGGTGTGCCTGGGACTCACCAGCAACCCAGGCAGGGTTGAGAAAAAGCTGATCCTCTGGGTCCCCAGGTGGGGTCTGGTCCCTCCAGCTCTCTGTCCTGAGTCCCAGGAAGATGCCCCGGGCCCCATTTGGCTCTGTAGGGGGAAGCAGCAGCGCTCTCGAGGTCTCTGTTCCTCCCTTAGCTCTCAAAGAGGGTGAAGAAGGTGTGGAAGCCACAGCTGTTTCAGCGTGAGCTCTACAGTGAGATCCTGGACACGAAATTCACCGTCACAGTGACCCAGCGGACCCTGGACCTCATCGACGAGGCCTACGGGTTTGACTTCTACATCCTCAAGGCAAGCCGGGGGCCAGCACACAGCAGAGTCTCCTAGCGAGTCAGAGACTCGCTGGGGCACACCCATGTCTGGGGTGGAGGGTTATCAGTGAAATATAAACGGGGTCCCAGGGAGCATTGCTGCCACCTTCCTTGCTCTCAGACCTTCCTTTGTTCTGTGATGGCCTGGGGCCCTCCAACTGCTGAGGAGGAGCCTGGTGGGGTCTGCCGGCGGGTGGGGTGGGCAGGGCCCCGCCAGCAACACCTGGCCCCATGCATAGCCTCCTGCCAGACTCCGAAGGAGGACCTGTGCTCCAAGTTCGGGATGGACCTGAAGCGAGGGATGCTGCTGCGGCTTGCCCGCCAGGACCCCCAGCTGCACCCAGACAACCCCAAGAAGAGGGCAGCCATCTACGACAGGTACAAGGTGAGGCTTTGGTTTGTACTTCTTACTCCTCCTGGGTCCCGTTGACGGGCGGTACTTCTGCTCATCGTGTGCCTGGTCTCTCCTGTGCAGGAGTTTGTCATCCCGGAGGCAGAAGCCGAGTGGGTTGGCCTGACGTTGGATGAGGCTGTGGAGAAGCAGAGGCTCCTGGAGGAGAAGGTGCACATGTGCAGCACTGCGGACGGGGGTGGGGAAGCATGGACTAGGAGCCACTGCACCCAGGGAACCTGGGGAGGAGCTGCCGCTGTGCACAGCTGGCCTCACACAGCCACAGCCTGGGGGTCTGTGTGGCATGCCCCCTCCCCTTAGGTCCTGACACTCTCCTGCCCACCTCCTCCTCCAGCTGGCTTCATAAGTTCATGGACAGAAAGACTCTTGGTGCCACCTTTGGTTTCTTTGGCCACGTACCACCCCCTGCCCTGGGATCTTCCTGGTATCAAGCTGAGGTCTTTTTGTGTTTGTGCCCAGGAAGGGTCTGGAGCTTGTGGTCGCTGCTGAAACAGGGAACCCACCATGGCACAGCAGCCGCTGCCCCCCGTTCTCTTTGCTTGGTTTATCTGCAGCGACAGGGCCCCAAGGCGGGGAAGCCTGTGTCCCCAAGGGAAGGTGGCCCCTGTCTTGTGGACAGGGCGGCGTCCTCTGGGCTGGTGGCTGTAGCCAAGTCTGAGGGGTCCTCTTCGTGTTTGGCCAGCAGCAGCTGGATTCCCGCTTTCCCCAGAGCGACTCATTGTGACCCTGTCTCACTCCTGTAGGACCCGACTCCTCTGTTCAAGGTCTACGTGGAGGAGCTGATTGAGCGGCTTCAGCAACAGGCACTGTCCGAGCCGGTGGTAGTGCAGAAGCGAGCCAGCAGGAAGTGACTGCGCGGTGACCCCTGCCCGACAGCCGTGCTTGGCTGTGCCCCAGCCCCCTCGGCACTGTGGACACAAGAGCCTGGGGTGGTGGTGAGGACCATGTGTGGGTAGTGGATGAACCCGTTCTTCTGTGCTGACTCAGCAGCTCCCAGGGTTGGGTGGGCTTTGTGGAGGCCCCAAGGGGTCTCGTCCCAAGGTCCCCAGAGGTCTGGGGCCGTCTTGCTGCCCCTGCAGCCCCCCTCCCCCTGAAGTGGAGGCCCAGCTGAAGTGAGGTCACCACACTTTGGGGGCAGCACAAGTAAAGTGTGAACTGGGCCGTGTGTGTGCTGCTTTGGCTGGAAAACTGCAGCTCTCCTGAGTGGTCTTTGACTTCGTCGTGCCCTGCCCCAGAGACGCGGGATGTGGCTGAGCTGTGGGACCGGGGTTCCACTGGGAGAGTCCAGCGTAGTTGAAGGCATCTGGCAATAGATCATCTCCCTCTTGCACATCCCCACCTGTCTGGAGTGTTCTCCAGAGCAGAGGCAGAGCTGTGGCCTCACTCTGGGAGCGATGGGGAAGGATCCGTGCTGGCATGCCGTACAGGGTGGTGAGCACCCCCACCAGCTCTCCGGAAGTGCAGGGATGTGAGTCCCAGTGGGAGGCTGGGCCAGGTGCCCTGAGGCCGTTCCTGCTCTGAGATTTGGGGGTGCCTTGACCTTCTTCCCTAGCCCTTTCCTGGGAGTACTGAGCATTGAGACCCATTCAGATCACTCTGGGAGGCAGGGAGTGATTCCCCTGACCTGGTCCTGGCAGCTGACCCAGGGGCACCCAGCTCCCCTGAGAGGTGCTGTGGAAGTGAAGACATCTGGGCTGTGTTCATGGAGGTGGAGGCCTGAGGGAGCCTGTGGTGGGCTAGTGAGCGTGGCTGGCCCGTGAACACAGCGGCAGGAGGGCCCTTAAGACCCCACAGCATAGGGAGGTTATTGAGGGGTGGGGCCTGTCCTCTGGGGAGCGATCCTGAGGTCTTTGTGCGAAGCTGGGAAATGCTGTTGTCAGTCCCAGACTCCTCTGGGGCGTACCTGTGGACCCATGTCTTGATGCACATGATTGTTTCTTCACGGGGTGCTCCAATGTTGTGAACAGGTATTAATTTTTTAAAACTTTTACCAAAACTGCCAGCGCCCAGCCCACCCCTGCCCAGCTCTGGGCGACACCCAGCCCAGGGACCCAGACAGCCCTGGCTCCAGCCACCTAGGTGGTGTTCTGGCCTGGCCAATCCTTCCAACCCCCACTTGATCTCACCTGACGTTTCCCATGCTCAGCCCTGAACCGAATTAAACTGATCCCTTTCTAGCACTGCCTGTGTCACCTGCACCCCCCCCCCCAGCTGTGCACCCCAGATGCCCCCAGTTCATTGGCTGGGCTCGCAGTCACGCCTTGCTCTGCTGCTCTTTCCTGCCCCCACTCAGGCTACAGGTCCAGGTGTGGGGAGCTCTTATCAGGACGTGTAGCGTTTGTGTGTCTGCTGGTACCCCAAGGGGCCTGGGGCTGGGGCAGGGTGGGGACTAGGCTGCCTGTGGGCCATGGTGGGGGAGGTGGACTCTGGCCTGGGCCTCCCTGTCAGCACTGGAGGGCCAGGCAAAGAGTGTTGAAAGCAGAGACCCAGCCGAAGTGGGGTTACCACACTTGGGGGCAGCACAAGGAAAGTCTTAGGGTTGCAGCTCTGCTTTCCCTGGGGCATGGGGGTTACTGAAGGGATGGCCCAGACTGGCCTCCAGGGCTGCTGGTCAATAGAAGGAGCTCAGTGTGGCCTCCAAGGTCACTTCCCTCCCCATAATCTGTGTGGGGTCTGGCTGTGGCCTTGGCCCTTTTCTGGTGGAGTCGGTATCAGTTTCATCAAATTCTCACAAAGATCCTCTGCCCAGGAAAGTTTAAGCTGTCAGTGAGTAACAAACTTGGCTCCCCACCCCAAATAAAACTCCCTGTGTCTGGGAAGGTGCCTCGCAGGCAGAAACTGCCACACTCTTCCGTTACAAAAGGTGGGGAAGCTAGCATGTGCACACCAGCCAGGAGCTGAGCAGTGGGGGCCCACAGGCCACACCTCCCCTGGTCTGCTGTGTGTGTCCCTGAGAGCCTCCAGTCCACTCACCGAGTTCCCTGCAGCCCCTCAGGCTTCTGAACTGGGGTGGGTAGTTGTACTGACCAACGTCAAGCCCACAGAAGTCCAGACTGCCCTGTGCTGGCTCCGGTGGGCAGACAGGCTATGCCCCTGTCCCTCCCCAGCCCTCCAGGAGCCCTTGGGCAAGCTCCCTTGCTTGTGTGTTTCCGTGACAGCCAACCAGTCAGGGACCACGGGCAGGAGGGTTGACCATGATCACTAGCTATAGATGCACAGGTCCCTTGGGACCTGGGCAGTGGCGGCCTCTGACAAGTGTCACCATCAACACCATGGGGTCCCGAGGCCCAGGAAGGACACCCGAGGTCAGGAAGGGCGTGGTCCAGTCCACGGCTCTGGGTCTGACCCCTCACCTGAGGGTCTTGCCTGAGTTGTCCTCAGTGTGCATTGGCTTGCAGGGTGGAGGATGTGGAGACATCTTTACGTCTTCTCCCTGCTAGGAGCCGGAGGAGCTGTTGTGAGGCCTACCCACATGCACTGTCTTTTTCCCTCTGGAGCCTGTGCTCCAGACCCCCTTGAACACCTCTCCCTTCCACCCCACCACCAGCTGCCTGCCCCCACGCGGGAGCCTGGGTCAGCGGCACTTTCTGTGCTATCTGGCACCCTCTGCCCCAGCACACCAGAGCCCTCCCCATGCTCTTCTTGAGCCCCAAAATGGGGCTCCCCCCACTGGACCCTCCAGCACCTCCAGCTGACCCAGGCCTATGTCCCCACCCATACCTTGTCCCTGGACAAGGCCTGTCTGCTGATGGTGTCCAGCATCAGGGGGAGGCCCTTGAGGCTGGGGGCTCACTTCTGTGATTGAGCAACTTGGGGTGGGGCCAAGTCCTGGGCTGGCTGAGCAGCTTTGGTGCCATGGAGCTCTGGGCCCAGCCTGGCCCACCCTGAGCCCATTCCCTTGGATGTGCAACCCCTGTGGACCCGTGTTCCAGAGTCCCCCTATTTCCCAGGTCCCTCTGACCTTGGCAGTGGCTTCCTCAGCAGCCCCTGGGCCCCTGTGGTCCTGGCCTCTTCCCAAAGACTTGGGGCTCACATCTGCTCCTCACAGGCTTGTGACTGTTGCTCACTTCCTCTTTTCTCCGGCAAATGTGGCCTGAACATGGGCCAGGAAATGGGATGTGGCTTCCCAGGGCTCTCAGGTGGATCTCGTAGGGGCCTTGACTTGGTGCTAAACCAAGAATGTTTGGACTGTCACAGAGACAGGGGTAGGTTGGCTCCGGGATGGTGATGCTGCATTGAGCCCCTGATGAGGAACCCTGGTCTTGAGACATCTGGGAAGGCCTTTCCAAGGAGCTGGTGCTGACAGACCCAGGGGGTTCAGGTCAAGGGATGAACAGGTACAAAGTCACAGGTGTGTGGTTGGTTTCTGCAGGGTTGCAGAGTGGTTGGTGTGACTGAAGTCCTAGAGTCTGCTGGGTTGGGGACACAGGGTCTGTGAAGCAACAGGGCCAGGCTGGGGCCTCTGAAGGCTCTTGAGAGGGGACTCTGTGAGTCTGTCTGTGTGTTCGGTAGGTTGATGGGAGTGGAGGAGGGGCTGGCAGGCACAGAAGTTGGCAGGCCTCTCGGGGTCTCAGGTGGATTGAGAGCTTGGCTCTGTCTCCCTGAGTATGGGGAGTTCCCCCTGCCCTTTCTCCCTCTGCCCTCATCCATTATTTTCTCACCAGATGGCCTGGCCTTCAGCCCCTAGGGCAAGCCTGACCTGAAATCCTCCTTGAAGTAGAGGCTGCAAAGATATCGTTCCTGCCTCCTCCAGGTGGTCAGGCAGGGCGCGGAGTGGCCTGGGACATGTCCCAAGAGAGGGACCTGGACCCTTCACACTGGACATACATGAAACCCACATACACCCGGCAGCTGGTGTAGGAGCAGGGTCCAGTCATGCCCGACCGGACACGGCCAACGGGACCCTGGTGTGGGCCCACGGCGGCACTGCCTGCTCCCTCAGCAGTCAGGAGTGGCTCGGGGGGTGGCGGTGTCTAAAGGGGCTGGTTGCCATGGCTACCATAGGGTTCTGAGGCCGTCATCTGGTCCCTGCCTCAGCCAATCGGCGGTGGGAGCCCGAGCTGCAGCCCAGAGTCACACTTCTTCCTCCCAGCCACACAGTGGCCAAGAGCAGGGACCCGCGTCCTGGAGTGGCTGAAAGTGCTCAGACAGACGGCCAAGCCCATCATGGCGGACCGCGGGATGGTGGGGCGTGAGCAGGCACACGGAGCCAGGCAGGTGAGGTAAGCCGGGCGGGCAGACGGATGGACAGACGAATAGGCGGACAGGTGGATGTGCTCCCTGCTGCCCATTGTTCTTGTGGCTGAGGCCCTGCCCTCAGCCCACCCTGCCCTCTGCACCCTCCTGCGTGCGCTCGCACACATGCCCGCACCCTCACCCTCACCCCCGGACCCTCTCCCCAAACGTCCCAAAGAAGGGTCATGGGAAGAGAGACAAAGGGAACCGCACGAGGCAGGATGAATCCCACTGCACCGTTGGTCCCGAAAATCGTTCTCCTATGTCTTTCACTCAGATTTCACATGGAGGCGGCATCAAAGACCCCCAACTGGCCAGGCCCTCGGTGTGCCGGCCACCTGGCCCCTGTCCCGGCCCCACTCGCGGGGCTGGGCGACAAGCCACATCAAGTCAGTGCCGTTTAGGGAGCATTTTTTTTTTTAAAGGAAAGGAAAAAGCAAGAAAGGAAAAGATGTCCACCTGTACCGGGGAGCGGTCAGACCAAGATGGATCAGAAGTGCCAAATCCCATTACTCGGGACTTTAGAAGACAAACCCCGCAAAGGCAGCTGCGATTAGGAGCTTGTAAATGGAGCGTCCTTCGGAGATCAAAGAGGGACATGCTTGTGTGTGTGTGTGTGTGTACGTGCGTGTGTGTATACGCGTGTGTGCGTGCGAGTGCACGCTTGTGCAGAAACGTGCACCACGGGGCGGCAGTGGTGGAGCCTGGCATGTCACCTGCCCACCACGGCTACCCTCCATGTTGCTCGTGTCCTTGCTGCTGTGTGGAATGTGTGGATGTACCCGGGGGGCAGGGCAGGGTACGGCAAGGCCTGGCCCCCACCACCCACGCCTGGCCCTGGGCAGCGGGCCCTCTGGAAGGCAGCCCTGGGTGGGCCTTGTTCCCCTACCTAGGTGTCTTCTATCTCCCCCTAGACTCTGGTCTCGCCCCCAAGTCTGGCCCAGATGGGCCTGGCAAGAGCACAGGCCTGGCCGCGGGCAGAGTGGAGAGGGAGCACAGGCGGTAGCTGCCCGTAACCACCCTGACCGCCATCCCGTTGCTCCCAGATGGCCTGGCGAGCATGTCCTGAGGTTCAAAGCCTCTGTCGGCACGATTGTTGGGTTATTAGGTGAACGCTGGGAAGCAAATCTTTTAATCCACTGTGGCTAATCCAGTGCACTTTTGTTCGCGACGATAGATTCCGCGGCAACAAAGGGCCGGAGGGACCCGGCATACATAATCACATACTTATAACGTGGCTGCAGCGGCTGCCAGGCTCCTAGGAAGCCAAGAGAGACATCTCTGGACAGCACGGTGGGGGGCAGGTGGCGGAGAGGCCGCTCTGGAGGCTGTGGGCGTGGGCACGGGTAAAGGCAGCTGGCCGGCTTGGGAGGGCACCTCCCTACCTCCCCATTACCAAGTCTCCCAGCTACCAGCTCGAGGGGCTGCCCTGGCCCCGCGACCGCACAGGCTTGGTGCAGCTAGATGAGGTCTGTCAGGTGGAAGGAGAAACGAGAGCCAATAGCCAAGAGCTCCCAGCGCTGGGAGAGGCCTTGGGGGACGGGGTGGTCAGGTCAGGGAAGGACATTCCAGGTGAAACAGCAAAGGCAAAGGTGGAAGTCTGCCTCGTGTCAGGGTCAGTACAGCGGGAGGGCAGGTGTGCCCAAGACCAGAAGGGGAAGTGATCTGAGGCCACCCGGGAGGCTGGGACTTCAGCTGCTCCTTTTACGAGTTGGGCTGAGGCCCCTCAGGCGCCTGGCCCCTCCACTCACACACTTCCATTCCTGGGAAAACGGTGCTGGGGTCGGGGGAGGCCAGCAGGCCCTTCCTTCTTTGATCTGGGCCACTGCCGGTCATGGGCTCCCCCTGAGACTCAGGCTCGTTGACGGAAGGTGGCCCACAGACCTCTGGGTCCAGCAGAGTTGGGTCAGGATCCTCACTTTGCTGAGGAGAAGTGCCCGCCTTGCCATAGGCAGACATGTCCCCAGGGAGGCAGGAGTTGGGTCAGCCTTAGCCGCACCCCTGTATCCCTGAGGGTCCCAAGCTGGCGGCGGCTGGGGGGGGGTGCTGGGCTGGCGATGGGCGGGCTGCACTCTCTTCCTCTCTTCCAGGCCCCTGTGGCTGGCAGGGCCCACCCAACCTTGCTCAAGTACTGTCCTCCAACCGTGAGCTTACTCCAGCATCTCCTAGACCCCCAGACACATCCCCAGGGTCAGCATTCTCCAAAGAGGCAGCATGGGAAGATGCCCTGCTATGCCCCTCAGCCTGGAGTGACAGGAACCCCTTAGGACACCGGGGGTGAGGCCCAAGTTGGGGTGGGTGTGGACGGCACCCTGGGGCTAGAGGCCTGCTGCCATGCCACTGCTTTCCTGTTGGCCTTGAAACCCGACCCTTGACACATGGGGGCCAGCAGGGATACGGGGGGCTGTGTCAGGTCTGCTGGGGGAGTTGTCCATGCAGGGGACATGGGACAAACACAGCATCAGTCAGCTGGGCCTGGCACCCTGGACTGCTAAGCCAGTGGGGACAAGCGCAATGACCACAGTGGCTATTTCTGAGGGCACTGCCACACGCCTGGTGATGGCTGAGTGCCTCACTCTCCCGACCTTTGCTGTTGGCCTCCTCGCCTAGGAAATGGGAAAGGGGAGAGCACAGTAATGAGTGACAAGCCCTGAATGCAGCTGACGATGGCTCCTAGGAGCAGGGACTATCGTAGGATGATACACAGCAGCAGGGGGAGAAGGTGACTGTCACACCAGGTGTCCTCAGCACTGAGTTGATGCTGGAGCCGGCTTGTTTGAGGCAAAGCCCTGGTCTTATCCCCTGCCTCCTCAGCTTGGCATGGGGACCAGATCACTCCTGGGTGCCGGCCTGAGGCAGCTTTAGCTGAAGGGCTTAGAGAGAGCTCCAAACGGCACGAGGGATGCAAAATGCCAGCCTGGATGAGACACCTGCCCCAAGGTGTGAAGGGGAAGAGGAGCCAAACACAGGAGGGAAGGGGCCCCAGCCTGGAGTGTCCACAGGCAGCTGGGCTGGCCCAGGAAGCTCGATTTAGCACTTCCTCACTGGCCTGGGACCAACTTGGAGCAACCCAACCCTGCCTGAC
Source organism: Ursus americanus (assembly GCF_024610735.1). NCBI lineage: Eukaryota > Metazoa > Chordata > Mammalia > Carnivora > Ursidae > Ursus > Ursus americanus. The sequence goes on from NC_142128.1 coordinate 40,122,169, forward strand.
TCTGCCCAACAGATCAGCTCTGTCCTGTCCCCCAGTGTCCTCAGCCATCCAGCTTGCTTCCCCGGGTTGATTTATACCGATCGTTGATAGAGGGATGGTGCCTGCTGCAGAGCTCCATGGTTCCCACACATTCATCACAGTCACATGGGTGCAGAACTTCTTCCCGAATGCTTAAAGGAGGCAAGAGAACCCACCCCTAATCTGCACTCCAATAATAACTAGTATTAACACTCTGGAATAGTTTTTCAGTATTCTTGCCTTTATATGCACATTTTCTGTATTCACAAAAATGGGCACCCTGTGTGTGTGGTCTCGAAGCTTTCCCCTTGGTGTTCTATCTCTCGACCTTGGTGTAATTTCTCTGCGTCCTTTTGGGGGCTTGGGATGGGGACACAACACCTGGCCCTCCCCATTGAGCTCAGAACTGATGGAGAAAGGACACTCAGGGATGAGGAATGGAGCCCCCGGGGGCTGTGCTTATGGCCAGGAAGGCGGCTAGCAGTGTGACCGGGGCTGTGCCTCCAAAGGGGAGACCACACCATACTTGTCAGAACTGGATGAGCCTCCCTCCCCCCTCGGGGCTTTGCCTGCGCACCCGCCGCCACCTCCCACGCCTGTGGACGGGGCTGAGGGGCAGGGAATGGAGCGCCCAGAAGGGGCTCAGCCTGAGACTCCTGTTTCCCTCCAGAAGCCCAAATCAGAACGGTCCCTCCTGTCCTCCCCTCCCAAGAAGACACTGGGGATGTGGCGCCCAGTATCCCATCTCTGCAGCTTATCCCTGCTGCTAGTTTTCATCGCTGCGCGTCGGGCCGTGCTGGATGTGCCTCAGCACCCTCCTGGGTGCATCTTGGATGCTTTCTTTGAATCCCTTTTTACAAGTGGTCTTCTTCAGCCAAGTAGACGAACACGTGTAAGGCTTCAAAGCTCCCTTTATTTCCAAGTACTCATTTTATGTCTAAGTTGAAGAAAATAATTTCACTTCTGCTCTTAAGTTTTTCATGTAGTTCCTGGAAAGCCAGAACAAATGTCATCTACAGTTGATCAAATCAGGGCCTCTAGTGGCGAACTCCAGCACCCCCTTCACTGGGAGGGTGAAAAGAGGGTGCTCCGTTGAGGAACTCACCTGTTCGGAAGTGAGGCTCCCATGGCTCTTTGCCTGCTTTCACATCTGGGGGGCTGACACGGTCCGGCTCACCCCTGCTCCACTGCAGGCCCCAGTTTTGGCCTGTCTCTTCCTCTTTAGAGCTTCCCTGAGCTCCCTCCTCTGGTGTGCCCCTACTCCCACCCTGCTCAATCACCCCTCTGTGCCCACGTGCCCACGGTTGGAAGCCACTGTAGCAGGGCTGCTGCACTTCCTCCAGGACTTCTGACTCCCTTCCTGTCCCTGCAGGGCTGGGGCCCCAAGGAACCAGGGGCCCCAGGATCCTGTTCTGGCCCCAGGGGACACCTGCTGCCATGGGCCAGGAGGAGGATGGATATGGACACAACCCTGGGAGCCTGGCCTGGCCACAGCAGCAGCTCTGCAGAACCAAGGCAAGCATTGGGGACCCATGTGTGGCGGTGGGGAGGCAACCTGAGGGCCAATGTCTGGGAGTTCTTGCTGTCCGTCCAGCCCACCCAGGACTCCAGCACCCCACAGAGACCCTGCTATGCCTTGAAGGCCACTCACTGTGTCTTATCTCCTCTAAGACTCCTAGGCTGAACAGGGTGGGGGAAGAGCTGTACTGTGGGGCTTGGGGCCATCCCAGCTAGATGCTGGTGAGGGACCCCTACTGCTAAGACCCTAGTGGTGCCAGTGTGGGTTCAGTAGTGTAGCCCGTCACCTACAGGCCCAGCCCTTGCCCAGCCTGCCCTGAGGCATGGTGATGGCCCTGCGTGGCCTGGGCCCTTGGTAGGCTGCGGATGCTTCTCTAGTGGTCCCCATCCCTCATTGCCCCTTTCCTACGAAACCCTGGGTGTGGATGCTGTGCTGAGCCTTGAGAGAGGCAGGCTGGCACGCCTCCATACCTGCTTATCCCAGGCAGGTACCGCCCCTGGGCAGCTGGGTGGGAGGTTGGCGGGTGGCTCACGGAGCCCTGAACCAGGACTTCTGCACTGGTATGGAGATTATGAAAAAGGAGGATGGGCAGCGAGGGTGAGCAGTGTCCAGGAGAAGATGTGGTGGCCTATAGCCACCTCTGGGGGCTGCTGGGAGCATTTCCTGAGGTGCCAGACCCACTGTGGCTCTGTGAAGCACAGGGTCCTGGGTGGTCATGGAGGGCACCAAAAGCAATTCCTTAGGGGCACACATCCTCCCCTCAGGGAGGGGCCGGTGGTGGGTGGATAACATGGAGCTGGCCAGCTGAGCTTGCAGCTCGGGCAAGAGCTGCTATGGTGACAGTGATGGGGAGAGGTGTGATGGGTACAGGAAGCCCTTGCTCTCAGGCTGGCCTGTGCGTGTGACCTGAGGCAGTGGTAGGAAGGAGAGCCATTGGCCACACTCTGGATGGTGTCTCGGAGAAACTGAGCAGGTGTGCCCAGACGGGTGCAGCCCCCGGGGCTGCAGCTCTTTGGAGGTGGGGGCTCCTGCCCAAGTGACAACCAGGATTTACTGGAGGCCTATTACCTACTGTGTGCCCTGGCCTTGAGTCCAGACCTCCTGGGGACTCAGGGAGGGTGGAGCCCCAGCCCACCTTCTCCTGGTCCCGGCCAGCTGGGCGGGGGGGGGGGGGCGGCTGGCACAGAGAAGGGGGAGAGAGAGACTGGACGTTACCAGGGGCTCAAGCTCCAAGTCAGCCTGGCTCTGCCCTGCAACCGCGCAACTCTTGCTCACCTGCTTCCTTCAATGCCCTGGGCAGTTGTTGGCGGTCCTACCGGGGTCCTGTGGAGGGCCGGCTCGGCAGGTCCCAAGCGAGGTCTCCAGTCCCTCTGGCCATCCCGCCCGTCCGTGCATATGCTGCTCCCTCTGAAGGAGTGGGAGGCCGCTTGGGTGCGCGCTGGGCCTGTTGGCGCCAACTTTGGGAGCCCTGGGCCAGTGGACACCCGTGTGGGCGGCAGAAAAAGGCTGCAATGTGGCGTGCGCCTCGCAGTGCCTACATAAGGGGGTCGGCTGGCCCCTCGGTGCACCAGACCAGGCATTCCTGGGGGCCACAGTCCCTCAGCGACGCTCGCAGGGGTGTCTCCGCCCGCCACAGCCCAGGGGTAAGAAGCTCAATTTCCCGCAGCTGACCCCCGGGTTCCTGCCCCGCCCCACGCCCAAGGCACCGGCCCCACACCTGCAGTTTGACCACGCCCACTCCGTTGGCTCCGCCCACGCACGAGGCCCGCCTTGTCGTTCTTGGCTCCGCCTCCGCGCTCAGGGCCCACCCCTCCGCCCAGGCCCCGGCTCCACGCTCTTCCCAGTGCTCAGGCTTCGCGTCTCGCGACCCGCCCAGCTCCCTCTCTCGGCCCCGCCCCGCTCTCTCCGGACCGCCTGCGCCCCGCCCCCGCCTCATCTTGGCCCCTCCCCCCTCGGCCCGCCCCACATTCCCGGTACGGCGCCCACGCTCCGAGCCCCGCCCTACGCTCCGGGCTACGTCCCGGCCCCGCCCCACGTCCGTGCCCCACCCCCACGCTCCGAGACCCTCCTCACGCTCCGGGATCGTCTCTGCAATCCACCCCCGCCTGGTGCTTCGACCCCGCCGGCCGCTCACGGCCCCGCCCCAAGTCCCTGCCCCGCCCCGCGGTCTCCTGAGCGCCTGCGCCCTGGCCCCGCCCCCGCTCTCGGCCCGCCTCACGCTCCGGGCCCCGCCTCACGCTCTCGGCCTCGCCCCCACGCTCCGGGCCCCGCCCCGCGCTCCGGCCCCGCCCCCGCACTTCCGGGCGGCGCCGGCGGGGGCGCTCCGGCCTGGGCTTCGGTGCTCTGGGCTCGGGCTCCCTGCTCGGGGAAGCGATTGCGGCCGCCGCCGCCGCCGCAGGACCGGCCGGAGTCGGGCCGGAGCCGCGTCCCCCGGTGCAGGCGGGTGAGAGCGGGCGGCCGGCCTCGGCGGCGCCCCCGCGGCCTGCCCCGTGCCCGCCTCCGGGCCGCCGCGCCGCTGCTGCGATGGGGGCCGCCCGGGGCCGCGCCCCCGCCCCGTCCCGCCGGCCGCGCCGCCGCTGAGCGCGTGGGCCGCGCCGCGCCGCTCCGGGCGCCGGGCCGGAGCCCCGCCGCCGCCGCCGCCGGTGAGTAGTGCGGGCCGGGCGCGCGTTACTGCGGGGAGCGGGCCTGTGCGGCCGCCCATTATAGGCCGCGTAGGCCGGGCCGGGCGCGCCGGGCGCGGGACCCGGAAGAGGGGCTCGGCGGGTGCGGGCCCGGCGCGCGTGCGGGGAGGCTGTGCGGGCTCCGGGGGCGTGCGGGCCGGACGCGCGTGCGGGGCGGCGTGCGGCGGTCAGCAGGCTGTGCAGAGCGGGTGCTGTGCGAGCAAGGTGTGTGGGGTTCAGTCAAGGCTGTGAGGGCAGGTGTGCCGAAGAGGGGATGCTCGCTCGGGATGGAGACGGCAAGGGGGAAGGGCCGTTGGTGCTGGGTTGTGTGAGCCTGCGGAAGTGCGGGGTTCGGTTCAGAAGGGGCAGCCCTTGCTCTCCTGGGTGGAAGAGTGCACGGAAGAACGAGGATTCGGAGAAGGGCTGTGGGGTTCTTCCCGGAGGAGGCCGGGGTGCGCAGCTGTCTGGCCTGGGGCATGTTTCGCGTGTGCGTGGGGTGCGGAGTAGCTGCCGTGTGCAGGGATCCTGGAGAGAGGCCGGACGGTAGCGCATCCCTTCCCTGTTCCTCCAGCAAAAAGTAGGAATGCGGAGTCTGAAACCCAAGGAGGCAGAAGTGCCTGAGGCCGAATCCATGCTGTGGTTTGGCTTGTCAGAGTGGCTGTACTCTTTCAGGTTGATACCTTGTCCCCCAAAACTCTCTCTCGGGTGCGGGTCTTAGCTTCTACTTCCACCCCGCATTTTGGAATTCAGTCCCCCATGAAGCCAGAGCTGCAAGGCCAGGGCAATGAAACTTTCAGCTCAGCACTGAAGACAGTAGAAAAAACAAACAAACAAACATCAATTCTCTGGGCATTTTTCTCAGCCCGTCTCCACGATAATTTATGAAGAGTTCTTGCTGTTTATCTCAGCCACTCTTTTTTGCTCGCACGTGTGTTCTCTGCTTCTTCGGGAAGCATCTCAGGCGTACTCAGATCCACAGGCCTTATTTTGGAGAACACACGTGGTCTACACCTGACCTCCCAGGGTAGCCATGTTTGAGTTTCAGTTTTGAGAACTTATATTTAGGGACAAGAATGGACGCGCATACAAAATACAGTGTTTCTCTGGGATTTTCAGAAGGTGTGGGGGTTTCTAGAGTCAGAAGAGTGACTGGACTTTTTTGGACTTCATTGGTCCTTGAGAGTTTAGATGGTGAAGGAATGGATTACACTGCAAAACAGTGGCTCTCACCCTTTTAGAGTTTAGTTAACGAGGAGGAGAATGTCAGAGTCATGCTCTTTTACTTCCACACTCCCCATAAATCAAGGGTTAAAAAGTTATATTTGAGTGAAATAAGTAACCACATAGGTATCTATAGCGTTGAGCTGGCTGCCATGGCACCCAGGGGGTATGCCTCAGCAGTGACTACAGGAGGTTTTAAAAGCCTTATCAGAGTTGTAGACTTTTATGGAATCCTTTTATTGATGGTGGTTTCAGGCTGTTGGCCAGAGTCAGTGCTTGTGGGCATTGACTCTACCCTGAGTTCACATGGACTGCTTTACATGTGGTATGTGCGTGTGCACCCTGAATGCTTAGAGTGCTTCTGTGTGGGAACCCAGAGATGGCGGGAGTTAGAGCGTGTTTCAAGAACGTCCGGGATTTGGAGAGGTGTTCACATGCTTCCAGGGACACCAAAGGTCTTCTGTCAGTTGACAGCCAAAAATAGATGTGGGTTATAAGAACTGTTTCTTCTGGGCAATGAAAAATAGTTTAAGATGATTAGGGGGACTTGTTCACACATGAATTAAGAGGTTAGTTTTTAGAGACCAACCCAGTTTTGTAATAAAGGGCTAGATCTTGAGTTTTGTGGCTGTTTTTATAGCACAATAATTCAGCATCTGTGAAGGGCTAACATTTGGCATCTGTGACAATTGTCATTTGCCTTCATGTCAATGAATGAAATATTTATTGGTTGCGAGACCTTGTGCTAGGTGCTGTGGGTCCTGCAGAAAATGTTTAATCAGGCCGCTACTAATAATTTACGGAGGAGATAGTGTCTTCAGAGCAGATGACAGTGACTTGTAATTAACCTCCCATTGGAACACAGTGACTCAGTTCTTTCTCAGGGCTGGTGAAGTAAAGAGTATCTCTGAGGGTAGGGCTCGGGGCCAAGCGTGGGCCCTCCTTCCTAAGAAGGTGTCCTGGACGAGAGGACATGAGAGATCCATGAGCTGGTGTGGAGCTAAGACACCACAGGTGCTCATTCATGTTGACAGGGCTCAAAGGAAGCGACTTTGCAGTTGAAGTGGTCCCTGACGGCAGGATGCCACAGCCCATGGGCCTTGACCTTAAGAAGCAGGCTGTTCGTGCTGAGATGACAGCCTACCCAGTAGTTTTCACAAAAAGTCATTAGCTGCAGAAATGTCATTTGGGGCACGTTATTTTGACCCATTCTCCGTTTCTGGGTGCTTTTCGCTTCTAGCCATCAGCAGCTGCTGGCAGGTGCGGTGGGGACAGTGTGAGAGTGCAGGTGTGGGGGCAGATTACATGTCGGCCCTGGCCCAGAGTATGCTGTGGTGGCCAGGGAGAGCTACCCTTTGTGTTGGTACCAGGTTTTAGGGGTTTACTTTTCTCCCTCTAGGTGTTTGGACCTGACAGGCCTCTCTCCAGCCCGTCTCTAGCCAGACCACTTTGACCACGGCGGGCCGCCAGGCTGGGTGGTGTGGCTCAGCGTGTGGGCTCTGTGAGCTCCCGTAGGGTATGGCAGGGAGGGCCAAAGACCGTGAAAGAGTCCCGATCCAGGATCGCCTTCCCTCACCTGTAAGGTAGGCTTGTCACAGCAGCAGCAACAAAACCACGAAACCTGTAGCCACCTGACCCTTAAGAGGGTGGGTAGTTTGGGTTTGAGCTTATGGAGGTAGATCACGTGAGCTGTATGCCTCCTTAGCCAAAAGGTATAATTGCATTTGGGCTTCATTTTCTGTTTCTATACCTTCTCCATTCTTCAGGGTACTAAATTGCCATTTGCTGTCAGAAGGACCCTTTCCTTGTAGGCAAGGTCAAAGGCAGCATGCTGGTGGAAGCATTTTTTAAGATTGTGCACACTGGTGATGTGAGATGGCCACTGTGTGTGTGGGGAGGGGGTGTCCTTTGGTCGCTTGGTTGAAGGTGCCGAAGGCGACCCCCAGTTGTTGGTGTAGTAGGTGTGTGTTGAGAGCTCCTTGTGTGTTTGCGCCTGTTAGGAGGAGTACTAGGTGTGAAGTGATGGGGTAGGCAGAACGCAGTGACTGTGGGCCTAGCGCATGTGGGGAGCAGACGTGACCACCTGCCTTATGGCGTGTGTCGTGCCTCCCTCTCGGTATCTGAATATCCCAGCAGCCCTGCAGTGCAGGTAGGGAGATCACCCTCATCTTAGGTGTGAGGAACCAGCTCTCATCCAAGTTTACACAGCCAGGAGGACTAGAACGCATATTTCTTTCCTCCAGTCCTCCTGCCTTCCTGGAGCCTGCAGGGAAGGACTGGTTGTGGCCGAGATGGGAGGTCCCCAGGCTGCTGGTCTCCATGATGTTCTCACAGAATGACACTGGTGGGGAGTGGCACTCTCCCTGCTCTGGGCACTTATTTTTTAGATCCAGAGGCATTCCTGTAGTTGTAAAAGTTCCCAGAAATTGTTTTAATATGGCACAAACCTTGTGACAAAAGATTGAAAATTTAAACTGAATTTCTGGCTTTGAGTTCGAGCGGGAGGGCATCATGACGAGTCTTGTCTTGAGAAAAACCTCTGTGGTCATGTTTCCATGGACCCACCTTTCCTAATCCTTGTCCTCTTAATGGTTTCAACAGGACAGATTGATTCACTTTGGAGCTGTAAGTACTGATGTATTAGGGTGCAGCGCCCATGGTTCATTGACGCACAGAGTCCCAAAATGAATATCCAAGAGCAGGGTTTCCCTTTGGACCTTGGAACAAGTTTCACCGAAGATGCCCCCCGACCCCCAGTGCCTGGTGAGGAGGGTGAACTGGTGTCCACAGACCCCAGGCCCGTCAGCCACAGCTTCTGCTCCGGGAAAGGTGTCGGGGTTAAAGGTGAGACTTCAGCAGCCACTCCCAGGCGCTCGGATCTGGACCTGGGGTACGAGCCTGAGGGCAGCGCCTCACCCACCCCACCATACTTGAAGTGGGCCGAGTCGCTGCACTCCTTACTGGATGATCAAGACGGGATAAACCTGTTTCGGACTTTCCTGAAGCAGGAGGACTGTGCTGACCTGCTGGACTTCTGGTTTGCCTGCAGCGGCTTCAGGAAACTGGAGCCCTGTGACTCGAATGAGGAGAAGAGGCTGAAGCTGGCCAAAGCTATCTACCGCAAGTATATCCTCGATAACAGCGGCATTGTGTCCAGGCAGACTAAGCCGGCTACCAAGAGCTTCATAAAGGACTGCATCATGAAGCAGCTCATCGATCCTGCCATGTTTGACCAGGCCCAGACGGAAATCCAGTCCACCATGGAAGAAAACACCTACCCCTCTTTCCTCAAGTCTGATATTTATTTGGAATATACGAGGACAGGCTCGGAGAGCCCGAAGCTCTGTAGTGACCAGAGCTCTGGGTCAGGGACAGGGAAGGGCATACCTGGATATCTGCCCACTCTGAACGAAGATGAGGAATGGAAGTGTGACCAAGACCAAGACGAAGACGGTGGCAGAGACCCTGCTCCCCCCGGCAGGCTCACGCAGAAGCTGCTTCTGGAGACGGCCGCCCCGCGGGCCTCCTCAAGTAGACGGTACAGCGAAGGCAGAGAGTTCAGGTGAGTCAGATGCAAGGCTTCTGTGTCTGTGCTCACACCCGAGACCTGGAGAACTGGCAAGGGACAGGTGTCGGTAAGGAGCGGTCTTGTCTCTCAGCCCCCAAGTGGGTGTGCTCCTGCTGCTGGGGGGAGTTGTGGTGTTCGTTCTTCTTCATGATACCTTCACGTTTGTCATTAAATGTTTCTAATATTTGTGAGTTGAGGACGCTTTTGTTAAGAGCAGTCTGAAATATATGGCCTTGTATGTCATTTCGAGTCTTGGAAGTCTTAGAAGGCTTGACGTTTACACTTAGCCTTTAGCGGTAACGTTTATACCCTCTCGCATAGGAGGTGGACTTACTCCCCAGATGCCATCCTTTTGGCTGAATGAAGAGGGGAGTGGACACGTACAGGTGTCAATCCTTAGAAAACTCCAGATCGTTGCATTTTGTGACAGTTCTCTAAGATTCTTCCTGGAGGCTGGGAAGTGTCGGCGGGAGGCTGCCAGGCAGCAGGGTGTCAGAGCCCTTGGGGAATTTCCTGTGGCTGTAGTTCTAGGGGTGGCCTTCTCCCCTCTGCTGACAGAGTGAGTGCCACTGTGTGGTCCGTTCCCAGTGGCATTAGAATCTCTGTTAGAGCTTGTGCACGCAGGCGCACTGCAGCTTGTGAGGTGCCGGTGGTGCTGTCAAGAGGTCGTTTCAGCTGGGGAGACCTGTGTCTTCATTCTCTTGACTTGGTCGTCCCTTCTGTGGTTACCAGAGATTGATTTGGCATGGTTGGAGCGTCTTACCGATGCTAGCGGATGTTGATAGGGCACTTACGTTTCCCACTCATTTCCCTGTAGCTGGTCCTGGGGACATTTGCCCGTGAAACTCTCAAAGCAGGGAATCCACGGGACCCCTGCTGATTTAATCAGGAGTCCAGATTCTCTCCTCTCCTCTCCCGTGGTGTTACTAAAACCTAGATCATTTCTTCAAGCTTGCAGTGGTAGAGAAACTAGCTACTTGCTAATAAACACAGGATTAAACATTTCTAAGGTTTAAATATCATTTAAGTGATGTGATTCAAGATAGACCATTTGAAGTAATTTTTGTGTGCCTTTTGCTCATTGTCTTGAGCTAAACGCTATTGATATAGCAAGCTTTTTAGGACAGTACTAGTCATAATTATTCTAAGTAAGGCTAGTAACTGACACAGTTTTTAAAACCCAACCTAAAATGATTTAATTAGAATAGTTTTAAGAGGGAATTAAATTGGAGGCCTGGGCTTCAGGGAAAAAATTTTGAGCTCAATTCTGACTTATTTTCTTTCTTTCCTTCTGTCTTTCTTTTTTTCTTTCTTGATTTTACTGTTAAATAATTTCTACACCCAGGGGCGCCTGGGTGGCTCAGTCGTTAAGCGTCTGCCTTCGGCTCAGGGCGTGATCCCGGCGTTCTGGGATCGAGCCCCACATCAGGCTCCCTGCTCCACTGGGAGCCTGCTTCTCCCTCTCCCACTCCCCCTGCTTATGTTCCCTCTCTCACTGGCTGTCTCTATCTCTGTCAAATAAACAACTAAATCTTAAAAAAAATAAATAAAAATAAAAGTAAGTAAATACATAATTTCTACACCCAGCATGGGGCTCAAGTATAGAACCCCAAGATCGAGTCACATATACTACCGACTGAGACGGCCAGGCGCCAAGGGGCTCAGGAATTTCTTAAATCAGAAATCAGAGTTGGCTGGCTCAGTTGGTGGAGCGTGCGACTTTTGATCTTGGGGTTGTGAGTTCGAGCCCGAGTTTGGGTATAGAGATGACTTAAAAAAAAAAAAATTCCTGAGCCCTATTCTGTACTTTTTTCAGTTCTTAGTCTTAAGCAGCAGCTTTGCTTTTTCTTTCTTTGGTTTGCTCTATTTGTAATAAGCAACCTTTGCCTTTAATAGGATACGATACGTTGGCTTCACTTGTTTAAGTAGGTTGAGCTGTAAGGACTGTGGCTCATTTTGGGTTTGCCTTGCTTGTCATGGAGCTGCTGGTGGCGGAGGAAGGCTGGAGTTTGGGCGTCCCTTCGGCAGTTGAACACCATCCCTGTCGAGGTTGCCTGTGCTGCTCTGTGGCTGGAGAATCTCTGGTGTCAGGGTCATCATTTACTAGCACTGGCAGAGTACAGCGTCCAGCGCATTCTCCTTGTCCTGCAAGGGTGTGCACTTGGGATGCCCTAGGTGGGAAGTCACAGAAAGTCCAGTTGACTGAGATCATTGAAAAGTCCAGAGGCAGGGCCAGCTTCAGGTGTGATTTGATCTGGACTCCAGCCGTTTTTCTTTTAAAGACTTCATTGTTTTAGAGCAGTTTTAGGTTATCAGCAAAAATGAGAGGAAGGTATCACCCCCACCCCCACAAATGCACAGTCTCCTCCATTATCAGTGCTGCTCGCCAGAGCGGTGTGTCTTACAGCTGACAAAATACATCAGCGTCATCGCCACCCAGAGTCTGCAGTTCCCGTCGGGGTTGGTGCCTGGCGCTGGGCGCTCTGGGGCGCGAACGTACGGTGACGTGGAGCCCCCTCATGGTGTCGTACAGAGTAGCGTCACCGTCCGGAAAATTCCCTGCCTGTTCATCCAGTCCTCTCCCCTAACCCCAGACACCGTTCTTTCTCCCCCCACAGAGCTTTTGCCTTTTCCAGAACGCCGTGTAGTTGGAATCATCTGGCGTGCGCCTTTTCTCGTTGGCCTCTTTCACTCGGTGATATAAGGTTCCTCCACGTCTTCCCACGGCTCGTAGCTCCCTTCTTCTGCCCCGAATGATAGTCGGTTGTGTGCATGGACGACAGTCAGTCTGTGCAGCTGCCTGCTGAGGGACGGCTCCGTTGCTCTGGGTTCTGGCGATCAGTAAGAAAGCCGCAGTAAACTTCTGTGGAGCAGGGTTTTGTGTGGACAGACGTTTTCACCTCCTTTGGGTAAACTCCATGGAGCGCCATTGCTGGGTCATAAGGTGAGAGCACATTTAGTTGTGTAAGAAACTGCCGCTTCTCTTCTTGGCTCTGCCTTCCCTGGCGGGTTTTGCTGGCTGGTTGGAGGTGGCTACTGTAGCGACCTTGGGCTCCAGGCTCCCTTACTTTGTGAGCAGACACCACCTCCAGCATTCAAAAGAGGTCCTGCGTTTTGCCCTGCATGGCCAGGGGTGCTGTGTGCCTCTGTCCTGACTATTCCAGCGTCATCTTTGTGCAAGGGCCCGGGACTGTGCTGCTGGGCTTCGCATCAAGGAGGGCAAACCAGAAGGAACAGAAGGAACATAAGGAGGACATGGTCCTCCAAAGGACGATTGGGGTGGAAAGGAAAGGGAGGGAGGAGGCAGGTGCTGCCTGCTGCGAAGGGGGCCAGGGGCTGGACTGGAAATCTTACTGGGGGATGCGTTTCCTGTGGGCAGCAGGTGCCTCCCGAAAGCATTGATTCTGCACGAGGTGCGTCCGGAGGGCCGTTATCTAGGGTCTCCCGAAACTGAGCCCCCCGGTCCCATAGGTTCTGTAACCTGGGGCTGCTCCGATTGTGCTCTCCGGTGTTGTTCTGCCTCCCCGACAGGGCCTGGCTGTTTCCCCACAGGAGGCCGTACATGTGTGCACGTGGCTATTCTTCGTACAGCCAACTCGTGGAAAGTTAAATGAGTGTTATACTTAGGTCTCTGTCAAAGCTCGAAAACACCTGTGCCCCTGGCCTTTTTCTGCATTTATCCAACTCACCGGGGTCATTTTGAGCCCCTGGGCCAAGGGGTCCCAGAATTCTTTGCTCTCTGTGTCTCTATGCAAATTTTCCTAGTCTCTATTGCTGTAGTCAGTGAACTTTGAACATAACTTTGGTTGGTTCACACCCACCATTTTAACTGGTGTGAATTGACAGAAGGCCCTCTGATGATGCATGTGATTTGGCATTAGGGCCCAAGGACTGTAAGACATCAGCTGGCAGGCTCAGGTTTTAATGCCCCATCATAAGTGTGGCCTGGGGGCACCTGGGCGTCTGCCTTCGACTTAGGTCTTGATCCCAGGGTCCTAGGATCGAGCCCCACGTTGTATCGCACGTCCAGTTCATGGGGCTCCCTGCTCAGCTGGGAGCCTGCTTCTGCCTCTCCTCTGTACCCCCCACTCGTGTGCACACACATGCCCTCTCTCTCTCTCAAATGAATGAAATCTTTTATTAATATTATTATTAAATTTTTTTTTTATTTATTTGAGAGAGGGAGAGAGCATAAGCAGGGGGAGCAGCAGGCAGAGGGAGAGGGAGAAGCAGACTATCCGCTGAGCAGAGAGCCTGATGTGGGACTCGATCTCAGGACCCTGGAATCATGACCTGAGCCGAAGACAGACGCTTCACGGACTGAGCCCCCCAGGCACCCCATGAATAAAATCTTTAAAAAGAACAAAAATGTGGCCTGGCCCCCCAGGTCTGTTCAGGGACTGTGTGGGCGGGCCCGTCTCCCATTATCCTCCTGGCCCCGGTTGGTCACCCTCCTCAGCCCTTCAACCACCCACACCTAACAGTGGCTGCTGGGTTTGATGCCTGACACTTGCAAATGCTTTCCATTTCTCTTTACTACCCTTACGTTCCTCACTGGCTGAGAAGTTTCCCGAGAACAGGGAGTCACATATTTTCTTGTGTCTTCCTGGTGGGCCAGCCCAGTGAGGAGCTCCTGGTCAGGGCTCATCATCACGGTCATGGCCAGAGAGTAGACCAGGGATACCCTTCATAGCGGGAGCAACTCAGCACTTAAAGGGCTGACAACCAGAGTGCCTGGCTGGCGTGGTCGGCAGAGCATGCGACTCTTGATTTTGGGATTGTACATTTGAGCCCCACGTTGGGTGTAGAGATTACTTAAAAATAAATAAAAAAGTAAAGGGGGGACAATGGGTCCTTCCTCTCCAAAGTCCATTCGGAGTTTGAGGAGCTGTCTGACCTGTTTGTTGGCTTATTGACTATATTTCTGGTAATGTCTTGAAAGGTCAAGAGAAGAAATGTAAAAAGAGGAAATGCCCCAAATATATACAATTGCACACGGAAGGCAGAAAAGTAAGATTGATTTTGGGTTTCTGATTGGAGTTCAGGTGGAGTGGGGTTTAGGCAGCGGCTCTAGTGATGGTGACTGGTGACACAGAGAACAGAATTTCCATAGAGACACAGAGAGCAAAGAATTCTGGGATCCCTTGGCCCAGGGGCTGCAGGGTGCACCTGTGGGTGCTGAGGCATGGCCCTGGGCACATTTGTCTTGTTCATAGTGGGCCTGTTTGACCCTCCAGCAGATTTTCTCCACTGTTGATCGTTAGGCCATTTGTGGTGGAGGGTAGCTCATGTTTGCAGTCCCGCTCTCCCTGAAGTCCTCCCCTGTGTATTCTACTGCCGTGCTTGTCGTTTCTCTCTGCGAGGGGCGTGAAGCTTAGGGCGAGAGCATGGCCCTGTTGCCATTCCCTTGTCATCTTCCAGATGTGTGACTCATTCAGCTGGATGAATTCCTATAACCGAACAGATGATCCCAGAGTAGGTGACTGGAGTTGTTTTCAGACAAATCTTAGTGTGCAGCTGTGGGGTTCTCGAGTCAGGAGTTGACAGATCTTCTCACTCACCTTGCCAGATGGATGCGGAGAACTTTAAGCTTGGTGGTTTAGCTTAATGACCCCTCGCTTTTCCACTAGGCAGTGTCTTGTGAGGTCAGCCTTCTGGTTTTTTTGGTGGGGAAGTTGCTGTATCTCTCCGTGCTTATCTGTAAAACGGGGAGGGTGAAGTGCTGCCTGCCTAATGAGGTCGTCCTAGGGGTTCCGTGCCATAACACCTGGGGTGATTAGACCGGCCTGTGCCTGCGCACAGCAGGTGCTCGGTGAAGTTCAGCTCTTCTTCATTGTCGTCTCTTAGATTTTGGTGAAGTTTGTGTCAGCATTATAGATGGTTTCAAAGATATGAATGACATGTTCAGATTTTAATAACCTGTTTCCTTCAAGGGAGGCGTGTTAATTTCTTCTTATAACCACTCTAGCCTCCAGAAGTGGCACCACCATCTACCAGGTCAACCCAAGCCATCGAGCCCTGCTTCCTTCACCCCCACGTCCAGTACAGAAGCAAGTTCTGGTTCCCTGCCCAATGTGTGCTGAATCCCTCTGCTTCTTGCTGTCTGCACGCTGGCTCCCACCTCCTCCTCCTGGGCCTGCAGACCCTTTTTATTTTAAGTAGGCTTCACGCCCAGCATGGAGCTCAACGTGGGGCTCAAACTCAAAACCCTGAGATCAAGACCTGAGCTGAGATCAAAAGTCAGACTCTTTACAGACTGAGCCCCCCAGGTGCCCCACTGCAGAACCTTCTACCTAGTCCTCTGTCTCTTCCTACAGCGCCAAAGCAGTCTTTCCTAAGTGCAAGTGTGATCACGTCATCCCTTCTTCCAGCTCTGTTGGGACTTCCCACTAACTTCCCCGGACTCAGCCCCACGCTTCTACGATGCACGCGTGCCCGTGCTGGACTCGGTCACAGCAGCACAAACATGCTGTGTGCACTTCATGCGCCTGTCAGTGGGGTAGGACTGGCCGTTAAAATTTTAAAATTAGTTATGGGAGAGTCTAAAAGTGTTTTTTCTCTGCTTTAGTCATATAAAAAGCTCCATGGTCTGCAACAGGTTTCAACAGAGTCCAGCAAAATATCATCAGTTAGCCATCAGACTGGAGAATTCTGGAATAGAGCAGCCTCTTTGCCTGGGCCTCTGTATCAGTGGGTTTATTATGAAAGGGAAGTGCTTGCAGAGAGCTGATGAGCCATGTTGTTGACCCGGGCCCTTTGCATGGCCCGCGCTGCCCGTGGCTCTGACGTGCGGCTGCAGCTATTTTGGGAGAGTGTGGGCTTGATGTGCTTGGCCTGGTGTGCGGCCTTGGCACTGAGCCATCCCTATAGGTCAGCTGCCTGGTGTCACTGCCTGTTCTCAGGTTTGTGCCCCAGTGTCATGGAGGTTTGAAGTGGACTCTTTTTTTTTTTTTTTAATTTCATTTATTTATGTGACAGAGAGACAGCCAGCGAGAGAGGGAACACAAGCAGGGGGAGTGGGAGAGGAAGAAGCAGGCTCCCAGCGGAGGAGCCCGATGTGGGACTCGAACCCGGAACGCCGGGATCACGCCCTGAGCCGAAGGCAGACGCCCAACGACTGCGCTACCCAGGCGCCCCTGAAGTGGACTCTTACTCACCAGCTCTGTTGGTCTTTTCTACGTCCTGACTTCATTTAATGTCGGTGTACCGTGTAGGTGTTACAAGTACGGGGATTTGCGTGAGCGGCGAGTGGTGGTAGTTCGGTCAGGAAAGCAAAGCAGTCTAGTAATTCTTTCTGTGGTCTGGGACCAGCACGAGAGGCTGCACACCTGTGTGTGGAGGAGAATCGGTGTTGCTTTATTTCCCCCCCGTGTCACATCAGTACAAATGCTCAGTTTAGTGAGCCGCTCAGGGTCCTCTTACAGCCTGTTAATTCCAGAAAGTGTTTGATCTGAGGAAATAGCTCAGTCTGTCTCTTCAGTCCCTTCGTGGGACCGAGGCTGGTTGCCTGACTTTGTTAAGAGAAACAGCTTCAGTGTCTTCAGAGAGCCCCCAAAAGAGGCTGTGCATAGGGCCTCTGGCACGTGAAGGGGCTCAGCCTTGCCCCCCGTGTCCCCTCTGCAGTTGGACTCCCATCGCTGGATGGGTTTCAGTGTTGGCTCAGGAGCCTTCTCTAAGAACCACTGAAACTTCTGGTAGCAACTGGACTTGGCTCTTCTGGTTTTAAGGGACAGAGGTTGCTAGGTGCTTGGGTGGGTGTCCTCTTTATCCCCCCAGCAGTGGGGAGCTCTCTGTCCATTCCTGGGCTCTCTGCTCATCCAGCTTTGTGCACTTTGAGCTGTTTAAGTGCTTTTTGTTTTTTTGTTTTTGGTATTGACCCCCTCTACTAACTCCTCTTCAGTCTGTAGGGCCAGTCAACATTTAAAGATTTGTTTATTTATTTGAGAGGGAGAGAGAGGAGCACGCATGTGAGTGGGCAGGGGAGGGCAGAGGGAGTGTGAGAGAGAGACTCTCAAGCAGACTCTGTGCTGAGCGTGGAGCCCTGATGCGGGGCTTCATCTTAGACCCTGAGATCACAACCTGAGCCAAAATCAAGAGTTGGATACTTAACCAAATAGTGAGCCACTAAGGCAACCCTGGAGCCAACATTTAAGAATAATCATAAAGGAGAACCGGCTGGCTCATTGGTGGAGCGTGGGGCTCTTGGTCTGAGGTCACAAGTTCAAGCCCCACACTGGGTGTAGAGATGACTGAAGACAAAGTCACAAGGCACGTTGCTTTCCGTGTTGCTGGGGATCGCTAACAATAGCGCAGATGTCCACTCGCGGGGCTGATTGCACAGGGATTTTTTTTTTTTTCTTTTTACAGTTGGAGAACAGAGACTTTTTATTTTCTTATTTTTATTTCTACATTTTCCGAATTCCTATAAAACATATTTATAGAAATTAGAAAGTATGCTATTAAGATACATACAAAAGTATGTTGCAAGGAGGTCTAAATTATATGCAACTATTCAAAAGTCTTTTTTCTTTAAGAAGGATGCATGTAAGTTTCCTTTTCATATGATCTTAGATCTTCTTAATGTTTGCATTACTACACCAGTATTTTAAATTAATTTAAATTTTTATGAAAAAAATATGGAGACAAGGAAAAACTCAATGCTAAAAGGCTGATAACTAAGCTTAGCAGTCCGTGTCCCCCCTTTCTAGAATGGCAGCCTTTCTAGAATGGCCACCTCCAGCTGTTTCTTACCCTTGTGTATAAGTCTGCTCAGGCTGCCCCCACAAAACACCAGCGACGTGGGGGCTTAAACAACAGACATGTACTTCTCACAGTTCTGGTGGCTGGAAGTCCCGGATCAAGGCCCCGGCAGGGAGATTTCTTTGCAAGGCCTCTTCGTCTGGCTTGCAGACGGCCACCGTCTCACTGTGTGTGTCTGAGTAAGGACTCTAGTCCTGTTGGGTCAGGGCCCCCCTCTTACAACATCATTCAACCTTTACGACTTCCTTAGAGGCTCCCTCTCCAAATGCAGCCACACTGGGGTCAAGGCTCTGAAATGGATTTGGGGTCGTGTAGACTTGTGGTCCCTCACCCCCACCTTTCTGAGTCTGCGTCCATACTGCTGTCTTAGGGCATCTGCATTGGTGTTCTCGCTCCCCTGCCACCCACTGTAATTATTACTACATCCTAGGTTTGGTTTAAGTCCATATCTGGTGTTTCCATTGCTGAGGTGGGCCAAGCGTTTTTTTTCTTGTACCATTTTTTGTTTGTATTTTTGAATTTTAATTGCTGCATTTTCCCCTTTGATTAGTTATTTGACTTTCTGCCATAAATCTTCCTTTACACTTTATCAACTTAAAAAATGCCTGTGAATATATTTCTCTGCATTATAAAACCTGTCAGATGAACTGTTTTTTTCTCTAAGAGACATGTCTGCTGAAACCTTCCCTATTCCCTCTCCCCCTGAGATGGTTGTTCTTCAGGCATGCTGCGTGGCTACCACATGCCTGCTGCGTGGCTGCTGCATGGCTGCCGTGTGGCTGCCGTGTGGCTGCTGTCTGGTGCCGTGTGGCTGCTGCGTGGCTGCCATGTGGCTGCTGCGTGTGGAGGAGAGATTGAGTGGGCTTATAATTCCAGTTAGGGTGACATTCAGAAGTTAAAGGGTTTGCACCATTGTCTTCTTTCTTACAGCTTGTACCGGAGAAGCCTGACTCCATTCTGTTTGTACTCCCATGGATGTGGCTTTCCCCGCTCTCTGAACATTTCTTGGATGTTGTATCTCGTAGTACTGTGCCTTGCTGTGGGGCTTCTTAATTTTGTTGTGCTGAAGAAACTAGTCCTTCAGTTCTGGGAGTTTGCTAAATGTTATTTCTTCAACAATTTCCTGTTTTCCATTTTTACTGTTTCCTCATTTTAGAGTTTCCTATTATTTAGAAGTTGGACCATCTAGAATGAGCCTTTAAGTTTTAAATCTCTTATCTCCTGTTTTCCTTTTTTGTTGTTGTGTTTTCTGATCTTTCTGTTAAATTTTTTCTGCCCTTGTTTTCTGAATATACACTGTAATGTACTTTTTCTGCTCATGGGTCAACATTTAAAAATCTTTCTGGAGATGTTAGTTATAATTCCGTAGTTGTTTGCCCAGCTTTCTGCATAGGATGGTCTTTGTGTCCTCCTAGCTCCTTTCTCAAGGGTTTGTTTTGGTTTCTGTCTTCCTTGCCGGAGGTTTTACCCAAATGATGATCCTTGGCTGTTCTTTCTTGTTTAAAAGTGAGGCACAGGCGCTCCTGGGTGGCTCAGGTGGTTAAGCGTCTGCCTTCGGTTCAGGTCATGAACCCAGGGTCCTGAGATCAAGTCCCGGTCTGCTTCTCCCTCTCCCTCTGCCATTCACTGTGCTTGTGCTGTCTGGCTCTCTTTATGTGTCTGTCAAATAAATAAAATCTTTAAAAAATAAAATAAAAGTGAGGCACTGGAGATACTGATTGAAAGCTGTGTGTGAGCTGGCCTTTTTGAGTGGTATCCTCAGTGTTCACGCTGCAAGAGGACTTTCTTTGTGGGGTCTTTTCTCTGGGGTTATTTGCTTCCCCTTGAGAGGGATGCTTTAAGTCCCCTCTTTTTGTAGGGGCTGGTTGTTGGATTCTGGAGCTAAACAGATACGGAAGTTTGGGGTTTCCCAGGTGCCCATACACACTTTCATCCAGTCCCTCAATTTTCAGTCTTAGTCCCCATAATGTCTTGCCGTGTACCTGATTTCCCTAAATGGGAGCCTTTGATTTTCATTCTGACAGAGATGGTCTCTGATGTCCTACAGGAGTGTGTGAGGAGGAGTTGTGTGACTGTGCTGGATGGCGTGAGGACAGGGTCCTGAAGGCCTAACTACCCCTCAGGTGTTGCTCAAACAATTCTTGTCGTTGGCATCATGCCCTCTGTCCTCCCTGAGTGGGGAGGTATTGTTGGTTATTGCCAAGAAGTCCCGCATATATGTGGCAGAAGGACTGTCCCTTGTGTCGGTAGAGCAAGGCCTGGTTTGCAAAAGTAAGAGAATTCTGTGAGAAGAAATCTGTGAAGGAAAAGGAGATGCGAGTGTGCTGTTTAGCGGAGGTCCGATGTGATTACCGTAAAATACGTGATTTGGAGGTGGCAGCATTGTGAAAGGGTCTCTTTTCGTGAAGATTCATTCGGGATGCCTGTAATACCGAGATCACTCAATGAATCAAAGTCCTGTGCGTGTGTGTAACTTCGTGGGAGCACGTTTACCCTGTGTGTCAGCCTTGCCTGTGCTGATGTAGCTGAAGCGTCAGTGTCTTGGGGTGGACGTGGGTGCTGTTTCTCCTTCTCGTGTGACTCTCGGTTTGTTACTGCATCTTCCTGAGGACTCTTTATCCCTATTCTGGTGATGGACTATTATATGATCGTGGTGTTTTGGGGAGCAGAAGGAGAGTAGAGGGCAGTGGTACACACGTCCAAGAAGAGCTGCATTGGAGCAGACAGGAAGAAACACTCTCCTGCGTGTAGCTCGGTCCAGCTGCCCTCTAGAAGGAGAGTTGACAGAAGTACAGATACGTTCATTCATTGAGTGCTATCTACGTGCCAGACATTGTAGAAGCTGGAGATTGACCCGTGAACAAAGCAACGGAATCCTTCTGCTCGTGGAGCTTACATTTTATTTCAACAGGGAGAGATAAAAGGTGAAAAAAGTAAAATATAGAATGTTCCAGATGGTGACAAGTACTGTGGTGAAATATCAGGTGAGAAAGGGCAGTGAGAGCTGGGGGGGGGGGGGTTGTAATTTTAACAAAGTGTTGCCAGAGAGTGTCCCATTTCAGAGGATGACTTTTGAGCAAGACCTCAAGAAACTGAGAGCACAAACTGTGTACCTGGAGGAAGCTGATTCTAGGTAGAGGGAAAAGTGAGAAAGGCAGCATGGCTGGAACAGAGGGCTGGAAGGGACAGTAGTGGGACGTGAGCTCAGAGAGGTGGTTTGGCATTTCCGAGACTGGGTTTAAAAAGCCACCGCAGCTCTGCTTTGGTCTCTCTCTCTCTCAGGTTGTCACTGTATCGGTGGTACCTAGAGCCACGAGCCTTAAGATTGCCAGTGAGTGAGGGTAGATAGAGAGAAGGAGTTAGGTGACCTCCACTGCCGAGACTTCAGGGATGGGAGATGAGTCAGGAGGAAACCAGTCGAGTGCGGCGTCTTGGAAACCAAACGAAGAAGCTGTTTAGGAAGGATCGATGATTAGCCGTCAGTGCTGCTAATAGGTGAGATAAGATGGGGACTGACGGTCATTAAGCTTAGCGCTGCAGAGATTACTGGTGATCCTGACTGGTGGTGGTAGTGGGAGATTGTAAAAGTATATTGAAATGACTTTCACATTTAGCTTTAAACAACTCAAAGCCTTGAAAAAATTTTTTTTAAAGATTTTATTTATTTGAGAGAGAGAGTGCGAGAGAGAGCACAGGCAGGTGGAGGGGCAGAGGGAGAGGGAGAAGCAGACTTCCCAGTGAGCAGGGAGCCCAATGCGGTCCTCGATCCCGGGACTCCAGGATCATGACCTGAGCCCAAGGCAGACGCTTCACCAACTGAGCCACCCAGGCGCCCCGACTCAAAGTCTTTGGAGAAGGGACTGTGTCTTTGTCTTATGTGTATCTCTTGCCTTAAGATAGTGGTTTGCAGGTCTGCTCTTGTTAAATACGTGTTGAGTTGAAATGATTCTAGCTACTAGAAAATACGTGCAGGACTTACAGAGTTCGATGGCTTGCTGCACTGGAGCCATGGCACTCAAATCATCTTTTTGGGGGCCTGTCTTTTATTAAGGAAGCTGCTACTTGAATTTAGCCATCTCTGCATTGGTTTTACCTTTTCTGACCTCTCACTTTTGATAAAGAAGTCGATAATTTTTAAAAAATCAGATAAAGACATTTTGTCTGATTTATTAAGTGTACAGGAGCAAGCTATGACTTACACGTTCAGCAGCACTACTGTTGAGTGTTGAGGCTGAATTTATTGGCTAAAATCGCCCATTATGAATGTGAATATCTATTATTTTATTTGTTAGGGTTTTTTTTAAGTGTGATTAACATAGTGTTATATTAGTTTCAGGTGTGCTGTTGCTGTTCGGGTTTGCTTTATGTGTTTTGAACCATAATTTGCATGCATACAAATTCAGAGCTGTTATATATTCTTTATGGATTGAGCTTTTTATTATGAAATCTCTCTTTATAGCTAATGTTTCTTGCTTTAAAATCTCATTTGATATTGGTAATGCTATCTGAAATTTCTTTTGTTAATATTTGTATGACTTACATATTTCCTAATGTTTTATTTTCAACTTTTCCATATTCTTTAAGTTATTTCTTTTGTAAGCCAGATATGGTTAATTTTTTAAAATCCAGATGATCTCCTTTTAATTGGCATAGTTTATTTATATTTAACATAATTGCAGATCATGATCTGAGCTGAAGGCAGACGCTTAACCATCTGAGCCACCCAGGCGCCCCAAAGTAGGGATTTTCTTTTCTTTCTTTTTTTTTTTTTAAAGATTTTATTTATTTATTTGACAGAGAGAGAGAGACAGCTAGCGAGAGAGGGAACACAAGCAAGGGGAGTGGGAGAGGAAGAAGCAGGCTCCCAGAGGAGGAGCCCGATGCGGGGCTCGATCCCAGGACCCTGGGATCACGCCCTGAGCCGAAGGCAGACGCTTAATGACTGAGGCACCCAGGCGCCCCCCAAAGTAGGGATTTTCTTATGAGAAATGGATGTGACCTAAAATTATTAGGTCACTCACACAGTGTATGGTATATGTTAAGTATAAATTCTGGATTTTTTGCATATGTATTCATTTTTCTCTTATAAAGATGACTTTACTAATTACTGCAAACATTTCTAGGATTTTCTTAGTGTTTTCAATTACATAGCTTTTATCCATCTTAGTTTTTGCCCCATTCTCCGTGTGACAGAGGTGAGTGGATGGATTGGTGGCCAAGTTCCCTGCTGGGGAAGAGGATGAACGTAAGCACCTGAGGAACAAACTCAAGGTCTTGGCAGGTACGGGGCTGCCCAGCAGACACGTGCCAGGGAGACTCCGCTCCATGTGTCCTGTGTGTCAAGGCATGTACGCATACCACAGCACAGCGGCGTTGTGCTCAGCTCTCTGCAGCAAGCTAAGTATGCGGACATTTGGAGCCGTGTCCTTGAACCATTTTCTGGGGGCACAGAAAGCAGAGGCTCATAGGTGCACCTGTGCTGGAGCCCTCTTCACCCTTACCTGGAGTTACCAGCAATGCGGCATGACTCGCCCTCAAGGCAGCCTCTTCAGTTTGCTGGTGTGGAAATAGCAGTGTTAGGCCTGGCGCTCTGTTCTTTTTTTTTTTTTTTTTTAAGATTTTATTTATTTGACAGAGAGACAGCCAGCGAGAGAGGGAACGCAAGCAGGGGGAGTGGGAGAGGAAGAAGCAGGCTCCTAGCGGAGAAGCCTGATGTGGGGCTCGATCTCAGCACCCTGGGATCACACCCTGAGCCGAAGGCAGAAGCTTAACGACTGCGCCACCCAGGCGCCCCTGGAGACTCTTTAAAGATAAAAACATTGCCATGGTGAACAAAGATGGGCAAATGAGAGCATCCCAGGCCACGTTCCCGCACGTTCAGCTGTCATTATACATTCGTTTTACATATGGGCACTTTGGATGGATCCTTTGTAGTGTGGCTTTCTCATTAGGTGGTCCTGTGAAGTTCATTTGGGTAAAGTAAAACCCTTTAAAGAGAAAATCCTTTTGAAACATTGTGAGAGAAAACTCATAGGCAGAAAAATCCAGTAACTCTTACGAAAACAAGCTTGCCTAGAGATTTTCCGTTTTTCCTCTAGGTTCTCACTTTTCGCAGGGAGACTGCTTGTCTGTGCTCAGTCTTGAGACCAGACGGCTTTCCCGCAGGGGTTGGGGTTGCCGAACAACCTGTTTGCTCCATCTTGAGAATTACCTGATGACATTAAGAGGTAAAGACGGTGACCTGAGGCTTGGAATTTGTGGTCGCTGCATCGAG
Source organism: Ursus americanus (assembly GCF_024610735.1). Classification (NCBI taxonomy): domain Eukaryota; kingdom Metazoa; phylum Chordata; class Mammalia; order Carnivora; family Ursidae; genus Ursus; species Ursus americanus. Next base: position 40,146,189 of record NC_142128.1, read on the forward strand.
GGAACAAATCATACAGTTTTATGAACAGAGTTTTGACTGTGACTAGATTCATAAGTGTTTTTTAAAAATTATTTTTAATAAACCATGTTTTTCCAAAGTCACTGTTTTGGTCTTGTAGCTTCAAAGCTGAGAACAGGTCTTCCTCCCAGCTTTGTGGGATTTTGGGGTGTCATTTGTAAGCCTCTGCATCTCGTTTTGGATTATGGACTGATTCAGACCTGTGTTAAAGACATTATGAGTCTGACGAGTGATCTGCCATTTTTTAGAATTTATTTGATAGAGAACAGGAGTAGGGGGAGCAGCAGGCAGAGGGAGAGGGAGAGCAGGCTCCCCGCTGAGCAAGGAGCCCGACGCCCCGGGGTCATGACCTGAGCTGAAGGCAGACGCTTCACCCACTGAGCCACCCGGGCGCCCCTATGATCTGCCCTTTTGGAATCAGCAAGGACCCGTGTCTGGAGTACCCTGTGGTTCTCTAGCTCATGTCTGAAAGGCCTCAGAGGGGCAGGTAGACTCCCAGTCAATTACTCCAGATTGCCTACAGTTTACTGGGAGGTGCTGTTTGTAAATGTCTGTTGGAACCCTACTAACTTATGTGGTTGGCACCTCTTCTTTGGAACTTCGGTTTGAGGGTTTAGGGCTTCCAGGAGAGGGCAGTACCAGCTGTGGGCTAAGCCCCATCATTGTAGTGAGAAGGATTCGTTAAAAATCACAGTAGGAGATTCTGTAAAACGTTTCCTGTCCCACTCTTCAATCACTGCTGTATAAACAGCTTCTTCAGGGCACCTGTGTGGCTCAGTCAGTTAGCAAACTTCCTCTCTTTTTTTTAATCTCCAACTTTCTCTCCAAAGCTTTTTTTTTTTTTTTTTTTAAGATTTTGTTTATTTGAGGAGAGAGAGTGAGTGAGCAAGCAGGAGTGGGGGGAGGGGTAGAGGGGGAGGGAGAAGCAGGCTCCCCGCTGAGCAGGGAGCCCGACACCCCGGGATCATGACCTGAGCTGAAGGCAGACTCTTCACCCACTGAGCCAGCCTGGCATCGCTAAACTTCTTCATCCGATCCATGAGCACCTAAAAATCAGATGTGAAACATTTATGTAAGTCCAGGCCCTAAAGAGAATCCCACGGATACTGTCCAAGCTGGCCGTGCGTCTCCAGCTGTTAGCTCATCGTGCGGGAGCTCCCACTAGTCAGTTCCGTAAGTGACTTCCGTCCAGTGCTTCCTGATTCTGAGTCCTCCACACGTGCATTGTTCTGTACATTTCAGTGACCGTTGTGCAGGGATCAGTCACAAGACATGTTATCGTCAAAGTCATATAAGAGATAAATTTAGTGCAGGAAAATTAGAAAATACAGATGAGCGAAAACCGATGTGATGGCCCACTGCTCAGAGAGAACTCTGTTCTGTCTAGATCCCTCTAGCGTCCTCTTGGCACAAACGGAATCTGTATGTCCCCCATGAAGACGGGGTCCTAATCCACGTGGCCCACGGTGTGTGTGTTCCGCAGTTGTTCGGAAGAGCTGCTGGTTTGAGGAGCACAGAGGGATTGGTACCCGGGCGTCCTGCCGGCCTCCTGTTCTGGGGACCTGTGCTCCAGTGCTTGGGCTCCTGCGAGCCTCATGTGCTTCTGACTTCAGAGCCTCGAGTCTGGTTTGCTCACCTTTGTATCGACTCTTACGGAAAGTTAGGTGGGATGGTGGGTTTTAACTGCTGCCTGGAGGCTTTCCCATCCAGTGCTTCTCTCTCTGGATGTGACGGACACGGTGCCAGGACGGCATGTCTGTGGTCTACATGGAGGGCGTTCTGCATCATAGGCTGACCCTTGGCAAACGCTGTGTGTGCCGTTCTTTAAGACACTCGCAGCCTTTATAAGGAAGGGAGGGGCCGCTGTCGTCCCACTTGGCAGGAGATGAATGGCGGCTTGACCAGGGTCAGTAGCTGGCGAGTGGTGGTGAGGGGGATTTGGCCCCAAGGGCCACTCTAGAGCCAGGCTTCTCTTCCGCCCACCTCTGGCAGTGGGGAGCAGGTGTGAGTGGCCACCCAGTGGCCACGTGGCTCAGCCATTGCTGTGCCTGTTCACAGAACACACATCCTCCCATCTTACTGTTTGATTTTGACCATAAAGGGCCTTTGATATGTTGCACAACTCAGACCCTGTGTTGGGTGGGGCGCGTCAAGTGTAGAATAAAAATAAGTGCGTGCAGGAATGTGTAACCACGGCAACCTCATGCCCAGAGAGCATGGTGGCAGAGCCGGAAGCTCTCACCTGGAGCCACCAGGTGACTCATCCAGCCTTTCATCTCCTCCCACCGCGAGTTATCTCTGCTCTCTATCAGGGTGGCACACGTGCTCCGTGGTCTCTGGGTCAGCGGAAGGCTGTCTGTTCAGCCTCTGGCCACACCTGCTCCTGACCCCTGTGCTGACCCCAAGTGTCTGTCACCTAGAGCTCATGAAGGGTGTGTGAGTGCGGGCGTGTAGGGGGGTCAGCAGAGGGTGCTGTTAACCTTGGCGGGGGGGGGGGGGGGTGGGCTTGTGTGGAGGCCAGAGCTCTGATTTTGCATAAAGCATGTAAGGTTGAGATTTTTATAGCTGACATTGGCCTGATTTGTGTCATTTTTAGTGAAAACTTTTTGATGTTTAGCTGCAAGATCAGTTATATGTTTTATGAGTAATAATACCTACGTTTGAGTGTGGGCACCATGCCCTGAGATCGTCTCTGCTGCCGGAGAAAGACGGAGGCATGTCTTCTCTGGGGGCCAGTGCTCTGCGTTTTGTAAGGAGGTTAATTTGATGTGAGGAGACGTCATCCTAACCCTTCTGAAGCCTTGTCTTGGTCATTTCTTTATGGCGTTAAGGCTCTTCAGTGTAAGAAGACAGAACTCCTGGCGCATGTTGCTTTGTTAGGAAGCCGGCCCCCCTTCCTTACTCCTAAGGGTTGGTCCTGTGAGTACCACCCAGATGCTGGACAGAACCCCGTCCGACGGCTGGCCGTGTCGCTCTGGGTGTGGGTGACCATCTTCTCATTCGGTGGCTGGCTCCTTGAGGGCAGTGGAAAAGAGCCCTGGCCTGGTGGCCCCCCGCTCAGATTTGGGTCCAGATCCATACTCCCTCCGGTTGGGAAAGTGCGAGTGTGGGAGGGTGCCATTCTTTGCCAGCTGTGCATGTGAGAGGGACCCGTGTTCCTGCAGGAACCAGAGGAATGACCCAGGGAGCCACTTGCAGGCGGGCAGAGAACCAGGCCTTGGTGTCTCCAGCCCGAAGAACCCCCCTGCAGAGAAGGGACAGACTGCCGATGAGAGCTGAGCCTGCATGGATGTTGGAACATATGTGCCCCGTGAAGGGAGCCAGACAAAAGGGAGCATGTGGCCGCTGTGTGCTGCCATTCTTCTAGACAACGCACCCTAGCCACTAGCGACAGTGGGGTGGAGAGGACCGGACAGAGGGCTTCCGGAGGGGCACAAGGAAATGTTGGAGTGACAGATGCATTTCTTGTCTTGGCTGAGGCAACGGTTTCACGGGTATGGACGTATCACAGAAGTCGTTACCGTCTGTGCTTTAATGATGAGTAGTGTCTGCTGTGTCACACTTGGGTCAAGCTGCTTCTAGGAAAGCACTTCACGTGCCTTCCTCCAAGGGAACTAGACGTTTAGGACCAGAGGAGAAGGGCTTGGGCAGAGCCATGATGGTTGTGGGCTCCTGCCTAGGCCACTGTCACTTGGGTCTCAGTGAGGACCGGGCTCTGGGGAGGGGCAGGAGCCGTTGCGTGGCCATGTGTCATGGGTGTTCTCGCCTGGCCTGGCTGCTGGCTCCTCGGGTGCACGTCCGCGACAGCCCTGGCAGCGTCTGAGCTCAGGTCACCCCTTCCCCTTGGTTTTGTGGAGGTGAAGTGAGCGACACTGACGCGTTGCTGTGTTTCTAGTATAAATCATTATTTGTCTTGCCGAAATAGCTGTTAGTTAAATTGATCTCTTTCATAAGCTAATGTGTCGTTTAGGACTCTGTGATCTCACAGGCTAAGATTCGAATGGCCTTATTTCTAGTTGTTTTTATCAAGCCTCTGTTCTCCCATAAAGCCTGGCCACATGCTGCCGACAAGTCAGAGTGGAAGCTGCTTGTCATGACCTGGCCATGGTCATGTGGTCCCTGCAGACCACACCAGATGAGCGTCTGCGAAGTGGTGCCTGTGCCTGAGTCCGCTTCCAGTGATGGCTTGTTTCCTGACCTGCTTCCCAGCCTCCTCCTTGGGCATGTGTCCATACCACCACCCCGTCCCCAGGAGGCCCAGGAGGGCTCCCACAGGAAGGTGCGCTCGATGTAACTAGAATCCTTGGTGGGGCGGCCTTGTACTCTCACCGACTCATGACATGATCAAGAAGAGCCTCTAGGACCAGCACAGAGGGTGAGGGGGGCGCGGGCGACACAGGCTGCCACTCATGGAATGAGTATGCCCCTGGGGTGGAAGGGAGAGCCCAGGGAGCAGAGTCAGTGCTACTGTAAGAGAGCTGAGTGGTGACAGGTGGCGGCTGCACTCCGGTGAGCCCAGCGTAGGTGCAGACGCGTGGGAACCCGGTGGTGTATGCCTGAAACTCATCTAAGGTTGTGTGTCAACTCTACTTAAATATAAGAAAAGATTTAAAAATATATGTACAGGGGCACCTGGGTGGCTCGTTTGGTTGAGTGTCCGACTCTTGGTTTTGGCTGAGGTCACGATCTCAGGGTCGTGGGATCGAGCCCCAGAGCGTGGGACTCTGCGCTCAGCAGACTCTCTCCCTCTCTCGTTCCCCGCTCACCCACACACTCTCTCTCTCCCCCCAGAAAAATACATACGTATAAACATTTAAAGAGTTTATTCATTTTAGAGAGAGAGCGCGTGGGCGAGCGGGAGGGGCAGAGAGAGAAAATCTCAAGCAGACTCTATACTGAGTGTGGAGCCCGACTCGGAGCTTGATGCCACGACCTGAGGTCATGACCCGAGCCGAAACCAAGAGCTGGACGCTTAACCAACCGACTGAGCCACTCAGGCACCCCGTCATTAATTTTTTATATCCTTAAGTGGATTTAACAGTATTGTCTTCAAGTGTTTGATGAGAAAAGCCTGATTTCCAGGCGTGTGGTTTTATAAGCCTGAAGTCTCTTGAATTTATGGGTGTATTTAAAATTTTTTTTATTTTTAAAGATTCTATTTATTTATTTGACAGAAAGAGAGAGAGAGAGAGCACAAGCAGGGGAAGCGGCAGGCAGAGGCAGAGGGAGAAGCAGACTCTCCGCTGAGCAGGGAGGCCGATGTGGGGCTCGATCCCGAGACCCCGAGATCATGACCTGAGCTGAACGCAGACTCCTCACGACTGAGCCCCCCAGGCGCCCCTAATGGGTGTATTTAAGGGATGTTGTGGAATGCCTTCAAGCTTGAGCTCTTTTCTAAATTTCTATTTTATTTTTATTTACTTTTTAAGTAAATAAGTAAGCTCTTCGCCCCAGTGTGGAGCTTGAACTCATGACCTGGAGACGGAGAACCACATGCTCTCCCCGCTGAGCCAGCCAGGCGCTCCTGGGGTTGTCTTCTCACTTTGCAGAAATCACTTCAGGCATTTGTTCCTTTTGGTTAGTTGAGTTAAAATTACCTGATGTCAGGGGGCACCTGGGTGGCTCAGTTGGTTGGACGTCATAATCCTGGGCCCTGGGATCGAGTCCCGCACCTGGCTCCTTGCTCGGTGGGGAACCTGCTTCTCCCTCTGCCTGCCGCTCCCCCTGCTTGTGTGCGCACGCCCTCTCTCTCTCTCTCTCTGAAAAATATATAATTAAAAAAATATTACCTGATGTGGGGCACCTGGCTGGCTTAGTCATTGGAGCATGCCACTGTTGATGTTGGAGTCCTGAGTTTGAGCCCAACGTTGGATGTAGAACTTTCTTAAGAGAGACAGATAAAAAGAAGCAGTTTATTTTGGGGCGCCTGGGTGGCACAGTCGTTAAGCGTCTGCCTTCGGCTCAGGGCGTGATCCCGGCGTTCTGGGATCGAGCCCCACATCAGGCTCCTCCGCTATGAGCCTGCTTCTTCCTCTCCCACTCCGCCTGCTTGTTCGCTCTCTCGCTGGCTGTCTCTATCTCTGTCGAATAAATAAATAAAATCTTTAAAAAAAAAAAAGAAGAAGAAGCAAGCTTAGAATGAGCTGATGGGGTCCATGAGCGCACTCAGGCGAATGTGCCCACCTTTGCAGTCTGCTGACAGCAAGCACATAGCCGTCTGCCAGGTGTCTTTAGGGGTGGAGACCATTTTCATTAACTCTTAGTAGAAAGTCACAGGGGAGGCCTGAGAGTATTTAGGGCCAGAGAGTGGCGCTCTGCAGGGAGACGTGAGCTGTGCGCAGGGAGAGGAGCCCACAGGTGTAGACAGCAGCGTCACCAGAGGTGGAGGAGACGGCCGTGCGAATCGGTACGGGTAGGTCACAGGATGGCCAGAGGCGACCAGAAGTAATGCTGACCGTGGCCCAGGCGCCAGTGAACATGTGTGCCCAGAGACGGTGCGTTGCTGCGCAGTCGCCTGGAGGTGAGGGGGGCGCGGTCGGCCCTCCAGGCCTCTCCAGGGCGGCCTTGGTGTCCTGTGGGCCCTGGGCCCCAGCGAGGCCTGCGTGTGCGTGTTCGAGTCACAGGTCAGAACCCCGAAGGCTGTCCTGGGCGGAGTGCGCTGGCGAGGACGTGAGCTGCGGCAGGGGGGAGGCGGCTTATCTCCGCCCCGCAGCAAGCGGGTGGGGTGACGGTGGCCCGGCGGTCTGTCCGCACTGGTGCTCTCCGTGTCGTCTGTGAGCCGCCTGAGTGGAGGGACAGACGGCGAATCCTGGGACACTGGCCGCCTCCTCGTGGTGGCCTCCCTGAGGTCGGCGCGCAGACTCGACTGCGGCGCTCTGGCTCGGGCTTGTCCCTCAGCGCAGCAAGGACAGGGGAGCCGCGCAGGGGGCAGGTTTAGTCAGAGCGAGGCAACGGCAAGCTGGCAACCAGGCCGCCTCCTTGGCCCTTCCTGCCGTCAGCCAGCTTTTCCATTTAATAAAAGAGATGACAACCTCCTTCTTCTCTTTCTTTCCTTCTAGAGAGAGAGAGTGAGCAAGTGCAGGGCTTGGCGCGGGGCTGGATCTCACGACCCTGAGATCATGCCCTGAGCCTAAATCGAGAGTCGGTTGCTTAACTGACAGCCACCCAGATGCCCCCAAGAGATGACCGCTTTAAAGTGGGAACACTTTCCCTGCCTCCAGTCCCTGGTCTGTCCCGTGTGGCGGCCCGCTCTCCTGTGTCTGCTGTCTTCCAGGCCAGGCCACCCCACCTCACTCTATCCCCTGCTTCGACTTATACGAGAGGCCGCATCGCCCTCTCCCCCGACTCTTTGGTGAGGCCCTCTGCACTGAGAACCAAGAGTGAAGCCCCCAGTGTAGTCCCGGCTTGGGGGACCTGGCCGGGCTTTGCCTTCCGACTTTCTCATCCTCCCGCCTGCATTTTCTTCAGCGTCTCACAGGCCCCGGCACGAGGTATGTAACTTGCCTCTCCTCCGTCTCCTTGTCTCGGGACAAGTGTACAGGGAGCACACATTCTGATCTGTCGTATCTGTAAGTAGACGACCGTGTCGCATACTGTGAGAACCAAGTGAGCGCCCTTGTTTGGAGAGGAGAGCCCGGGTTGGAGCAGCGCACGAAAGCTCACTCCGCTCTCCTCTTTCTGCTCTTCAGTTTTATCGCTCCTTCCCAGAGATTCTGTATCTCTTCGGTTTTCTACACACTTTTTAAAAGCACAGAAGCAGAAACCCAATCCCCACGTCTCTCCTGGCATCGTTCCAGGAGCACTGTGGTCTCCTAGAGTGAGGCCCTGACTTGCTCCCGCCTGCCAGTGTGCGTGGGCCTGTGAGGCCTGCGGGTTCTTCTGTCTCTGCTTTTGCAGGCGAGGACCCCCGGCACGGCCACAGGACTAGCAGAAGGAAGAGTGGGGCAGGTCCTGCTGAAAGTGGGGACGAATGTGCTGGTTAGGCAGAGTGGAGCGCTAACCAGGACCCGGGTCCAAGCTGTAGCTGCCTTCACGCAGGCATCTTGGTGTGAGCGGGGCGTGCGGAGGAGGAAGCCAGCATTGGTCACTGTTTGCACAATGACAGGTCTTCTGCCTCTTCTTATACCATGAGGAGTTTGAGGGAAGAGACATGGGGGAAGGTGCTCACAGCCCCTGCTTCCTACCTACCTGACCAAAGGCCAGACTTGGTGCTTTGGGGGCCGGGGTCTCCTGACCAGCCCTCTGCTGAAACTGTGGCCGGGTACATGCCTGGGGTCTGCCTCTGAGTGACGGCAGGGGGGTGAGGTGTGCGAGGGCGGGGGAGACAGGCCGGCTGTGAGGGGTCTCCGTGGAGGTGAGTGACGGGAGCCTGGGGTTCATATGTTGTTCTCTCCCCTGTTACACAAGTAAACATTTCTTAGGGTCAAAACTGTGTTCAAGAGCTGACCAGACTAAGCGTACAGAGGAAAATCCAACGAGCAAACTACCAGGGAGGATCTCTAGCTCTGAGGTCAAATTTGGGCCTTTCTTTTGTCAGCGCATAGGGCTGGGGGCACAAATCCCAGCCTCGGACCAGGGCTGCTTCTGCACTGGGCCAGGTGACCCGGAAGCAGGGACTCAAAGCCAGAGTCACCCCAGGAGCACGGGCCTCAGACTGGTACGCGTGATTCTGGCATCTGGCAGAAGGCACTTCGTCCAAACCCACAGCTACTCCTGCAGAAAACTCTCTAACAATGGCCAGTCCGCAGCTACAGGCAGCCGGAGACGCAGAGTGGGAGCCACCGGAAGCAGATGCCAGAGTAAGCCTCGGCAGAGCTCCAGACATGGGGTGTCGGACAGCTTGTAAAACGGAAGCTCTCTCAAGCCCAGGAATTGGTGGTTCACCTGACAGGCCCTCCAGACGACAGCAGAGGGAGCAGCGATGTGGCGACTTGCAAGCAGCCAAATAGGTCTTGTAGGGCAGTGCCGTGTGATGGCGCACGCTGCCGCACCGTTGCGAGGGCCCCTGCTGCGCGGCCCGCATTCCTAAGGAGCTGCGGTTTTAATTCCTGTAATTATGATCACACAGAAGTAGCGTGTGTGGCTCGTGGCCACCATAGAGGGTGGTTTAAGAAGTTAGGGTATGCAAGCCAAAATGAAAATCCCGCGGATAGACTTAAAGATGAGTCCACTGGAGGACGCGCTGGAAGCAGTGATCCACAGGGCAGCGAGGCAGAGCAGGAGGGGACCCCGACGCCTTCACACGGACGGCAGGCAGTCAACTCAGGAGGAAACAACCTTCGAGAAGCAGCCACAGGTCTGACAGTGTGCAGTGACAGGCAGTAATGGCCAGTGGGGCTCTGCGCACCATTCCAGAGGGGACTCATGACGACGGGGGAAGGCCCAAAGTGCTCAAGGGTCAGTGTGAGCAAAGGACTGATAAACACGTGGGTGACCAGTCATGTTTCGGGCTTCAGAACACACCCACATGGGGAATTCCGTTCCAGGCAGCAGCAGCTTGCCAGCCAGAGACAGGTAAATGCTGCCACGCTGCCTCGAGGTCCTAAATCGCATGGAAGGAGAGGCCGGGGCATCAGCAGACTTCAGATTCGGTATCTATGGCAGTGGAGCTCATACACTGACACACTTGTGTATGTGGTGTAGACGTGCTTGAGCTAGTCGGGTGTCGGTATTGCAAAGGGACAAGTCTGGACATAGGAGTGACTTTGCTAGGGGAAGGGCTTGTGGCGTGTGTGGCCCTGAGCACACTGCCAAGGTCAGGAAGTGGGGGTCAGGTACAAAGGGCTGGTTTACTGTCTCTGTGCCAGGCGCCGCTGAGGGCACCACCAAGGAAACAGAGCTGGGATGGGGAGGTCAGAGCAGGAGCGCATGTGACGTCCTTGACCCATTAGCCATGAGGCCCACCTGTCGCTCAGCTGACCAGAGACCTCCGGACTTGCTTAGGGAAGGCAGTGTGGAGACGTTGGGGCCTGGTCCCCGACCTTCCCTCCAGACCGACGTGAGTGCGAGAGGCCAGGGCGCCAGCCCCTCAGCCTGAGCGCTTTTCTGCCATGCCGAGTGGACATGTAAGGCATTATCTTTGTGTCGCAGCAGGTGCCTGATTTCTGAGTAAAAGATCACGAGACTCTCACTCGAGGGCGCTTGACAGAGGAGGCTAAAAGCAGCGTCCCGGTGAGGCAAGGGCGCAGATGAAGGGTGTAGGTAGTCGGGCGGTGGAGAGGTCTCATCGACAGCCTGGGTGCAGTGCAAGTGGGGTGATGTCTTTCTCATCCAGAGGATTTCTAGACGGCACGAGGTCTCACGCGTCTGGTGTCAGATAATCAGGGCAAACCTGCTGCTGAGAAGAGCTAAAATATTGAGGACTTTTTTTTATTTTTTATTTTTATTTTATTTACTTTTTTTAGAGAGAAGGAGGAGCGGGGGGGTTGGGGAGAGAATTTTTAAAAAAATCTGATTGAGGGGCGCCTGGGTGGCTCAGTCGGTTGAGCGACTGCCTTTGGCTGGAGTCATGATCCTGGAGTCCCAGGATGGAGTCCTGCATCTCCCTCTCCCACTCCCCCTGCTCGTGCTCTCTCTCAGATAAATAAATAAATAAAATCTTTAAAAAAAAAAATCTGAGTGAAGGCGGGGCGCTTGTGTGGCTCGGTCAGTTGCACGTCCAGCTCTCGGATTTGGCTCAGGTTGGGATCTCCGGGTCCTGAGATCGAGCCCCACGTCGCGCCTTGCGCTCAGCGTGGAGTCTGCTTGTCCCTCTCCCTCCCCCTGCTTGTGCAGGTGCCCTCTCCCTCTCTCTCTCAAATAAATAAAATCTTAGAAAAACCAAACCAGAACAAAAACTTTTTGTAGCTAACCAAGCAGGGTGGAGCGGCAGCCACATTGAGGGGGAGGGGCCTGGAGAGTGAGCCGGGGAGCACGGCTGGCTTTTGGGCTCCAGCTGGCCCGGGCCCGCCCAGGAGGGAGCTATCCCACCTCCGAGCAGGTGCAGTCTTGGAAGTACACAGGCCCTCCACGCGTCTGCAGCCCGTCGCAGCAGCTCTCCGTTCCTGACACGCGGTTACGGTGCTGGGGGTTCCTGGTGCCCCAACTGCATGCCGTGTCACATGCACGTGCTCTGGAGAGGAATGGGTCATCTGGGGCTGCCCGTGTAGAAGGATTTTCACACACAGTGTCTGGTCCTCCATCCACAATAGCCAGATACCTTATGAAGAGTAGCCATGTGCTCAGGGATGTAAGACAATAGGATTTTAAAAAATGAGGGAAAACCACGGAGATCCAGATAATGCAGGTAACGGACACCGTCTTGGTGAAAGTCTCTGGACTGGGGCAGGGGATGCCAGAGAGCAAGGGAGTGTTCGTAGGCTGACAGAGCCGTGCCAGGGATGAGCAGAGAAGAAAGTAACGTATTCTAATCCACGGGATGGAGTAACAGTCCGAGAGTCTACACAGATGTAACTAAAGGCAGGTGGAGAGAACGTGTTTGTGGTGGTAGTGGTTGTTTAAGATTTTATTTATTTATTTGAGAGAGGGGGAGAGCACAGAGGCAGAGGGAAGAAGCAGACTCCCCGCTGAGCAGGGAGCCCGATGCGGGACTCGATCCCAGGACCCTGGGATCCTGACCTGAGCCAAAGGCAGATGCTTCACCGAGGGAGCCACCCAGGCGCCCCAATATGTTCGTTACAGTGGAACGCCAGTGAGGAAATACGATCTAATGAAGGAGCTAGAAAATCTTTGGTTGGTAACAGAATTTGCATGTAATCTCAGAGTAGCTCCCCACAAATTACCTATTAATTACAAAAGAAAACTAATAGAGTGGAAAAAGTTGGCAGGCACTTGGTTTGCTACCAGTATTGGGACCAAACAACCTAAATGTTCTTGGTGTGATTCAGCATCATTTCTGTGATGCTCCTGCCGAAAAATGAGCACCGTGGATCTCACCGTGGGGACCACGAGCTGCGCTGTGCGGTACCTGGCCTCGGCTCCTGGGAGTGTCCTACCGCTAAGGGGAAGACTGGTGAGAGGCGGCGGGAGACACAGGACCGTCCTAGGAAAGTGGAACAACTCTAAAAGCCATCACTGGGACAGCGAAACCAGTCTTCGTCCTCCAGGGTAGCAGCTCTGTCTCACCAGTGTCGGACACCTGCTGCCCTCGTTCCGCGGCCTGTCCGGGCTCAGCGTGGGGAGCAGCGCCCCAGTGAGTGGCCTGGGCACTAGCAGTGGGGCAGTCTCCATGAGCCAGCGCGAGGACCTGTGTGGCAGCACGCGGGCTGGTACCTCACCGCCCCCCACGGAGCAGGCCACGTTCCCCAGGGCCCAGGGGGCCAAGCCTCTCTTTCAGACCCTGCCTCCCATTCTCTCAGACACACCGTCAGTGCAGTTGCTGGATCGAGCTGCTGTCCTAGGTTCTGGTTCCACAGCGGCTGTCCCATTATATGTTCCCACCGGCAGCACACAAGCGTTCTAGAGAAACAGATTTCCAACCCAGTGAAAATCTCTCTGGAGAGTGAAGGAGATGAGGACAGCCAGCTGCCGCCCCTGCCCCTTCCCAAAGGAGACCATTCAAAAGAGCGAGCTGTCAGGTCGAGACTCCCTGATGGACATACGCAGGTAACACTAGGGGACCGTCCACGGGACAAAACAATACTAACAGTGTCCTGTGGGTGTAAGGCGTTTACAGAGTTAAAACACAGGATACCGACAGCACATGAGTGTACGGGGGAAGTGAACGGAATTAATTCTGACCTTGTGTTGGGGGGCGGGGGGGCGGTCTTTGATATGTCAGGGCACCTGTTGTGACCGTCACAGGAACCACTAAAAGCGTAAAAGGGTTATTTTGTTAGCGGAGATGGAAAATAAAAATTATCCCCAAAGAAGGCAAGAAAGAACAGAAGAGTATGGAGCAGAAGGCCAACAGAAAGCAAGTAATGAGACGGTGGACGACCCCCTCTGTCAGTGATCACACACGGTGCAGCGGGGTCAAAGGCTGCAATGTGAAGAGAAAGTTGTCCAGCAGGATCTTAAAAAGGCTAGCTTTTACAGAAGACACACAGATAAAAAAATATATCCAGTTAAACGTCAAAAGAAGGAGACCCAGCGTTCTGCAAACAGCAGCCAAAGAGAAAGGAACGCACAGGTAGGACGTGTTCCTGGTCGGGCCTGTTCGGGTCGGTTCCGTCGAGGTTTTATTCGGAGAACTTGAAAGGTACAGAGAAGTCAGGCGGCACCTGAGGAATTGGCTACGTTTGCTGTGCCCATGCGTGTGCGTGCACACACGTGCACACACACGTGCACACACACACTCCCCGTCTCCGGTTCCTGGCTGGCTTGTGGGGACAGTTTCCCCCACTGACATTTCCTCTCACACGTCACTGGCCGGGACTTCGTCGTGTCAGCCGGCAGTGAAGGCCCAGGGCCCTAACGGTCCTCGTCCCAAGGGCCAGCTCTACTGTCTGGAAGGTTAAAAAGGGAAGCGTAACCAGTAGCTCCTCGATCTTTCTGTTCTCTCTGGTCTGGCGCTTTCTTTTTCTCTCCCGTTTGTCGTCTGAGCTTGGAGACCATGTACACCGTGGGCTTTGCTCTATACTGGAGGCTGCAGAAAATTAAGAAACTCTGTTTTTCTTGCTTTTTGCCTTACAGATGGACGTTTTATTTTTTAAAGTTTTATTTATTTAAGTAATCTCTATACCCAATGTGGAGTTTGAACTCACCACGCTGAGGTCAGGAGTCACGTGCCAGCCGGGAGCCCCAAAGATGGACTCTCTTTATCCATGTGAAAGGCACGCCGGGACCTGTCTGGGGAGGAAAGTGGAAGTCCTGCTGGACCTGGTTCCTGCCGCGTGGGGGAAGGGCAGAGGCCAGTGTGGGCAGGTGCGGGGCTCCGGGCCTCTGCCCTTCCCAGCATGGGCTGTGGGCTGGGGCTTTCCTGCCAGGGTCCTTTTTTCTCTTTAATTTGAAGATTTTTTTCTCGTTTGACCAAACGGGTATTTATAGAAAGTTACCAAAGTTTAATGTTTTTTAGATGAAACAGGGAAACGAAAAAGCAGTTTATTTAGCACTTAGCCTGGGATCAGAATTTCAGTAGTGGTTTTTATGGTGACAGTGTTGCTGGGTTTATTTTTTCAAGTACGGAAGAGGAATAACAGTGTCATTTAAAAATAATATTTTATGATGCGGGCACCTGGCTGGCTCCGTTGGTAGAGTGAGCGACTCTTGATCTCCAGGTCGTGAGTTCAAGCCCCACGTTGGGACTAGAGCTTACTTTAAAAAATAAAGTAAAAATAAAATAAAAATGAAATTGTGTGATATTGCAGCTCACTTTGTTTTGTCAGGTTCATGTCACCTTAATCTGGACGAGGAGGTGTAAACAAACATGGGACCAGGGCCCGGCCGTCCGTGTCACTGTGCACATTCCCACCCTTCCTGCAAGCCTTTGGACAGACCCTGTTCCTAAGAGCCTTCGCGACCCTGCCTTGGCCGTCCTTTGGCTGGAACTTGTTTGTGGCCCCAGGGAGGTGTCAGGCTGCGGTGGGTGGATCAGGAAGAGCGTGGGTGCTGTGGGACTGTGACTGGATCCTCTCTGGCTTGGGGACGTGGAGCTGGTGGGTAAGTTATGGGTCTGTGTCGCTGGCCACCCCTGTGGCCTCACTGGCTGGAATGGGAGGACCACGTGGCTGGCACTCTTCTGGTCTGCTCCCCCCAAGACCGTGGATGCCCAGACGCCCTGGGAGCGTTGGGCCTCTCTCCCAGCTGCGGTGCCTGACCCGGCCCAGCCCTGCACATCCTGCGTGATGGGTGTTCAGGATACTGAGGTGCCTGGTCCCGAGTCGTGTTTAAGCGTCTTTTCTCGTTGTGTGCATGGTTAGAATTGGGGCTTCCAGAAAGTTCTTTCAGTCGGGTGACGGTTGTCCACAAGGGCTTCTGTCAGCTTAGCAGCAGTCTCGTCTCCCCTCCTTCTGCATTGAGGGTACTGGCGTCTGAGGGTTGGGCTGACTCACCCCAGGTCCCCCACCCTTGGTGCTGGCTGTTGTTCACACGTGTGACAAGCGTTTGGGTCCTGTTATCAGAACTGAGGCTGGAGCTCAAGGAGGGACTGTGTCCCGGGCCTAGTGTACAAATCACTGAGCACTTGACATGGGTACCCCACCCACCGGGAAGGCTTGCCGAGCCCCCATCGTGCCGTAGGCATCAGGGAACCTTCTGTCGTTTGTCCCTTGGCCTACGACCTATGTGTCGCTACGCGAGGACAGTCTTGGAGAGAGGAGGCGGCGTTGGAGCACGCTGTGGTGACGTGGCGGTGGGGGCGGGGTGGCGCGTAGACAGGACGAGCGCGGCCTGCAGAAGGAGGCGCATGGAGGGATGACGAAGACTGGCGTCGAGGGTGCTAGCAGCCGACTCTCTATTTTGACGCAAGGGAATGAGGTGGATTTATACACCCACGATTTTAGGTAAAGTTCTAAATTAAAAAAAAACAAAAACACCAAACTATTGGAGCATTTGAAGAAAAATAAAAGAATGTATTTTTAATCTTGGAATGAGAAAGGCCTGCCTACTAAGATACAAAAAAATCTATGAAGGAAAAGATTGGTCAGTCTGATTTCATAGAAATGAAAACCTTTATGTGACCAAAATCAATCTAAACAAAGTTAGAAAAGTAACATTTAGGGAGAAAGTATTTTTCGCATATGTAGCTAGAAGTTAATAGTAAGAATATTTAAAGGCTTCGGTAGACTCTGGGAAGCTCCTAACATCCCAGTGGAAAATAGACGAAAGGTGTGAGCAGGTGACTGACAGAGGACAGGACGTAAGTGGTGCGCGAACGGCCGCCCTGTCATCTCGGGGAGACACAGCCTGAAACCCGGTGGCATGTGCTGGCGAACCTGTGTGTGGTCCCAGTGCCTGGAAGGTGAAGCAAGTGACCAGAAGGCAGCGTGACATCCTTTCCCCCTCCTGTCTCGCACCTTCCGTCCCGTGACCGTTCTCGGACGTGTGCACGAGAGTCCTGGCCGCCTGGACCTCCGGTGTCCGTGCACGCTTGCAGGAAGCACGTGAGGTCGTGGGCTCCGGTGTTGGTGCTGCTCCCTGTGAGGTGGGGCTTCCTTTGCAGCAAATAAGCCTGCACACAGCGCTCTTGAGAAGACAAGCAGGGCAGCGTGTCCCGTTGCAGTTAGGTGCGTAGAAACGCAAATCCAGATGGTGGCCTGTGTGCTCACTCGGGTGGCTGTCTAAATGCACAGGAAAGCTCTGGAAGACGCCCAGGCCTTCAGCGATCCGTCTGGGGAAAGCAGCGGGCCGCAGGCAGGACGGAGACACTGGCCCTCTGTGCTGTCTCTTCCAGAGGGTTTGCGTGCGTGGTTCATGAATCAGGACGTCTCAGTGACAAAGTGGGCAAGCGCGACGTGCTGCTGGGCTGCCGCTGATGTTTGCTCCCTCTTCACAGGTGCGGGTCCTGGCGGGAGCCTGTCAACCCCTACTATGTCAGCTCCGGCTACGCCCTCGCCCCGGCCACCAGTGCCAACGACAGCGAGCAGCAGAGCCTGTCCAGCGACGCGGACAGCCTGTCCCTCACCGACAGCAGCGTGTGAGTCCCCTCCCCTCAGTGCATCCTGGGCCATTCCCAGTGGGGGCTTTGTCTTCCCGGAAACGTTGTGTGGCCCCCCAGCTGGTGCACAGACAGGCTGCACTGCCCGAAGGATCGTTCCACACGCTGAGTTTACAGTAGCTGCTTCCCTCTGAGGCCAAGGCTGCTGGGACCTTGGAAGGAGGGGAAGACCGTTGGGGGGGACTTACTTTAAAGATGGGTGGCTGAGCAGAGCGGGCGGCGGCAGTGGCGCTCCCCCCCGCCCTCCCCACCAAGGATACTTGCTGTGCAGGGGTCCCTCTTTGTCAGTGCCCTCCTGTCACTGTTCCAGATCTAGTCCCTGTCACATACTCTGCGTAGGAGATGGGACGACGGGAGCCAGAGGGGAGCTGGTACGGCCGGTTCTGTGCCGGCCCCAGTGCCCGGAGGACTGAGGGATAGCTGCTGGGGCTGCATGTGTCCGAGAGGCCTTGGCAGCTGTCTGGAGCCACCAGGAACCTCAGCGTCCTTCAGTGGCCACAGTGGACCTTATTCTTCCATTGTGCTCTCCAGGGAAGCCCTCCCTTTGTGGGAAAGTACATATTTTCTGACACTCCACTTTGCTTTTTGGCGGGTGGCTTTTTTGGGACCCAAATGCACATCAAAAGTTTGATGGTGTAAAACACTCTATGGTTATATCAGGGCGTGGGCCTACCAGCCTGCCAAGGTCACCTGGGGTCATGGCTGCCATGAATGCCAGATTTACCCTAGTTTCAGTCAACTGACTGCCACTGATAGGTCCCTGGCCAAGGTGGGGGAGGGGGGTGCGGCTGGGGGCGGAACCCCAGCGCTCTCCACCACCGTTGGGGCCAGAAGGAAGCCTTTGGCGGGGACAGTGAGCAGGTGTGGGGCACCCTCCACCTCCACCCCAGGACTGCAGGGGGTGGGAGTGGCAGCTGTCAGCCGGCCACCAGGGGTTTCTCCCCTAGCCAGCTTGTTTCTTCATGTGAAAGAATAGGGTTCCTAAACCCGTCTTTCCGTAGGAAGCATGTCTTAAAACTGTGGTCCCGCTTCCTGTAGCATTTGCCTAGTTCGTGCCTCTTCTTTGCCTGTGTCCACGTGTTCCTCCGACCATGCCCGTGGTGTGCAGTCACGGCCAGCGTGCGCCGTTTCCGGGCCACAGCAGCCAGCCCCCATCACTGCACGTCTGGGACACCTTCTCTTTTTCTCTTTGGTGACCGACCACGTGGTGGTGACATCAGGAGACGGGTCTCTCTCGATCGTCTCATCCTTTGTGTCACACCTTTAAGATAAAGTGTTGACTGTGTTTAGTAACTTCTTACTTGAAATGACCGTGGTCTCAGCAGGACCCACCACGACCCACACGCGCAGTTGACAGCTTGGGATGGGCATTTGTAGCATTCGGTTTCCTCTTCCCTGAAACTGGCTACTACAATGAAGATTAATTTGCCAGCACAATTTTTCTTGAAAAGTCTCTTAATTCTCTCTAAGAGAAGGACACGTATTTGCTAAAGAAAAGAACTAAAGATTTTAAAATATTTTTTTCCCAATATTCTATTCATCTTGGTTTACGCTAAGACTCAGAAAGTAGGAATAGTTGATTCGGAATGTTAAGATATCGGAATATGTATCAGAGGCAAAAAGTAGGATTGCGTGTTTCATCTGCAGTATTTCTACTGGGCGCAGCTGCCCTCAGCACGTCAACCACACAGTGAAAACGGTGGCGTGGCTTACTGGACTTTGGACGTGGGTGTCCAAGGACAGCGTCTGATCTGCAGAGGCCTGTGGAATTTTTAAGTGCTGGTCAAAGCATGTGAGAAACAAACAGTCTGATGGCTCAGGACACCTGAACAAAACTGTAGGGCCATGTAAAGATGTTTCAAATGCATTTGACTCACCTGTTCCTTGACAGGTGAGCCCCTTAAGTGCCCCTGCCGGACTGCTGAGCCAATAACACTGCACACCCAGCTGGTGCCCTGACAGCCAGGGATACTAAGGCAGTGACAGGAGAGACAGACTGTCCCAGGCTTTCCACCTCGCCCTGAACCAGAGTGCACCCTTTCCAGCTAGACAGGGGCTCTGAGGCATGGGATTGAAGAGGAGAACGTGACATTCCTGCCTGCCTACAATGCCACTGAGCTGGCGGGGGGGGGGGGGGCTGCCCGGGACGTGGGTCAGGGCACGCTGGGCACCATGTGCTGGTACCATGGGCAACTGCCCAACACTTACTAAAGTGAGATCAGCATTGTGGCCGCACTTGTGAACCCTGCTGTCGAGTAAGAGCAGCCCTGCTGTGACAGTGCCCCAGCCCCATCCCCCCACCGGCCCCCGGCCCCCACCCCCTTCCGCTCGAGCCGCTCTGGGGAAGGAGGCCAGGGGACTCAGATCTCGACGGCACCCACTGCAGACCAAGGAGGTCCACGTCTTCCGACAGCCAGACGATCAAGAGCCTCATCCCTTCCAGCTGTCAGAGTCGGCAGGCCACCTCAGAGTCCTTCGTGACAAGGAGATAGGGACCCAGAGAAGCCACCCTCTCTCAGCATCCCGCTCTGGCGGGCATCGTCATGGCCTTTGGGCTCCTGTTAGCCACTGTGCTTCCCAGAGTAGCTTGCTTGCTTTATCTATTTATTTTAAAGATTTTATTTCTTTATTTGACAGAGAGAGAGAGCACAGGTGGGGGGAGGAGCTGCAGGCAGAGAGAGAAGCAGGCTTCCTGCTGAGCAGGGAGCCCGATGTGGGGCTTGGTCCCAGGGTCCCAGGATCATGACCTGAGCCCAAGGTAGACGCTTAACCTACTGAGCCACCCAGGCGCCCCTAAATAAATAAATCTTTAAAAAAAAAAAAAAAGGAGAAACCATTCTTAGCTATGAAGCCGTGGAAAGCAGGCCGTGCAGTGTTGTGTGTGCACTCACACCGGGCTGTCTGTCTTCTGGACAGGGATGGAATCCCACCGTACAGGATCCGCAAGCAGCACCGCCGGGAGATGCAGGAGAGTGTCCAGGTCAACGGGCGGGTGCCTCTACCTCACATTCCTGTAAGTTCCCGCTGCATAGCCGTCCCCTCCCCATCAGTGAGGTTGGGGCTCACCAGCCCTCTTGGACCGTACCCGTCCCTTCTCCCTACCGCACCTGGCCGCTGTGGCACTGGGCAGTGGGAAAGACACTTGCGTGGGTTCCTGCGGGTTCAGCTCACATCCAGGCACAGGACGTGGTCGCACGCGGTCACACCCTGCAGGCTGGAGGGGGCCGCACGGGCGGCTTAAAGGTCCAGCCTGCACAGTCCCTTCAGAGGAGCAAGGAGTGCCTGGTGCAGCACGTGCCAGGCAGTCCTCACCCATCCTGTTAAATGAGGTGCTTCTCCTTGAGGTGGGAGGGCGGCTCTGAGCCCATCACTGGCTTGATGCCCCGGCCCGGCCCCTGCACGGGCCTCCTGACTGTGGCTGCATCGTCGGGAGGCCTGGCGGCGACATTTAGTGACCCCAGTCCCAAGTTACTGTGAGCAAGTTCTGTGGAAGCCGCCTCTGCTTCGCCTCTTAGGGTGAACGCGGTGAGGTGACTGGTTCTCCTGACTGTGGGCGCTGGGCAGCCTGTCTCTACCCGCAGAGTTCCCCTGTGGGTGAGGGAGGGAGTAGCTTTCCTTATTTTGGCACACTGTCTGAACGGGAGAACTTGTCAGGAAAGAGAAGGAAAGCTTACGGTTGCCTCCAGCCCGTTGGCGGCTGTGAGCACCCGTGGGCGGTTTTCTCTGCAGGGTCACTGCAGACCCGTCTGTAGTCAGGCTCCTCATTGGTCTTCTAGCTCTTTCAGATACTTAATTTTCAAACAAGAATCGTGATGGTTGACGGTTGAGAAGAAACGATGTGGGTGTGCTCTTACTTACCAGCATTCTGTCACCTCCCAGCCAGCCCTCCGCACGGCCCACATGTGGCCTCAACTAGGCACTGACGGTGTGTGTGTGGGGAGCGTATGTGTGCGAGTGCACTGGTGCGTGTGCGTGCTGCCGGCGACCGCTTGGGGCTCCCTCTCAGGGAGCGCCAGCCTGGCTCCTGCTGTCTGGAGCAGCCTGGGCCTGAGCCCAGACAGGTGCCTGCGCCTGCCGTCACCTCACTGTGTGGTACAGCCCGCGTCTCTCAGCTCTGCTCAGTGGACACTTAAACTCAGAACTGGCTGTGAGCAGGGGAAGCAGAAGGGGCATCCCATGTCCCCGAAAGGAAGGGAGTGAGTGGACACAGGAGCCACGAGAGGCGCTCCCTCCCCCTGGCTCAGCTGGGCGTCCGCGTTCATGGTGGGGCAGGAGAAGTCTGCGTCTCTGCTAGCACAACAGACAAGGAGCGTGTGCTGGGGAGCAGGACACTGATGCCAACCCCGATCGTCCCTCAGGAAGTATTTGCTCACCGTGGGAAGAAGCGACAGACGGAGCCGCCCCCGTCAGGACAGAGAGGAGGGCCTGGCGCCCCCCAGGGCCCTTTTGCTAGGGATGTCACCAGGACACGGCCCAACTTAAGGGCCATTGTGCACAAGAACTGGCTTCAGAGTTGTAGAAGTCACCGGGTCATGAGAGTCCAGGGGAGACAGGAGTGCAGGGATACAGCCCTGCTGAGCACCACAGGCCTCAGTGGGGCAGGAGGAAAAGCAGTGTGGGGCCCTCGTGGCCTTAGGGTCTGGGGTGCTGCCTCAGAAAACCCTCCCGTGTAGGACACCTGCCAACAAATGCCTGCTGATGGGACATCAAATAGGTAGCTCACTCTCAGAGTATTCGGGAATGGCGTTCTTACAACTTCTGTGCAGCAGCTCTCTTTCCTCTTTTCTTTTTTTTTCTTTTCTTTTCTTTTCTTTTCTTTTCTTTTCTTTTCTTTTCTCTTTTCTTTTCCTCTCCTCTCCTCTCCTCTCCTCTCCTCTCCTCTCCTCTCCTTTCTTTCATTTGACAGAGAGACAGACAGCCAGCGAGAGAGGGAACACAGGTAGGGGGAGTGGGAGAGGAAGAAGCAGGCTCCCAGCAGAGGAGCCCGATGTGGGGCTCGATCCCATAACCCCGGGATCACTCCCTGGGCCAAAGGCAGATGCCCAACTACTGAGCCACCCAGGGCCCTTCCTTCCTTCCTTCCTTCCTTCCTTCCTTCCTTCCTTCCTTCCTTCCTTCCTTCCTCTTTTTCTTTCTTTCTTTCTCTTTCTTTCTTTCTTTTTTTTTTTTTTTTTTTTTAAATATTTTATTTATTTATTCGACAGAGATAGAGACAGCCAGCGAGAGAGGGAACACAAGCAGGGGGAGTGGGAGAGGAAGAAGCAGGCTCATAGTGGAGGAGCCTGATGTGGGGCTCGATCCCATAACGCCAGGATCACGCCCTGAGCCGAAGGCAGACGCTTAACCGCTGTGCCACCCAGGCGCCCCTCTTTCTTTCTTTCTTTCTTTCTTTCTTTCTTTCTTTCTTTCTTTCTTTCTTTCTTTCTTTCCTTCCTTCCTTCCTTCCTTCCTTCCTTCCTTCCTTTTTTTTTTTTTTTAAAGATTTTATTTATTTATCTGACAGAGATAGAGACAGCCAGCAAGAGAGGGAACACAAGCAGGAGGAGTGGGAGAGGAAGAAGCAGGCTCATAGCAGAGGAGCCTGATGTGGGGCTCGATCCCATAACGCCAGGATCACGCCCTGAGCCGAAGGCAGACGTTTAACTGCTGTGCCACCCAGGCGCCCCCTTTCTTTCTTTTTTTAAGATTTATTTTTTTTTTAGAGAGAAGGAGAGTGCATGTGCGAGCAGAGGGAGAGGGAGAAGCCGACTGCCTGCTGAGCAGGGAGCCCGACACACAGGGTTCAATCCCAGGACCCCAGGATCATGACCTGAGCTGAAGTCAGATGTTTAACCAACTGAGCCACCCAGGCGCCTCTCAAAATAAACAATACAGACCTGGAAAGACTTCTCAGAATGCAGCACGAAGAGAATCAGGAAGACTCAAGAGTGAGAGGTGTCCTTGGGGTAATGTTCCAGAATCGAGGAAAGCGAGGAGTCCTCAGGTCCTGAAAGATCCTAGGCAAGTCAGCATGAAGATAGAGCCGAGAAAGTCAGTGGCATGGCAGCGAGAGCCTGGCCTTACTGTGCAGTGTGGACAGTGCTGTGGGCTCACAGGCTTCCTGCGTCAGTTGCCCAAGCCCTACAGGGTGGCTGGCCCTGGGGAACCATCCAGCGAAAGCAGGAGGTCTGGTGTGTTCCTGAGAGAAGCGGGTGACCTCGAGCCGTGGTTGCCTTCTGGGGAAGGTTTAACGAGCCCTGGTCTTGGAGCTCTTCACTCATTCACGGGAACAGACCATGGCTGGAGTGGACTGGGCATGGCCAGGCGGTTAATGCAGACAGGGAGCCAGAGGTCAGTGGCCTCCTTACCTGGCTGGGCTTTGTCTCTGGTCCAGTGGGAGAAGAAGCCCTTGATTACGTGCTTATCTGTGGTGTGGGGAGCTTCTTGGCCTCTGGGGGGCCCCGGCCCCCATCTCTTATTTGATGGTTCAGCAGAGGGGCCTGGCGGGGGTGGAGGCCACAGGAGCAGGGGCTCTGCCTGGGTGTCCTGGCCCCCTGCAGTGGGCACCGTGCATGGGAGCACTGGATGCAGCCTCGAGTCCCCACCTGGGCGTGCAGGGTCAGGGCAGACACCAGCACGTTGTTTGGTGACCGTGGCGGGAGTTCCCAGGGAAGAGAGAGTACATGCTGCATTGGCCTTGGGCCTGCTGGACTCCTATGGAAACTAATGAGGAGACGCGTCGCCCACGTGGACTCGGGAAGCCAGGAGGGGGAGCTCTTGTGCCCGGCGTCAGGAACAGTCAAGTGCAGACGTGAGCGGGAAGGGTCAGCAGTTACAGGGAGGGTGTGCTCGCATCTGCCACACCACCCGCCACGCCTGCACCTCAGCCAAGGAGAAGCGCCATCGCCCTGGACGCTTGCTTCTCCCCAGCGGACTTGCATCCACAGCAGCCCCTCCCAGCCTCCTCCCCTTCTCCGTAAAATCACCTCTTTTCCTTTGTTTGTGGGAGGAGTCTATGATTTTTGCCATCGATTGCTTGTCCTCAATTGCATTTCTTTGCTTCTCTGCACAAAGCCATTTTTCCCGGTCGGATAACTGACGTTTAGTTTGAAGGGTGACATTTCTTACCTAACACACCAGGAAACG
Source organism: Ursus americanus (assembly GCF_024610735.1). Classification (NCBI taxonomy): domain Eukaryota; kingdom Metazoa; phylum Chordata; class Mammalia; order Carnivora; family Ursidae; genus Ursus; species Ursus americanus. The sequence continues at coordinate 40,169,926 of NC_142128.1, forward strand.
ATGGCCCCGTCTTCTCAGAGGTTGTGGAGAGCCGCGATTGAGGTGTGTCTCCCCGGCGGGTGACTCCGGCCCGGTCCGGGAGCCCGCGCGTGTTGGTTTGGTCATTGGGTCAGAGACTCACAGGTGGGCAGAGGCGGGCGCAGGTACCGCGGCCCACGGCTGCCCCTCGTGCCCTCACCCTGCTGTGCTGCGTGGACTTGCAAGGGCTCCCGGGGCCAGGCTGAGCGGCTGTGCATCGGGGGCTGCGCTGGGGGCATACAGGTGCTGGCCCTGACCCTGCAGGTGTGTCATGTCTGCTCCTTGTGGCTGCGGGAGGGGCCGTTTTCACGCCCCGAAGTCCCCAGGTTTAATGACTGCAACTTTTCCCTTTGTGACCCCTGTTCCTCCGCGGCTGGGAGGTGGTTCGTGTCCGGACCTGGGATTTGTAACTTCGGCAGTTTGCTACTTTCAGAAGCATAACTGTGCAGCCTAGAGGCTCTTTTCCAGAACACACGGGCTCGGGGGCGTGCATCTGCCATGGAGCCGAGCCTCCCACATGTCCTCTCGCCGGTGTCACTCCACATGCGTGTGGTTCCGTCTTGTTGGAACTCTTCACTCCGCCCGTGGCCTGCGTGTAGCTTCATGTGGTCAGGACTGCGAAGCTCTCGCCATCTGGACCTCTGGCCTTCAGCTCTCAGTCCCGTTTGGGTCCCGGCATTCTGTGCTCGGCGCGGTACCCGGAGAAGCCAGCACTCCCCGCCCGACCCCACTGGCCTCTGGGCCTCCCTTGTCTGTGTGAGTGTCCTGTCCACGAAGATGCCTTCAGAGCCTCAGCCTCTTTAGCCGTCCCAACTGCCCAGGCTCTTCTGGGAACTCTGCACAGCCCCGGTTGCCCTTGGGTCTGGCCTCCTCGCCTCCAGGACAAACTCCTGTCCGGCGTTAGGCACCACTGGACGGTCAAAAAAGTGCGTGTGTGTCTGTGCACACGTGTGCACGTGCGTCTGTGCGTACACGTGTGCACGTGTGTGCTTATGGTTCTGTCTTTGTGAGGGAATGACAGTAATCGGCAGATAGCAGCGGTTAGGGAATCTGGGTGAAGGGTAGACAGGAGTTGTTTGTGCTATTCTTACAACTTCTTTCAATTTGAAATTATTTCAAGGTAAGGTCACACCCCAGAAATGGTGTATCGTGTATTCCTGTAAACTGCGCTGCGGAGTTGTGTCTTCTGAAAAGGAAGGTCCTTCTGTTTCCCCTGATATTTTCCTGTGTCCTGAGTTTTGTGTCTCCCGTCCTGAGCTGCGGCACCTACACGCCAGGGGCTACTGTCCCCTGCTGTGCAGGACGGTCCTGCGGGCTGTACCCCGCTGGGGCCCCTGGGCTCAGCCCCTCCCTCTTGCGTGGTCTTTGCAGCCCTCCCTTCCCCGTTGCCAGGCCTCACTGGGGATTGGCCTGGCCAGTTGTGTTAGAGGCACTTCTCTGGGGTGGGCTGGGGGGCCGAGGCGAAGGGCACACCTGGGCTTAGGACACCAGAACCTCCTACTAGCGGGACCCTGCCAGCCGCTCTGTAATGACCTAACCCCGAGCTGACCCGGACCTAACCCGGCTCCTGCCTGCTCCAAGCCTCCCGTTCTCTGCTCATGAGGCTGAAGTGTTGCCAGAGCTCTGTTCCCCCTCCCAGGTCAGCTCTGGGTGAAGGACAGCTTTAGTCCAACAAGAAAAGGGGGCAGTGAGGGGGTTGACACCAAGCGAAAGGGAGAAAGCACAAACGCTTGCTTCAGGATAAGATGCAGGTTTCGCAGGCTGCTGCTTGTCACACAGCAAGCGCTTGCGGGCCATCTTGGCATGGGAGTGGCTCGCTAATGAGCGGCGTCTCCTTGTAGCGCACTTACCGAATGCCAAAGGAGATCCGTGTGGAGCCCCAGAAGTTCGCTGCGGAGCTCATCCACCGCCTGGAGGCCATTCAGCGGACACGGGAGGCCGAGGAGAAGCTGGAGGAGCGGCTGAAACGCGTCCGGATGGTGAGTGGGCCCCTTCTGAGGAAGGCCATACCACGTCTCCATTTCTGAGTTATCTTAGTACAGTGCGGTGGAGTTGAGGACAGCTCCAGGCCCAAGGAGCTCTCTCCAGGGTCTCCCAGCATGCTGACCCTGTCCTGGTGTCTGGCTGCTCTCCTGTGACACCTGCCCCTCTGAACACCCCCCAACCCCCGGCCCTGGCGCATGCCCAGACATCGCTGTCTCTGAAAGAGGAGGTGCCCGTGGCGGGGGGCCCTCCAAGCCAAGGCCTGGAGCAGCCTGTACTTCTTGGCCCTGTGCAAGCTGGGCTTCCTTTTCCACCTTGTGGGAAGACAGTTGAGAAGTGGGCTGAGACCATGCCCAGCTGTCGCCCCCAGGTGGTGGCCACGCCGGGGCAGCATCGACTCAGCTCCCGGAGGGCACTCGTGGCGCTCGACATGCATGCAGACTGGCCTGGCCTCTCTTTGCAGTCAGTCCCTGTCCGCGCTCCCCTCCCCTCGCTGCTGCAGGCTCTCAGGGCCGGTCCTCCCATCTGCCTTGCTGGCCCCATCTCATGTTCTCTAGGCCCCCTCGGCGCGTGGAACTGAGCTTTTCCCCGAGTGCTGGTCGATGGAGGCCTGTCGTGGACACGGGCCCAGTCCCGCGCCACGTGTGCGTGCAGAGTGGAGCCTGTCCTTGGTGGGAAAGGCTGGTGGCTCCGACTTGTCATCTCAGAACGCAGAAAGGCTTTAGGTTCGGACATAGACTTCTGTGTGTGTTGTTTTCTGACCTGTGGCCTCACTTGACAGAGTGCTGAATAGGGAGTTTCGTGTGACTTGTGTTTTATTTGCTTTAGTACTTTTCTGCCTGTAACTGCCAAAGAGACTCTGCCTTTGTCGTCCCTGCGTGTCGTCCTGCGAGATTCCCTTCCACACGCATTCAGGGGCTTCTGTGCTGAGACACTGATAACAAGCAAGCTCCTCGAGTGAGGCCCTTCCAGGCTCCCCACACCTTATGCGGTTGTCGATCCTCGAGGCCGCTGCCGCCTGTCCTCCTGGAGCCGTGGGCCCTGAGTCCCTGGAGTCACGCCTTTGCTTTTCTCTTAACATGTCCCTGCGGACATTACGAGTGGCCACCACTGGGGGCGCCCAGCTGGCTCAGTCAGAGGAGCGTGTGACTTTTGATCTCAGGGTCATGAGTTCGAGACCCATGTTGAGGGTAGAGTTTAAGAAAAAGAAAAAAGAAGAAATGGTCACCACTAAGTGGGTGTCTTCTGTTCTTTTTTCAATATTTTATGCCCAGTACCTGAAACTAAACGTGATGGTGCTTAAAGGAATTATTTCTCTGCCTGACATTCATATTTACAGTACACACCTGAGCCCTCCGCAGACTCTTGTCAGACCCTCGGGAGGGGCCTGCTGTCCTCCACTTTGCACGCTTTCCCAGGTGGGTCGTGTGCACTCGAAGGCTAGAGACGCTACCCTGAGGGTGGGCCCGGGCCACTGCCCACGGTCACACTTGGCGGTTCCGCGCACACGGCTGTGCCCTGCAGCTGCCGTCCGGGCTTCTGGAGCTCCCGCATGTGACACCCAACTTTGAAACAAGGGGCCTCCCCGCCCCCCCAAGGGTTTCAGATTTCAAGTAGCGTATCGGAACCTGGGATTCGTGGCGGGTACCAGGAATGCAGGTGTGGTCACTGAGGCGATCGGCCTGACGGCGGTGCTCTCTGAGAGGGAGTCTGTGTGCGAACGTGTCTAAGGACCTGTGCAGGGACACGTGCATGAGTGTTGCCGGCATCCCGTCCTTGCCCTCGTCGTGACCGGGGCGCCGCAGTGCAGGTGCCGGCCCGAGGGTCTGCGTGTGCTGACTGCTGGCTTCCAGCACGGAGGCCTTAGTGAGTGACGGGAGGGACTGTCAGGAGCAGAGTCACGGGAAGGATGCAACAGGTGACACAGCCGGCGCAGTGACTCTGCCTCTCCCCTCCGCGAGCCTCAGTCAGCCACCCTTAGAACAAATATGCTCGTGAAATAAAAGAACGTGACGTTTCGTGACCCTTGAGGGAGGAAGGGTCCGTCAAGCTTTCGTCCGTGTGTCAGGTTTCCCGTCTGGGCTCAGCGGCTCTGTGTGCCCGTGGTCCTGGCAGGTCAGCGTTCGCGGGGCACGTTCGAGAGGCAGCTTCGCTGTGGGTACTCCATGCGCCGTTCTCACGGCTCAGTCGGAGTCTCCTGTGGTCCTCATAGAGGGGCAGCACCTGGCCCCAGGACGACACGGTGCCCGTGACCTCACAGAGCGTGTTCACACCCACAGCCCCTCGTGTTTCTGGCCTGTCAGTTCAGAGCTCGCGGGCAGGCATGTGGCCTCAGCTCAGGTGCGCGGCCCCGTGTGGGGCCTGCCGTGGCCTCTGGCGGCGATGCCGGGCTCCGCCGCTGCAGCCGCGTTGTTCCCACAGGTGCCCCTCGGTCCTCGGGGCGGCCCACGGCCCCACCGCTGGCCGCGCAGTCTCATCTGTCATCCTGTGTATTTAAACACAGAAACCCAGGAGAAAATGAAATTTAATTACCTGCGTACAGGGAATCCACGCGGACGTGAGATTCCCTGTCTTGTGTGATTTTGTAGCCTATATAAATGTGCCATAAATTTGTCTTTTTAGGAAGAATAGCTACATGTTTTTAAATAACTTATTTTTATTGTAAAATTTGGAAAATAAGAACAAAGAAGAAAGTGAAAACTATTAGCTAGACAATTCAGTTAAGCCTGTAACATTTCAAAACCCTAGAATTGATTTCCTCCATATGCAGAGCCACTGAGATAGACTGGATCTCAGTGTCTGCCAGCCCCCGCCCCCTGGGGATTGAGAGAGGCCCCCTTGCTCACTGCTGCCTTTGGGGGTCACTTTCAGTGCCCTGGGGAGGGCAAGGCGGACGGAGACATGGGGTGGGGTGCCCAGTCTGTGCCCAGGGTCCTAGTCTGTGCCCGTGAGGGGCACGCTCACCGTCCACCCATCCACGTGCCCATCCCTCTGTCCTCCGGTGCGACACCTGCACCCTGAGCAGGACTGACCTGTCTGCTGCTGACTGCCATGCTAGTGACACGTAGATACCTTCCCATTAAGTGGGAGGTTTTATGGCAAAGTTTTTGAGGTTTGTTTGCCCTAGAGTGTGGGGGTAGCTACCCCGTTCTTTTTGGTTATTACCAAATTTACTCAACATTATTCTGGTTTGACAATTCAGCAAGTTGAGAAAGTCAACACGAGATGGATCTTTTGGACTCAGACTGATGCGATGTTCATAGATGTGGTTCTGTGGACTGTTGGACAAATGAAAATCAGCTAGTTCAATGTGAGAATTTACCAAGAAACACATAGCAAGATAATTAAGCAGAAAACGGGAGCTCTTCTGTGCAAGGGCAGTATTCCCTTTGAAAATATAATGGAAAAACGGCTATAAAATTGAGGAATAGGAGGGGTGCCCGGCTGGCTCAGCCAGAGGAGCGTATGACTCTTGGTCTCGCGGCTGTGGGTTTGAGCCCCACACTGGGAGTAGAGATGGCTTAAATACATAAAATTTTTTTTTAAAGATTGAGGAATAGGAAAATCAGCTGAAAAGGTACAAGTGTCTTTATTGGGAAACGTGAAAGAAAGCTCAGTGTGGAGGGTTCTCCATGAGCAGGACTTAGGCTGGCGTGGTGACTCTTGAAGTGCTGGTGCGTGGTGGCCACGTGCGCGTTCGCGGGTGAGCACAGCTCCGCTTTGTGGAGCCCTGCGCTTGCGGCCGGGTGGGGGCGGGGAGCCCTCCCGTCATCCTGGGGTCAAATCAGCGGTGCCTCCGGTGCCCCATCTGCCCCACTTCATCCTGGGCTCGGGGCTCCTGACACCCCGGGCAGTGCTGCCAGGCTTATGTCTTTGTGACCCCAGGTGTGAGGTTTCTGTGACACGGCCAGTGCCAGGAGCTCACTCGCGGCCTTGTCCTGCAGGAGGAAGAAGGCGAGGATGGTGACCTGCCCTCCGGCCCTCCCGGGGCCAGTCATAAGCTGCCTTTGGCCCCTGCCTGGCACCACTTCCCACCCCGCTATGCAGACGTGGGCTGCATGGCGCTGCGGGACGCACACGAGGAGAACCCCGAGAGCATCCTGGATGAGCACGTGCAGCGGGTCATGAGGACGCCTGGCTGTCAGTCACCGGGGCCCGGCCACCGTTCCCCCGACAGTGCGCACGTGCCCAAGATCGTGGGGGTGCTGGGGGGCGTGCCCTCTGGGCACGGTAAGCATGCACCCAAGTCGGGGGCGAAGCTGGACACAGCTGGCCTGCACCTCCACAGGCACGGCCACCACCACAGTCACCACAGTGCTGCCAGGCCCAAGGAGCAGGCTGATGCTGAGGCTGCCCGCCGGGGGCAGGGCGGCTTTGCCTGGGGCCCGGAGCTGCACAGCCACGCAGCCAAGCCCCGCAGCCACTCGGAGAGCATGGGTGCCGCCCCCAATGCCAGCGACAGCCTGGCCCACAGGTGAGTGTCCGACAGCCTGAGGTTTGCTTTGGGATGGGGTGTGTGGTTCCTTTGTCTCTGATCCTGTGTCAGCAGGGGCCATGTGTGTCTTCCCCATGAGGAAGGTCACATGAGAAGCTGCTTCTCCCCTGGTTCTGTTCTGGTTTTGTAGGCCAGGATTCCCCTTGAGAAGTCGTTCAGCCACAGGGGGCCCGGGCGGCTCTGCCGGTTGAGCGTCTGACTCTTGGCTTCGGCTCAGGTCGTGAGCTCAGGGTCGTGACATGGGGCCCCTGTTGGCGCCGCCACACTTGGTGGGACGTCTGCTTCTCTCCCTCCCTCTGTCCCTTTACCTCTGCTCCTCCGACGCGTGTGTGCGGGCGCTAGTTCGCACCGGCTCTCTCTCAGATCTTCAGAACAATAATCTTAAAGAATCAAAGTCATTGAACCACAGTCCGCTGCAGGGTCCAGGCGCCAGGCGTGGGTGTTGGGCCCTGCCCGGGGGTGCTGACCGCCCAGGGCTCCAGCCTGGGAGGTGCTTCGGTAAAGACCCACCTGTTTCAGAGGGAGGCGTCTGGGCGAGGAGTGACTGGGTCCTGGGGCTGCCACCACCAGGTGGGTGAAGGACAGATGGTGGTGCCGCCTGGACACCTTCCTTCACGTCCCACCAAACAAACCCCGACAGCCTCCCAGCATTGAGGCAGAGCCCACGAGGACACAACTTTGTCGGAGCTGCCCAGTGTCCGGCCGGGTCACGTCAGCAGCCAACTCCCCGCTCTTGCTCTTGCAGCGGGAAGGCTGGCACTGCCTCTAGAAGAAATGCCAAGAAGACTGAGTCGGGGAAGAACGCTGGCACCGAGGTGCCAGGCCCGTCGGAAGACACGGAGAAGAACCAGAAGATCCTGCAGTGGATCATGGAGGGGGAGAAGGAGATCAGCCGGCACCGCAAGGCTGGCCACGGGTAAGAGGCGCCAGCGTCCTGGGCAGGGACGCCCGCTGCTGAGAGCGGTCTCCGGTCACCGCGCCTCTGTCCGAGCTCCTCTTGCTGTGCCCCACCCGCCAGGGCGGGGCCCCGCTATCACGGGGCTGCTCTCATGCGGTTATTTCTGGGGTGGTGATGCCTCCACGTGACAGTGACCTAAGTTACTGGGGAAGTTAGGCCGGTACCTGCCCGTCACTCCAGACAGAGCCCGCAGGAGAAGCCGGCTGGTTTTGCAGCTGGTCGTCCCTGGCCGTCTGAGCTCCGTATTGCCCCCACACGGCCAGAGGCTGCTCTGGAGGGTGCGGAGCCAGGCCTCCAGACAAGCCCTTGCTGCCCCACATGGGTCCGTCCATCGTGGGGTGACCAGCGGGGGCTGGGGCTCAGACACAGCCCTGGCCTGGAGACACGTCACGTCACATGCAGAATAGTGGCCTGGGCCCTGCGGCTGGTGGATCTGCCGGTTGGTGGGTGGGCTTCTCTGACCTTCCATCTTGGGCCTGGTTGGGGAGGGTGGAGTATGTGGGGTGGGGGTGGGGGCAGGTGAGATGGGGTGGCGCCGCGCCCCTCTGGGTCCCCGTGTCTGGTCTCCACGTGGCCGTGGGAACAAGCAGTCACAAAACCTGTCCTGCGTTAGGGGTCTCTCCAGAGCTCCTCTCTTGTTCTGGTTGGGGTGGGGGTGGATTGTTGGTTTCTCTGTTTCTTTCTTCTTGGGGTTTCACAAGGAATGGCTCTGTTCTGGCCGCTCCTCCTACCGCAGATGGAGGGTTTCTGTGGTTGAAGAGTAAGAGGCATGTCTGGAAGCAGTCTCTGGTCGGAAGCTAGCTGTCAGGACCGGCCATTTTAAATGATGGTGTTTCAGTAACCCCACGAGGTCCCTCTGGCCTCTCTAGAGCTGGGGGGCCGTGTGCCTCTGCTTTTGTTGTTCTCTCGTAAAGCAGGTGGGGGGGTGGAGGCATGGGGCAGGGGGAAGGAGGACGTGGTGTGGCCAGGAGATGGGACAAGGGGGTGGGGTGGGAGGAGGGGTGAGGGGAGATGGGTTGGAAGGGATACGGTGGAGAGATGAGGGGTTGTGGGGAGATGGGAGGGGATGGGGTTTGGGAGGAAGCTGGGGAGGGGAGGTTGGGTACAGATGGATGCAGGGAGTAGGTGGGGGGCTGGGGAGGGGATGGGGTGGGGTGGGGGGGGCAGGGAGGGGGTAGGGGTTGTGCCCCAGAGTGGAGGTCTCCTTGTGTCTTGTTGTGGGCTCTTCACCTTCCCCTGGGGTGTCTTGCCTTGGGCAGTTCTCAGGTCATAAGGGCACTGACCTACCCCCTCCCCAGGGGCCCTCTTCTTGGGGTTCGCTCCTTGCGCTAAGCCCCGCCTTTCCAAGGGCTCCAGCCATGACTAGAAGAGGCTGATGTTCTCACTGGAGTTGGTTCAGGGCCTGAGCAGAGGCATAACTGCGCATTTCCTGGGTTTAGTAACAGCAGCGCAGGTCTGCTGTCGCACTGAGGGAAAGTCCAGGGCTACGCTACTGAGTGTTTTTAACAGGGAAGAGAATACACCAACATAATGAGAGTGGGTACTTCTAGACTGTGATGTTTTGGATTGTTTCTGTTTTTCTTTGAGTTTTCTGTATATTTCAGGTTTCTCACAAAGAGCATTTATTTTGGTATAAAATGTTCTTTAAAAACACTAAAAACTTTTCTTTAAAAGAAGTCTGCATAGCATAGGATTTATATTTCAATAAAGTTATTAAAAATACATGACCAAAGGAGCGCCTGGGTGGCTCAGGTCATGGTCTCAGGGTCGTGAGATCGAGCCCCGAAGTTGGCGGGGGATCTGCTTGAGGTTCCCTCTGCCCCTCCCGCCGCTCGCGCTCTCTCTGCCTCTCACATAAATATTTTTTAAAAATTACAGAGTAAGTGTGCCACAAAGGACCGTGTGTGTCGTGTGGTACGGGAGGGTCAGTGCCGTGCTTGGTCGTTCCCGGCACCTGCCCGTGGCCAGGGTTCCAGATGATGCCACACCTTATTCGCTTGCTCCCAAAGGTCTTCCGGCGCCAAGAAGCAGCAGACGCACGAGAGCTCCAGGCCCTTGTCTGTCGAGCGTCCTGGGACCGTGCACCCTTGGGTCAGTGCTCAGCTCCGGAACTCCGTCCAGCCCTCCCACCTCTTCATTCAAGACCCCACCATGCCACCCAACCCGGCCCCCAACCCACTGACCCAGCTGGAGGAGGCCCGCAGGCGTCTGGAGGAGGAGGAGAAGAGAGCCAGCAAGTTACCCTCAAAGCAGAGGTATGGGGGCAGCAGGGAGAGCAGGCCGTGCCCCCTGCTGGGGCCGCTCCGGGTGCCATGGTGCTGCTTTGGGCTGAGGTTTCCCAGGCCTGAGGCCCCCGCAGAGCCGTGCTGGCCACCCACTGGCAGTCCTGGTTTCTTCTTTCCACTGAGAGCTGCCCGGGGCATGGCAAGCAGCCCTGCTTTGTGACAGGGTCTGGGAGGGCGTGTGGTCATTACGTCCTTCTGGGGCCAGAGAGGGAGCCCGTTCTATTCTGTGAGCGTACGCTCATCCCGTCTCTTGGCGGGAGTCTGCAGCGTCCATCGCGGCACGGAACAGCTAGAGGTTGCAGTCAGGCTGAGCTCAGCACGGGGTCCTGGGGTTTCCAAGCTGCCCCTGCTTGCAGCCCAGGAAGGGAGCCGTAAACGGTGCCATCTGCAGGTAGGACGGTCAGCACTGCTGAAGTACATGCAGATGTAAACGTCTTCTCCTGGACGGAGCCCAAGTGCCAGAGTCCCCCTTGCTGCGGACCCCCTTGCTGAGTGGGGCCAGAGAGGCCTGACCCACTGCTGATGCAGCCTCAAACAAACCCAGGGGCACCCTTTGTGATAGTGGGTCTTCTCTCGAGGCCAGAATGTCGTTTCCCTACCCGTTCAGCTGGGCCTTGAGGTGACTTTTCCCCGACGGATCAGAGTCTCTGTGAGGGGCCTGGAAATCTGCATTTCCCACCCGGGGCCTGGGAAGCATGGTCACACAGTGGCCCTATTCTCCTCAGATGTCGCCAGTGCCCCTTGTCCAGTCTGGGATCGCTGGTCGCCATTCCCAGCAGCCTCTGTGTGTGTGAGGCTGTCCAGCTCTTGGGAGGCTGGTGTCCGTGCCTGTCTCATTGGGCAGAGCCTGAAGCCTGAGTGTGTCCCCTGGTCATTGAAGGTAACCATGTTTATGGCCCGTCCCACACCCTGTGATCCTGTCAGCAGAGAACTAGGGAGCCAGCCTGGCACAGGATGCCTGCGCTGGTGGTGGGGATGCCTCTTGGTCTGACGGGGCCTGTGCCCTGGAGGCAGACAGGGGAGCAGGGGGGGCCATCTGAGAAGGCACTGGGACATGTGGGTAGGAAGTCCTCTCTCTGCACAGACCTTCTGCACGGGCTTTGTGGCACCGTGGTCCTGCCATGCTCTGGCCATGCCTGGCTCGCGTCTGGTCTTCCTGCCAGCACCCAGCGGGCCCTGCACGGGCCCTTGCTCGCCAGACACACCACACAGGCCCGTCGGGGATGCGTGTTTTGGGCTGTGAGCCTCCTGATGGGGTGTTGGCCGGTGGTTGGCACCTGCACGTGTCATCGGTCCAGGGTGTGTAGGCCTTTGGTAAATGGCTACAGACACGGGTGAAGGTCCAGAGGCAGCAGTGGGATGCTGGGCCCTCGCCGAGCCCCTTGTGGGGTGACCCCCCCAAGGCTGGCAGAAGAGAAGTCACTGTCAGGGCTGCACAGCATCACGCCTGGGGCAGACAGCCGTGTGGAGAGCTGCTGCTGGGCAGCCGGCCCCGGGACAGGCCTCCCCGGCTGCTGGGGACGGAGCGGCATCGGAGCGCGGACGAGGAAGAGCTGCGCCACACGGGGGAGGCCAGAGGCCAGCCCTCTCCAGAAGGCCCTTCTCAGTGTGGATGAAGTGACAAGACCCTAGCGCCGCAGATCGGTGGTTCCCGAGTGTGGTCCCGGCTTGTCTGTCATGCAGTGAGGAGTCTGGGAACTCTGAGTAATGGAAGCAGCGTCTGTCTCCTGACTGAGCCCGAAGGAGCCCTTGATATTCCAGTCCTGTGGTTTGGTGTTGCCTGCCTCACACAGTAGCAGCCTTGTTTGGTGGTGACGGACCCTCTCGGGGGCCCCTGCTCCGTCTGCCGGTCTGTGGCCTCACTGTCACCTCGGAGCCTTGGCGGAGGCCCTGCCCCAGCACCTGCGGCTCACTGACGTGGTTGTTCCCTAGGTATGTGCAGGAGGTCATCCAGCGGGGGCGCTCCTGCGTCAGGCCAGCGTGCACACCTGTGCTGAGCGTGGTGCCGGCCGTGTCGGACTTGGAGCTCTCCGAGACAGAGTACGTGCGCCCCCCGCGGGTCCCGGTACCGCTTACCCAGACTGCGCGTGGGCCAGGTCCCGCGGTGGAGCCGCCGCTCCCAGGACAGGATTTGGGGCGCCGCACTGGAAGAGACGGGGCTGGGCTCAAGCTTTCTGTCTCCATGGAAGGAGACGCAGGCCGTCCTTGTGTGACACGTGGCCAGCAGGCCAGAGAGGAAGTTCTGCTCTGCCTCCTCTGCTCTGGCCCATGCCCCCCGCCCGCCTTTACTTTCCCGAGCTTCCTAGCTGGCCTGGGGCTCCCTGGTATGTGACTGGCTGTGTTCCCCTCGCTCGGCCACCTGGAAGTGCCTGTACCGGCGGCGTGGCTGTGTCCAGGTGCTGTGCGCGCACTGGGCCTCGCTCTGTTCTCGTGTGGAATGCAGGAAGGCATTGGCGCCTTCGCTCCCCAGGCACGCGTGCGGCAGGGTGGGTGCTGGGGACCACGTGTAGACAGTGCTGGACACCCAGTCCCTGCACTTCAGCTCAGGGCAGAGCAGAAACAGGGGGTCCCCCACCTCATCTCAAACAGTGCTTTGTCACGTCCAGCCGGATGCCTGAGGGACCCAGCCTCCCCACCAGCTCACTCCTTAAAGGGGGCTTCTGGAGACGCAGGGACCCTGCCTCCCTCCTGTAGAGAACGGACCCCCGGAGCACCCCCCACGTGAGGCTGCAGGACTGAGGGAAGGAGAGCAGGCATCCAGGAGCCTGGCTTGAGCAGTGGATGGCCACATAGCCTGGTGTGTGCCCAGGAGCACCACGGGGTGAGAGGGTCCCCAGGGAGAGAAGAGCCCATTGTGAGCTCAGGTGACCTCTCCGACATGACGCCGCACTCCCCACTGGCAGGGGCCAGGGTCTGTGTCCGAGTCCACCTGGGCAGCTCTGGAGCGGTCACAGGGATGAGAGCTGCTGGACGGCAGCACAGAGCAGCTGCTCAGCACCCGTCAGGACGAATGGTCCTGGGCGGGAAACGGTGCTGGCCTCATGCCCTTCTCTGCAAGTCTGGCTGGCCACTGGCTGGCCTCTGCCAGCTCTCTGCCGTGGGGCAGGAACATTTCCAGATCCGCGCACAGTGCTCTTTGTCCAGCCGCTGACCTTGAGGTGTTCCTGAAGCTTGAGGGCTCTAGGCCTTTCCTAGGGCACAAGGGGTGTAGCCCAGCCTAGAGGTGGGGGCTGCGTTGGTTCCAGTAGCCTGGGCGTCTGAGGAAGAAGCCAGGTGCTGGGATCCATGTGGGTTCTGGCTCTGAGAAACTTGTTTCCCCACGTTCATGTGGTCTGGGTAGGGGTGCCGCCTCCCCCCGAAGCCAGCTGAGGCCACAGTGAGGCCTGAGGCCATGCAGTGGGTGCAGGAGGGTGGTGGGCAAACGGAGGCACTGTCTGGATGTGGGGCAGGTGGGTAGGCGGGTGAGAGACGAGCTGGCGTCCTTGCTGTGTATCTGAGGGAGCATGGGCCTGGCGCAGGACTGGAACCTGGGGTTGGGACACCACACGGAGCGAGACCCCCAGGGGGCTGGACATGGCGCTCCAGGCGAGGGGCTGTCAGGGCCTTCGCACACGTGCTGAGTATGGCGAGGCCCACCCTCTAGTCCTTGCCCTGTGTTTCCTGGGGGGCCCAAGGCCCTTTGGGGCCTGCCCTGTGGGATCCCGAGCCCGGCAGTCACTCCTGCGCCTCTGCCTCCAGGACGAAGTCACAGAGGAAGGCGGGCAGTGGGAGTGCCCAGCCGTGTGACAGCATTGTGGTGGCCTACTACTTCTGTGGGGAGCCCATCCCCTATAGGACCCTGGTGCGGGGCCGCGCAGTCACCCTGGGCCAGTTCAAGGAGCTGCTGACCAAGAAGGGCAACTACAGGTGAGAGCCGCGCGGCTGGGTGGGGCGGGGGCCCCCGCGTCTGGTCACTGCACGTGCAGGGGCAGCAGGGTCTGCTGTGCACACGCAGGAGGGTAGGGCCGCCGGGCCGGGAGAGGAGGGGACAGGCCCGCATCGCCTCTCGCCCCGTCCTGCAGATACTACTTCAAGAAGGTGAGCGACGAGTTTGACTGTGGAGTGGTGTTTGAGGAGGTTCGGGAAGACGAGGCCGTCCTGCCTGTCTTTGAGGAGAAGATCATTGGCAAGGTGGAGAAGGTGGACTGACGGGCAAGCCTGGCCTTTGCGCCCGGGGGGCCCGCGTCAGGCAGGGACAAGGGCAGCCACACGGAGCATCCGAGGATCGTGCTGGACTGTGCGCCTCACGTGTGCGCGGACGCACCGCTGCTGGCAGAAGGCCAGGTGCTGGCCGCCTCCGGTCCGTCTGTGTGCAGATGGGCGGGGGTCCCTCTGGGTGGCCCAACAGGCCTTCATCCTGCAGCTGACAGGGAGGGTGCCCTGTCCACTCCTCAGTGATACGCAGAGGGTCCGCCTGAGCAGGGAGCCCGCCATGGGGCCGCGGCGAACCCCCTCTCCAGCAGCACCCCGCTGCTCACTGCGGGCACACCCACCCGCTCCTCGCCCTGGCGCTCGCACCGCAGGCTCCGCTCCTCCCTCTGGGACTTGTCCGCCACATCCTGCCCCAGCCGGGCCTGGCCTAGGCCTGGGGGGCCAGGGGCCCTGTGGGGCCTCTCTAAATTGTACATGTCACCGAGTGCCTTCAACACAGCTTGTCTCTTGCCTGCCACTGTGTGGATCCGGCGATGGAGCCCCTAGCGCTCTCCCTCCTCCATCCTCGTTCCCAGAGCGCCGGCTCGGCTCAGCGGGTCCCGGGCCCCTCCCCTCTAAGGGCCCATGTAAATATGTACATTTCTCAGGCCAGGGTCAGTGGGGGGCTGCCCCAGCCCATTTTTCATGCGCTGACTTGTACAATTATCTTTTCAAAGGTACTTGGATAATAATGAAATAAAATCATTTTTGAATCTTCTCTGGCTGTGGAGTGCACCTGTCTTCTGTGCTGGGGCCTGGCTGGGGGGCTTGGCACCCTCAGCCCGCTTCCCTTCAGGCCTCTGAGAGTCACGTGTGTGCGCGGTGGGGGTGTGTGTACGTGTGTTGGGTGTGTGTACGTGTGTGTTGGGCTTGTGTGTACGTGTGTTGGGGTGTGTGTATGTGTGTTGGGTTTGTGTGTACGTGTGTGTTGGTGTGTGTGGGGTGCATGTGTACGTGTGTGTTGGGTGTGTGTGTGTGTCTGTGTGTTGGGTGTCCTGAGAGGCGCGCTGACAGAACTGTGGAGAGGGGTCGGTTCCCAGGCCCACATCTGAGTCAGGGACCCACCCAGAAGGGGTGGAGGCAAGGGCTAGGCCCCGTTCAAGACACAACGGGGCCCAGGAGGCTACTTGGCTAACCCCAAGGGCCAGGCGGCCAGTCGCACTCAGGAACCACACGCACAGTCTGGGACCGAAGCGCTTTATTTACTGCCCAGCTCCCAGGGCACTGATGTGGGGGCGCCGGGTGGAGACGGGAGGGCAGCTACAGCTCCTCTTTGGGCTCCGTGCTGGCGTTGGCTCGTGTCTCCTGGAAAGGGTCACAGAGGCCCAGCTGGAAGCCGCACCCTTGGATCGCCCCGCCCCTGGCAACCCCACTGCCACATGTCCGACTTGTCCAGAGTCTGGGAACCCTGGGACAGAGACACTCACTGGGAGGGGCGCTGTGGGCTCCTCTGCGGGCAGCTTGCCCCCGTTGTCCAGGAACTTGGAGAAGGTCTCCAGGTCCCTGGTGCTTTTGTATTCAATCACCTAAGGAGGGACACCAGGTTCTGAGCCCTACCCGGCCCTCTGACCCCACACCCCAAACCCCACACCCCACGTAGGCTCCACCCTCCAAGCCGGGCCCTAGCCCCACCCCCACGCTCTGCCCGGGCCCCGCCCCTCGCGGCTCCGCCCATTGGAGGCCCCGCCCGCCCGGTGCCCCGCGCCTCCCGACGCCTGATGTTCCCCGTCTGAGGAAGGCGCAGACCA
Organism: Ursus americanus; assembly: GCF_024610735.1. Classification (NCBI taxonomy): domain Eukaryota; kingdom Metazoa; phylum Chordata; class Mammalia; order Carnivora; family Ursidae; genus Ursus; species Ursus americanus. The sequence continues at coordinate 40,185,643 of NC_142128.1, forward strand.
AGCCCCAGACCTAGGAAGATGGGGTCCCGCCGCACCTTCCGGCCCGGCCCTGCTGGGAAGTACTTGAGGGTAGGGAAACCGTGCACAGGGAAAGCCTCCAGCTCATTGGCTGTGGCGTCCAGCTCCGCGATGATGATGTCCTCGTGGTCCTCGTACTTCTCGGCCAGTGCCTCCCAGGCCGCGGCCATCTCCTTGCAGTGGGAGCACCACGGGGCATCTACGGCAGCGGGGCGTTGGCACAGCCGGCGGGGTCCCCGCCCGCCCACCGCCCGCCACCCATTGCCTTCTACACTCACAAAACTTGATAAACACGTTCTTGGTTTCATCGAAAGCCACCTGCTCAAAATTCTTGCCCACGAGGGTCTTGACCGGCCGCTGATCCCAGTCGGAGGGGACCTCCTGGCTCAGGAGATAGGGCTGGGGGGGGACCGGACCAGGCGCGTCACTGGGGACCTCTCCTGAGAGCGGCCGCTCCCACCCGCCACTCCCTGGGCGGCAACTCGGAAGCAGACCTTGACTTCGCCCCGGAGCACTGCGTGGCAGAAGCTGGTGACGGAGGCTGCGGTGACCGGCCCGCCGTCTGCAGGCGCGTACTTCTTGGTGGTCTCAATGTTGATGAAGCGCAGGGTGGGCGCCTCCTCGGCCCTCAGACCGAAGTACTGCAGCACGTGGTTGTTGTCGGCACCCACGTCCACCACCACGAACAGCACCTGCCAACAGGGAGTCGGTGCTGGGCACCCCGCCTCCCTACCACCCCGCCCCCGGCCCAGCCAGTACCTGTCCCCGGAACGGGGGAGCTGCCTCCCCAAAGCCCGCCAGCAGCTCCCGGTGTGGGGCCAGCGTCTGGTTGACGAACAGCAGCAGGTGGTTGAGAATCCTGGCCGCGAAGATCTTAGGCGATGTCTGAGGGGGCAGGCCGAGCTCACGGGGGCTGCCTCCCACGCCCACGCCCCCACCCCTGCAGCGGCTCCTACAGCCCAGCTTACCTGGCTGTTGAACTCCATGACCAGGTGCATGCTGTGCGTGAGGAGGAAGCGCGACAGGTCCCCCTGGTCCAGGCCCAGCTCTTCGTCCACCGGGAAGTCCGCCCGACCCTCGTCAAACTGGACAACACTGGGTAGGTCAGCAGGAGCCACAGCCCGAACCTCCAACACCCACCTTGTCCCTGTGACCCACCTTCTTGAAAAGGACCACGGTGTCCTTGGTGAGGCCAAACTTCTGAAAGAGCTTTGGCTGGTCGGTCAGGCCAAAGGTCATGTCCAGGGCATCCTGGGCCAGGGCCAGGAAGGTAGCCACGTCCTCGTCCTGTAGGTCCTAAGGAGCCCAAGCCTCTGAGGTCAGCCGGCACCACAGGCCCTGCTCCCATGGCCTGGACCCCAGTGGCACCAGCTCACCTGGAAGAAGCCAATGACCGCGACATCCCGGCCATCTATCAGTGCTTGGGCACCCTCTTCATCCTCCAGCCGGGTGGCACTGGGCCCCACCCGCCGCCTCAGCCACTCAGCGATGCCGTCGGCCTCCCTGGGGCCTGCGAAGAGTCCCCTCAGCCTGGGCCCAGACCCGCCCACCCCGCCGGCGCCTGCCGCCCATACCGGTGTACTCCTCCGGGTGTGTGCGGTTCCCGTCACGGAAGAACTTGAGCGTGGGGTACTCCGTCACAGCAAACTCCTTGGTCAGCTCCGTCTCAGCGGGCCCGTCCACCCTGGCCAGCCTGGCTTTGGTGGACTCTGCCGCCAGCAGGGCAGCGGCCTTGCTGTATTCAGGGGCCAGTGCCTTGCAGTGCCCACACCATGGGGCATCTGGAGGATAGGGTCATGAGTGTCCCCAGCCTCCACGGCCCCAGCCTTAGCCCCTGCCCCCGCCCAGCCAGAGCCGGAAGACCTTGGGGTCAGTCAGGTCTGGCAGGGAGCATTCCCGTCCACACATCTCCCTCCTTCGGGGGCCCATCCGAGCCTCTGCACCAGAGCCAGACTCCTCAAGGCCCCATGTCGGGGGTGCGGTGGCCAGCACCATCCCGACAGCGTGTTTGAGAAGTATCCTGCAGCTGCCGCTCCCTGAGGCCTGCACTCTGGCCACCTGTGTCTGCTTGGGGACGCCCGCAACCTAGGAATGGCTTTCCCGTGTGTAAAAGTTTGTAAAAATCTACAGGAGAGTAAGCAAGTCCTGTAAGCTCTCTGGCCCCTTACAGAAAGAGTTCACAGATGGCTGATGACCACAAGCCTTCCCTGCACCTGCATCTCCCTCCCCTGCTGGAGCCGGACACCCCCCCACCCCGCCCCCGCCCCGCCCAGCTCAGTCCCAGGGCTTTGCTTCCAGCGCCCTTGGATGGAGCCCCAGGAGCACACAGGGGGCCCAGTGCCCAGTGGGGAAGCCCTGTCATGTGCACAAGCCCTGGATCCACAGGGTGGGGAGCTGAACCCCTCGGCCGGCCCCCGTGGGTCCTCCAGCCCGCGGGCCGGTGCACTCACAGAACTGCACCAGCAGAGCGCGGTGCCTCCGCAGGGCCAGGCCCAGGGTGCGCTGGCTCAGCACCAAGATCCCATCCTCCTCGGGGGGCTCTTCCTCGGGCGGCTCTTCCTCGGGCCCCCCCGGCCCCGGGCCCTGTCCCCGCGGGCCTGAGGCCCCAAGCAGCAGCAGCAGCAGCACGAGCAGGAGCTGGCTGTCCATGGCAGTGCCGGGCCCACGAGGCGGGGGGCAGATAAGGGGGCCGGGGGCCAAGCAGCAGCTGCCACGTGGCACCCAGTCCTAGTCCCAGGAAGATAAGGCCACAAGGCCCCCCCCACCCCAGGGGAGGGCAGGCAGACAGAAGCAACACCCAGGGCACTGAGACAAGGCGACTTTAATAGGACTGTTCAGGGCACAGTGCCAGCCCAGGGAGGGGGCGTCCCAGGACGGAGAGCAGAGGGTGTGGGGGGGGGTGTGTGCGACCACTGACTGAGGGGCAGGGAAAAGCGGGACCCCAAGTGGGGGGACAGCCCCTGGGGTGGGAGGCGTTCAGCTCTTCCAGTCTTGGCAGATGTGGAGGCCCCATTCCCAGGACAGGTGGTCCGTCCTGTCGTCATCCGTGAAGAAGGACGTGACCACGTAAGCTCCCCGCACCAGCGCTCCTCGAGGGACCTCCTCCACTGGGGTCACAAATTCATACTCCTGGGCACTCGGGCCGTAACTGCCCACCATGTACACGGCCTTGTCCACTGGGGGAGGGGGAGGCTGTCAGTGGCCACCCTCTGCCCCGCCTGTCCCTCCCCACAGCCCCCCAGGCAGGCCAGCCCCTCCTCCCCGCCCTCACCGCGCAGGCCCTGGCGGTAGGTGTGATGCAGACACTTGAGGCCACTGACGATCTCCTTATTGACCTGAGGGACAGAGGGTGTTAAGGGCCCCTCCGGGGGCTGACCTCGTGCTGGCAGGTGTCCCCCACGACAGCTACCCTCACCTTGAAGGTAATCTTCACTCTGTAATCAACACCCTCCTTCAGGACAAACACCTGGTTTTTCAGCGCAGCCAGCTCCCCTGTTAGGGAAAGTGCAGCTAGGGAATGACATCCTGTGATGGCGGAGAGCCTGCCCCACAAGCCCCACGGGGCAGTACCTGTGAGGTCCATGGTGATGGGCCCCGGAGCCTGCTCAGACAGCAACGTCAGCCTGGTCACCTGCACGTTGGGCAGGCTCGGGTCTGAGGAAAAACCGGAAGTCACCAGAATCCCCCCTCCCCGTCTTCGCCCCTCCCCTCCAGGCCCAGGGCCATGCATACCCATGATGGGGCGCAGGGGCCCCAGCAGTGCCCGCTTGTACTTGGCCAGGCTCTCATCCTCCGGGTCCAGCTGCTGGATCTCCTGGAGAGTCTTCCTCCCCGGGGCCCGGTACTCGGGCACGGCCTCATCCAGTGCCTCGTCAGGGGGCAGCTGCCTCCCCTCCTTGTCAGTCAGGAGGACTGGGGGTTGGGGAGGTGCGTGAACAGCTGCCGCCAGCTGACCCCGGCATTCACTCATCAAACCCAAGTCCCCCCATCTGGCCAGCTGTGCCTCTCAGTGCCCACAAGAACTCAGAGGAAGCAATAGGGGCTCAGGAAGGGAGATGGGCTGGGAAGAGACAGGGCAGCACCAACACCGAACCCTTTAGGAAGGGCCCTGGGGTTGGAGGAAGCTCCCGAGAGACGGAGCCAAGTGGCATCCAGGAGGCACCAGCTGCCTTCTCTGGCCCAGCCATCCATCTAGGGCTCCTCCCTGACTCTGAGGCCAAAGACGGGGCGGGCGGGGGGAAGACCCTAAATGGGGGATAGCCCCAAGGACTGGAGGCCACCACTGTGGCCTGGTGACCTCTGAGATCTTCCCTAGAGCAGAGTCTCTGCCCACCACATCTCTTCACATCTCTGTATACCTTTCCGCTGTCCTAGGGGTTCTTCCCGGTGGTGCTCCTGGGGCGTACAGGCAGTTCTCTCTAAACCCCTCAGCTTATGCTCTGGGGCTACCTCCCTGGGCGCCTTCAGACCCATGATGCCCTGGGGCAGGGGTCTCGGGAAGCCCCTTCCCATAGTGTTTTGGGACAGGGTCTTTCCCACTGCGCTCCAGGCTTCTCAGGGATCTCCACACGCCCTGAAGGAGCCCCAGCCCCACCCAAGGGAGAGGGGATCTCAGGGGCAGGTTCCCAAGGGGAGAGGGTCCCCTGCCACCCTGGCTTCACAAACAGACCCGCCCACTCTTGGCTCTTTTGCCCCTGAGTGTCTGGCCTGGACGAAGCCCCCCCACCCCCGCCAGAGCCCAGTAGGGGGACCGCGCCAGGATTTCCCCACGCGCGCCCCCAAAGTTTCCGCGGGGGAGGCCCAGACCCCGCCCCAGGCTGAAGCCTCCCCAACCCCCCTTCCCCGCCCGAGACCCCCGCCCACGTGGCCACCCTGGCCCCAGCCCAGCCTGCTCACCTCGGGCGCATAGCGCCAGCCGGAGCAGCTCCAGCAGCTGCGCCCCGAGCTCACATGCGTCCAGGCCCAGCATGGTGGCCCGCGGCCCGGCTCCGCCGCGGAGCCGCCGAGGAGCCGCCGCCCGCCCCGCCGCCGCCCGGCTCGGCGCTCAGCCCCGGCGCGACTGCGGTGAGCTCATCCCGGCCGGGAGCGCCCCCCGCGCCCAGCGCCGCGCCCGCGCCGCGCGCCCCCAGCCGCTCCGCGGACCCCGCGCAGCTCCGCAGAGACGCGCGTGTCGCCCGCACGGCGCCGGCACCTGGTCGTCCCCGCCGCGGGCGCACCAGAAGCCCGCACAGGCGCCGCGGTCACGGTCCCAGCCGCCGGCCCAGCCTGCACCCCGCTCTGTCCATCAGAGCGGCCCCACCCCCACGGCGCCCGTGAGAGTCTGGGGGATTCTCCGGGGAAGCCCTCTGGGAGGGGCGGGTGGGGCTGGGGGCGCCCAGTGGAGCAGGTGCTCCCCGCCTCCCCCAGGCCCCTGGGCTCTCATTACCTGCAGGCGGTACAGGCCGCACCTGGGGCTCGACAGTCCCCTCCCCTCCCCACCCCCACCGGATCTTCTGTCTGGGCAGAGGGGACCCTGGAGTCAGCCCAGCCTTGGGAGCTGGGGGATGTGGATGGCGGTGAGTGTGCAGTCTCTGGCTCCACATCCCAGAGGCATTCGCACAGAGGGACCTGTGTCCACATACCCAGGGACGAGGGGCCCACCCACATAGTGAGAGGCAACATGGAGTCACACAGCCATTCCTCTGATGTTTGTGGACTGGGCTCCGTGAGTGTGCGGCAGGTCCCTAGGCTGTGTGCGCCCGCCCAGACCGTAATGGAGCGTCCTGTCCTTGAGGAGGAAAGGACACTGATCCAAAGCGGAATCCTGTGGTGGAGGGCTGAGACAGGGGCACACACGGGCTTCTGGTCCTGATGCCCAAACAAACCTTGGGGTGGGCAGATGGCAGTAGCCAGTGCAGGGAACAGGGTGAGCTGAGCCTCAGGCTGGGGACAGCCAGATCAAAGGTCTGAGTGGGGGAGGTGGAGGGAGCAGAGCACCAGCCTGAGTCCCCCTCCCTCTGTATACTCCTTCTCCCCCCCCCCATTTCTGAGGACACCCAGGCATCATACCCACCTTTGCCTCAAACAAGAGGGAGAGGGTCCCCCTGCCACCCTGGCTTCACAAAACAGACCCGTCCACTCTTGGCTCCTTTGCCCTGAGTGTCTAGCCTGGGATGAAGCCCCCCTCCCCCACCAGAGTCCAGTCGGGGGGCTGTGTTATGATTCCCCCACCTGCACCCCTCAAAATTTCTGCAGAGGAGGGCCATGGGTGCTAGGGGACATGTGGGCTTGGGTTGGGACTTTCCCCCTTGGAGTTCCACCTGTCCACAGTCTTCCCAAGGCGGCATTTCCCCAGCTGGGGACCAGGCCATTCTAGGGCCCCATTTCTGCTGCCCTTTCCTTGGTGGTAGGGGTGGGGGGTAGTTAGTCAGGGAAGCCACTTGTCCAGGCTGGGGACAGCTATGGCGTCTGGTGGCCCTCAGCTTTTGTAGATATGCATCCATCCAGAAAGGACAGTCAGGCCTGGGACCGGCCTGACCCACTTGTGTGTGGGGGGATGGTTGGGAATTCCCTGGGATCTAGGGGAGGATGGTACCCTGGTAGAGGTAGGACACCCCCCTCCAGTTCCCCTGCACCAGCTCATCCTGGACCTGGCCTTGTGAGCAGTGGAAACGCATCAGTCTAAGGCCAACCCTATCTGTCCTGCCCTGTCCCCAGCACCGCCTGAGGGAGGAGGGGGACTCTATCTCCAATAAAGCAGAAATAGGCCGATTTGATCTTAAAAATGGGGGCGCCTGGATGGCTCAGTCAGGGAAGCATCTGCCTTTGACTCAGGTCATGATCTCAGGGTCCTGGGATAGAGGCAGCTTCCCCCTGTCCTCTGCCCCGGGTCATGCTCGCGCGCGGCGCCCTCTCTCTCTCTCTCTTTCTCTCTCGCTATCTCTCAAATAAATAAATAAATAAAAATCTTAAAAAAAAAAAAAAAAAGGCCAGCAACGGGGCTCTGGGGTGGTATGGCCAAGCTGCTGGAGCAGGGAGAGAAAGGGCCAGGACGGGCCCAGAGCCTAGCGGCTGCAGGGGCACCACGCGTCTGAAGGGCAGGTGGGGGCTGGGGGGCGGGCGCGGAGATCCTCCCTTTCCAATAAAGCTCCTCCTCCACAGGCTCGGATGGCCGGCGCCCGTGGAGTCTCCGTCTGTTCCCCAACCAGTCCTGCCCGGGTCTCTGTGCAGCTGGGGGAAGTGAGCTTCCTGCCATCTTGCCCCGGGCCTCGATGGGCCCCCAGCCAGCACACCTGCGCAGCCGTGCAGCGTCGCACCAGCCTGGAGGCACAGACCCGGCGTGACGTAGGCGTCCCAATCACAGACACACCCCTGGAGCAGTCGGAGCCCTCGCCTGACTCCACCCCCGCGCCCTGACCGCTAGCGTGGCCGCGCCCCGAGGAGGCCGCCCAGGGCGGGCTGCACGAGGCGGGCAAGACAGCAGGCCTTCACCTGTTGTCCCCCGCACCCCGCCGCCCCCACAAGTAGCCTCTCCTAGAGACCCTCCTCCCCCGGAGCCCCCACCTGTCCCCCTGAGCTCCGCCTCCCTCACGGTCCCCCCACCATCCGGGTGCAAGGCCCCTCCCACGGGCGCGGGCCTCCGCCTCTCCAGACTCCAGACCCTAGACCCTGCGGGCGCTGAGGCTAACGCGGCCGGGGGCCGGCGGGGGTGCGGAGCCGAGCTCTCCGGGGAGCGCGGCGGGGCGTGCGGGGCGGGGGCGGGGCGTGCGCGGGGCGTGCGGGGCGGGGGCGGCTCCACGCCCACCAGCCATCTGGCCTCACCGCCGCCATGGCCGGCGGGCGCCAGGCCGCGCAGATGTCGCATCTCAGCAAGGTGGGTGCCGGGGTGGGGGGGTCCCGCCACGCCCCCCCCCCGGACTTCCCGGCGTCCGAGGCCGGGAGCGGCAGGAGAGGGGTGGGTGCGCACGAGTGTGGACGCGGGTCTGGGGGCGACGGCCCTGTGTGGGACGGGGCGGGGCGGCAGAGACCCGGCGGGAGGGGGGGGCCCTCGCCTCCGCCCCTCCCCCGCTCCTCTGAGGTTCGCCGCGGCCCCAAATCCCACCGTCATGCGCGTTAATCTTCTCTAAGCTCTTTGATCCCGGGCATCCCTGCCCGTTGAGGGGCCTCAGGGTTTGGGGCGGGGGGAGGCCGGCAGGAACAGCCCCTCAAGGCCCCCCTTCGCCCAGATGGAGCGGGTGGTCGTGAGCATGCAGGACCCCGACCAGGGCGTGAAGATGCGGAGCCAGCGCCTGCTGGTCACCGTGATTCCGCACACCGTCGCTGGTGAGGCGCGGGCGCCGGTGTGGGACTGGTGGAGGCCCTGCCTCGGCCCGCCCTCCCCCATGCCCGTCTCTGCTGTGCAGGGAGCGACGTCGTGGAGTGGTTGGCCCACAAGTACTGCGTCTCCGATGAGGGTAAGGGGGTCAGCCCCTTGCTCGTCCTGCCCCCTGCCCTGGGGTCCCTGCGCTGATGCCTAGGCTGGGCCTTCGCAGGGCTCACAGGTGTCAGGGCCAAGCCAAATGCCCTGGGGAGGGAGAGCTCCCAGACTGGTTCTCCCAGGCTGGGAGCTCACTGCCTTGCCCTCCCCCCGCAGAGGCGCTGCACCTGGGCGCTCTCCTCGTGCAACACGGCTACCTCTACCCTCTGCGCGACCCCCCCAGCCTGGTGCTCCGGTCAGATGACACACCCTACAGATTTCAGGTCGGGTGCAACTAACCCCAAACCAGCAGCCCAGCTAGAGGGGACTTGCAGAAGTGGGGGTGCTGGGATTGGAGTAGGAAGTGGTGATGTCATCACAGGTCTGGGTCCACGGCCCCTCCCCAAGAGTCTGGACTGTAAGTGCCCTGCAGCAGAAGGACCAAATTAAGGGGAGAGACCTTTAGTTTCTCTGAGGCCGCAGCAGGGGCCCCATAAGGGTTAGTACCTGCAGAGGGTTCTGATGGTTCCCCTGAGGACCCTTAAGTCCCCACTCATGAGGAAGTCCGTGTGGCACCTGAGGACGGGATCCTGGCATCTCAGTGTGTAACCCCAATCACGACGGAGCGCCCCTGCCTGGCCGCCCTGACCACAGCGCTCCTCACCCACAATCCTCAGCACAGACTGAGTACATGCATGGCTTGGGCGGGCCCCACGCCACCCCACCAGGCACTAGGGACTCAGGGAGCCCAGGCAAGGAGGCAGTGCCTGCACCAGGCCCCCAAGGGGTGAGTGGAGCTCAGTTCCCGGTGGGGAAAATGGCCGGGGTCCATGAGTCTCCAGGCTGGGGGCAGACAGGCAGATTCTGAGGTACCATCTGGCCAGCCCAGTCTCTTCCCAAGGGGTCTGGGAAGGTGAACAACTCCTGGGGTGGGGAAGGCCCAGGAGGTCCCGGACACCCTGTCCCTGAATCATAGCAGACGCCCTATTTCTGGACGAGCACGCTGTGGCCAGCTGCTGAGCTGGACTATGGTGAGTGGGGAGGAGTGGGCTGACCTGGGACAAGTGCGGAGCACTGCTGCCCTCCCTCCCAAATGATGCCTTGTGGACGAGGAGCAGAGATTTCTCCTCTGCAGTCTGGCCCCTTGTCCTTCCAGCCATCTACCTGATGAAGAAGAACATCCGAAAGCAGGGGGCCCTGGTCGGCCACGAGAAGGTGGGACCCCCCTCCCCCACTGGCTGAGTCCAGCCAGAGGAACCCAAGCCCTGCTCTTGACTCCGGGGCCTCGCAGTTTGCCCTGGAGCACATCACCCAGGCCCCAGGACAGTGCAGACACGCAAACACATCATCCCTGTATGTCTCCGTGGGGAGGTGGTTGGTCTGCACCCCAGAGCTGGACACGGGAGGGGTTACCCAGTGGAGATCTCCACATTCCCCAGGAACACTGTGACCAGCTGCACAGGAAGCTCAGCCACATGTGGGACCTGGTGGTGATGCAGGCCCGAGAGCAGCTGCGGTAAGATCTCGCCCTGCTTATGTCAGGCGGGCGCCGAGGGGGCAGTGCCCGGCGGGCCCAGGACTAGTGCATCAGGCACTGGGAGCCGTGGGGCCAGAAACAGCATGGCCCGGGCTTGGCTGCCCACCAGGCTCTGGCCTGGTGCCATGTCCCCCCAATGCCGCCTCCCTCCCCAGGGCAGCTAAGCAGCGCAGGAAGGGGGACAGGCTGGTCATTGCATGCCAAGAGCAGACATACTGGCTGGTGAACAGGCCCCCGGTAAGCCCCCTTGTGTGTGGGGAGGGGTGGCGTGGCTTCTCGTACAGCAGTGAGGTCTTGCGTGGAGGCAGTGTGTTTCCCTCAAATGCTCTCTCTGGACCTACATTTCGAGCCTGTGGTAAGGATGTGGCTTTCGGGGTCCCAGCAGGAAGTTGTAGTTCTGTGACCCGTCAGAACCCAGAAATCACAGGGCCCGTCCGCACGCCACAACAAACCAGTTTCTTTGTGGCCTAAACGAGGAGGCAGAGTGGGCCAGGCTTATCTACAGCATCGAGGGACTGAGGTCACCGGCCAAGGACTTCTGGGGGTGCTGGGCTGCAGCTAGGCCTTACCCAGAACCGGGGTCTGGACAGGTGGTTTGCAGTCCCCCTCTGCGGGGGGGGCGGGCTGTGGGGCATTCACAACCACCATGAGTGAAAGTTCCTACGGGAAAAATCGTGAAAAAACCACGAGTGAGCCACCCACAGGCCCAATACCTCATTGGGGTGTGTGTGCACACGCGCCCGTGCGGGGTGGCGGTGGGGCTGTCCCTGGAAGATGGTTGCTCATCTTCTGCTGGAGGGCCAGGTGGGTGGGGTGGGGGGAGGAAGTGGCGTGGCCCCAGGGGTGTGTATGTGGGCTGAGGCCAGGGCCGTGCAGGGCGAGGGTCCAAGTGGAGGGGACTGGGAACGGCAGCTGGAGCTCCGGGTGAGCGGGCATAAGGGCTGTGCCCTGGGCCACGGAGGGGAGAGGCCAGACAGCGTGTGTATTTGAGGATGGAGCGGCTAGATGCGTGGCAAGCGGGGGGGGGCGCTTGGCTGGCACAGCTAGTGCAGTGGGCAGCTCTCGGCCTCAGGGTTGTGAGTTCGAGCCCTCTGGGCATACAGCCCTACTGAAGAAGAAGAAGGGTGGTTGTGTTTGGGGTCCGAGCAGTCAGGAGCACGGCAGGGAGGTGAGCTCGCCGGACGTGAGGTCCCCGTGGGGGTGGGACAGGTGGAGAGTTGGCTCAGGGGCTTGAGTCTCAGACTCTGCGGTTCCTCCAGATGTCGGTTTCCGTGTTACAGGATGACGTGTGGGTGCAGAGCCTCAGTTTACGGAGGTGGGTGGGGGGCAGAACACAAGGCTAGCTTGGGTCTCAACGGCCCCCACCTGGGTCGTATCCCCATCTCGGCCTTCCCTCTGCAGCCAGGTGTCCCCAGCATCCTGGAGCAGGGTCCAGAGCGTAGCTTCTGCGCTGCCGAGGGAGTGCAGATGGTGAGGGCCCTGCATATGCTCCCCACCACCCTGCGTACATGTCTCCCCACCCCAACCTGGGGGCTGCCCATCCGTCCGTCCATCCTTCCGTCCGTCCATCCATCCATCCATCCATCCATCCAAATGGCGCTTGACCCTTACACCGAGAGGCCGTGCTCTGCTGCTGGCATCACTCGCCCCTGCCTGCACCCCCACTCCCACGCCTCTGCTCTCACCTCTTGCCTCCCCAATCTGCTACACTGGGTGCAAGTAAGTGTGATGGGGCTCTGGGAAGGGTGGGAGCTCTTCTCCAGGCTGGGGCAGCCTCAGGGGCCGGGGGAGTTGGAGATGTGCCCAGCAGAGCCATGGGCTTGAGGGGCCTGGGCTGAGCCAGCCACCTCCCGCCAAGGCCTCCAGTGGCTTTTGGACAGACATGTCCCGACCTGGTACCAGCTGAGCCCTCTGTTCCAATCCCACAAAACCCAAAATATACAGTATCTAGTGTCTTACAGAGAAAACTTCTTCCCGACTTTGAAGCTGTAGTTCACGGTCGCAGGTTTGTAGTTTTCTCGTTATAAGGTCAGCCAAAGAGAGCCCAGACCGACATTGGAGATCCCGGGCACCCTGAGGCTCATGTGTGTGTTGGGAAGGATCAGCCCGTCCACCTGGCCCTGAGGATGTGGCAGGCAGGCTCTGAGCTCCGCACAGGATGGGATAACCTTGAGCTCAAGTTAGCAAGACTGTCCCCCACTGTGATCCTGTGGCCTATCTCTCCTGTAGCTGCTAGTTTTTTAAAAATGACCTAAATACATTTGAAAATATGAAATAGGGACAGTTGGGGAACTGCAGGGTAATTCTGACAACTTATGGGCTCCATGGAACATTCCGGAAACCCCTGGACTAGAGGCCCCCAGATGCTTCTTGGAAAACCAGACCCCTCCTTTAGAGGAAGTGGCTCCAAGGAGCAAGGTAGGGGGCCTGAGTCATTCTACACCAGCCCCAGGATGATGGGCTCATGAACCCAGGGTGGGCTGTCAGTCCCCACGGGGCCCGCCTTCTAACTGCAGCCCATTCGGCCCCTTTCAGATCAAGAATACAGAGTTCTACAAGTGGGAGGTAGGTTGTGGGGGTCGGGGAGAGAGGGGCCTGGGCTGGGGCTCAACCAGCCCAGGCCCCATCTCATAGGCCTCACGTCCTAGATGGAACGCTGCAGGAAGGCCCTGACCAGGGCCCGGGTGAAGTCCTCCGTCTGCCTTGAGGCGTGAGTGGGCTGGGGGGCCCAGAGCGCAGACCCTTCCTCTAGTGCCTTCTCCGCACGGCCTCTCCCTGCACTGGCCCCCATCGCCCCCCCACCCTAGGTACCTGAAGTTCACCAGCCAGCATGGACCACACGACCCCATCGTGTCAGGGTGCCTGCCCAGCAACCCCTGGGTCACAGACGATGACACCTACTGGACCATGAATGCACCCAGGTGCGCCTAGGGTGGGCAAGGGGCTCTGCTCCCCAGCCTCCCGTCCGCCGGCGCATTCCTCGTGCTCCTGACCTGCCCTCCCTGTCCCCTCAGCGTGGCTGTGCCCACGAAGCTGCGTGTGGAGCGATGGGGTTTCAGCTTCCAGGAACTCTTGGAAGACCCTGTGGGACGGGCCCATTTCATGGACTTCCTCAGGACCGAGTTCAGCGGTGAGAAGCCCCATGCCCTGCTCGAGGCCCCCGGGAGGGAAGCTGCTGCCGGGGACCGTCCAGGTTCCTGCCAGCCCTGGCCACGGTGCGGGTGGGCCTCACCTGGTGTGTGGACCTGCAGCCGAGAACCTCAGCTTCTGGGAGGCGTGCGAGGAGCTGCGCCACGGAGGGCAGGCCCAGATCCACGCCACGGCAGACGCGGTGTACCGGTGAGCGCCGAGGGCGGGGAGCGGCCGGCGGTGGGCGGGCGCGTGGAGCCCCCGCAGCTGGGCCTGTCCCTCTCCCCCGTCCGCTGGCACAGGCAGTTCCTGGCCCCTGGTGCTGCCCGCTGGGTCAACATCGACAGCCAGACGATGGAGCGGACCCTGCGGGGCTTGCAGCAGCCCCACCGCTACGTGCTGGACG